>NC_135637.1:14021695-14324725 GCF_053574225.1 Canis aureus | reverse complement strand
ATGCACTCCAGCTGCCATACAAAGAGATTCTTTAAGAGAGACTCCAATAAATGCTAATTCTCACTGGTAGCCACCTCACTGGATTTTGTTTTAGGGGTTCAGCAAAACCAGCCAGAGGGCAAAGGACATAATGAAGGCTGCCAAGGTCAAAAGACACAAGGACTTCCGGCTTTTCCACTTTGCCCTTGGTTCTTCTGCTCACCCTTCCCCCACCGCCTTCACCTTCCACCCCCGTTCATGTTTCTGCTCCTTTTCTTCTATCTCTTCATCATCTGTATTTATTATCATTTAAAAATAAAAGATTTTCGAGAGGGGGAAAAATACACTGAGCTGTGCCAGTAAGGAGGATAGCCAGGCCCTGGCTGTGCCCTCCAGCTCGGGGCAAAAGGGGCCCGTCGCCTGTCCCTTGCGGTTCCCAGGCTGTCATTCTGACAACACTGGACGGTGAAACCACATGTATTCCCCCATCCTCATGTGTGCTCTCCCTTGTCCCCAGCCCTGTGCCCCTGCCCTGAAATGAACACCCCACAGAGCACGAAAGCTGACCCACTGTGCTTAGGACTAATATTTAAAATGCAGAATGGCTGTGGAGGGCTCCTGCTCCCAAGCCTTGTCGTGCAGTAAAAAGATATAAACAGAATAAATTACCTCTCCAGCTCGGATTATGAGAATACCCATCTCCTGACCGGAATTTTAAGTCCTGTCTCCCTCGTAGCGCCTCACACGGCTGATTTATGGAAACCTGAACACTTCTCTGCATATTTCTTCTGTTCAGCCAAGTGACCGAGTTTACCCTTCCTATGCCATTAGCGTTATTAACACCTGGGCAACCGATCATTGCAAATGGGCCATTTCTGTGATGAACGGAAACCTCTCCCGCCACTTCTCTGGGGCCTTGCCGCCTCTGGCCTCTTTCTGCATGTTGTGCCAGGGCTCAGGACCACCCCCGCTTCTCCCTGGCATCTGCTGATGGGCTCCTGGGGGCTCTGGGAGGAAATCCTTCACTCCAGCAAGTGCTGTGGTTTTCTGATGCCAACACCACTTCTTTTCATGTTTTTTTAATCCTTCATAGAATGTTCCAGTTGGAAGGCAATGCCCCCATTGAGCAGGGAAATAAACTGAGACTCAGAGAGGGTGAGAGACTGGCCTAAGCTCCCACAGAGAGTTCACAACAGAGCTGTGATCCAAATTCAGATCTTCCATCCCATCGATACTCAGAGTGTGGTCCTCAGAGCAGCAACTGGGAGCTGGGTAGAAATGCAGATTCTCAGGCTACCCCCTGGAACTTCAGAGCCAGAATGCATTCAACCTCCAGGGGGGATTGGAGTGCACATTTAGTTTTTGAAGTCTTGGACTTCAAAACACACCCAGATTCTGAGTAATTCCTTTCTCGCTGGAGGAAAACTTCACCACGTAAGTCCTCTTTGCTCAGAAGCCGCAAGTGCCCCAACTCCAGGGCAGGGGGGTCAGGTCAAACTGATTAGGGGGAAGATGAAACCACCAGCCAAGCTAGTGTCCACATCTTCCTCCATATAACATCCCAGCCCACTCTGTCTCTGTCCCCAGCCCCAGGCTGTGAGCCAG
This sequence comes from Canis aureus, assembly GCF_053574225.1. NCBI lineage: Eukaryota > Metazoa > Chordata > Mammalia > Carnivora > Canidae > Canis > Canis aureus. The sequence continues at coordinate 14,323,141 of NC_135637.1, read as the reverse complement.
AGCCACTTGAAGTCAGGGACTGTGTGAGTTGATATTGGACACTCAGCCTCTCTGAGGTTTGCCATGTAGAGAAAGGGTACAATCAGATCTAACCCCAAGGGTTCATTATCAGGGTTAAGTAAGGTCACATTTCTCAGAGTCTAAGCACAGTGCCTGGCAGGGAGCAGGCCACTGAGTAACACACCCTGATTGACATAATAATGGTATAGTTAGAATAACAATGACCTCTTACTGGATGCTGTGTTGTTGTTACCATGAACCTGTTTTATTATTTATTTATTTATTTATTTGAGAGAGAGAGAGAGAGAGAGAGCACAAGTGGGGGAAGGGGCAGAGGGAAAAGCAATCTTCCCCCTGAGCTGGGAGCCAGACACAGGGTTCTATTCCAAGACCCTGAGATCATGACCTAAGCCTAAGGCAGATGTTTAACCAACTTAGCCACTCAGGCACCCCAAATCTGTTTTCCTCTTTGAAGAAGGGCCTAAAGCACTTTTTAAAACAAGGACTCAGGAATCCCTGGGTGGCTCAGTGGTTTAGTGTCTGCCTTAGGTCCAGGCCATGATCCTGGAGTCCTGGGATCAAGTCCCACATCAGGCTCCTTGCATGGAGCCTGCTTCTCCCTCTCTCTCTCTCTGTCTTTTGTGAACAAATAAATAAAATCTTAAGAAAAAAATAAAACAAGGACTCGCTTCACAGCCTATTTGGACAGATACGCAATTTATTATTTTCCAGAACAAATTTAAGATATCCATGTTGCCATCTGGAAAACTATCAGGCCTGCGGAGATAAGAATGTGTTTGGCATGTAGTAGGAGGTCAAGGCTTAATCAAGAATAATCTGGCAATCTGTTTAAAAGGAAATGCACTGTGAACAATGAAAGGATAAACAAAATGTGGTATGTCCATTCAGCAGGCTATTATTACCCAGTCATAAAAATGAATGAAGGTCTGACATGTGCTAAGACACAGGGGAGCCTTGAAAACATGACACTATGTGAAAGAAGCCAGGCACAGGGAAACCGTATATTGTCTGGTCTTCCCTATCTATGTGAAATGTCCAGAACAAGCACATCCATAGAGATAGGAAGCATATCAGCGTTTACCCGCAGGCTAGGAGAGTAGGGATGGGGATGGGGATGGGGAGCGGTTGCTTCTTGGGTATGGAGTTTCCTTTTGGGGCAATGGAAATGTCCTGCAGTTGGGTAGAGAAGGTGGTTGTGCAACATTATGAATGTGCTAAATGCCTCTGAACTGTCCACTTTCACGTGATTAATTTTACATTGTGTTTTACCTCATTTTTAAAAAATGAAAGAAAAAGAAATGCAATTTTATTATATTTGGGACCTACAGAACACCCAAACCTAGCTAAGGAATAAATCCCTGCTGCTGAATAAAGAGTCTTTGGAGCCTCTGCGGGAGCCAGCTGGAGGTGCTCTGGCTCCCGCTCCTCCTGGCGGACGTTGCTGGTGGGAGTTTGCTTCATACACTTTTTTAGGGGGAGGGGGTGTCCCCGAAATAAAATCGGCATCATGGTGTGGTTCTGCCAGACTGGAATTTAAGCAAAGCAAGGTTTGGGGTTGCAGTGAGGGACAAGGGCCTCTGGGGGAACTGGGCATTTTCACAGGAGCCTGATAGGTAGAAGTCACTCTTTTGGGTTCTTTTTTCTGCTCTTCCGACTGTCTTCAAACCAGTCTCTGTTGGGTGCTAGCATGCTTTTTTTTTTTTTTTTTGTAAGATCTTATTTATTTATTCATGAGAGACATAGAGAGGCAGAGACACAGGCAGAGGGAGAAGCAGGCTCCATGCAGGGAGCCCAATGCGGGACTCGATCCCGGGAACCCAGGATTATGCCCTGGGCCAAGGGTAGACGCCCAACCGCTGAGCCACCCAGTATCCCGGGTGCTAGCATGTCTTAAACACCCCTCTCACTCTTGCTTATCAAACACACTGCAGGCAGGCTTGAAGACCTAACACAAAAGAAGCTAGCTATAATGTAAAGGCACCGTTTTGTTTCTCCTTTTATTTGCTGCTATGTTTATTGCCTAATTCTGGGAAGTGATACCATTTCTCCATTTAGAGTGGTGATAACATTTTCTTTCTAAAAGGCATTTAAGGTAAGGTTTCAAGAAACGAATGAACTGACTAACAGTAAAGATGACGCATGGATCCGCACACCCTAGTGGCAATAGGAGTTTGAGGACCACATTGTAGGAATGTGAGGCCTCCAAGAGAGCTGTCCCCTACCTGGCCCACTCCAGGTAGCTTCTAGCTTCACCAGAGACTTCTCAGTGGTGAATGCACACAGCCCCATGGGATTCTCATGTGCGGGGCTGACTAGGTTACTCACCCACTCTGGGCCTCAGCCTCCTCATCTGAAAAATGGAGCTGGGAGATGGACCAGAAGCCCTGTAGCCAAACACTTCTCCAAGGGAGAAATGCCATCATTTCAAATAGCAGTAGGAAGAGAAGGCAATGAGATCAAGAGGGATTGGGGGCTGGGAGAGGCACCCAAGGAGGCTAGGCCAAGGTGAGGCAAGCAGGGTACTCGCCTTGGGGTGGGGGAGACACACATCAAAAACTCAGTTATAAAGGTAAATTGTATTTTCATATAATGTATTTTCTTAAAGATTTTATTTATTGGGATCCCTGGGTGGCGCAGCAGTTTAGCACCTGCCTTTGGCCCAGGGCGCCATCCTGGAGACCCGGGATCGAATCCCACATTGGGCTCCCAGTGCATGGAGCCTGCTTCTCCCTCTGCCTATGTCTCTGCCTCTCTCTCTCTCTTTCTGTGACTATCATAAATAAATAAAAATTAAAAATTAAAAAAAAAGATTTTATTTATTTATTCATGAAAGACAAAGAGAGAAAGACAGAGACATAGGCATAGGGAGAAGCAGGCTCCCTGCGGGGAGCTGGATGTGGGACTCCATCCCAGGACCCCGAGATGACGCCCTGAGCCAAAGGCAGATACTCAACCATTGAGCTATCAAAGGGTCCCTCATATAATATTTTGAAAAATAAAAATTAATGCAAAATAACCTCCAATGAGCAAAATAGCAACCTTTTCAACAAAGACAGGATCTGACAGGCCTGGGAATCGGTGAGGTAGGACATGTAAGGCCACGTGAGATCCTATCTGTATTTAAAATGTCACTATTTTATTCATCACGAATTTCTTTCACATTAATTTTAATTGAAAAAATGTTTTATTACAATGTAATTTATCTTGATTTCTGAGTTGGGGTGCCCCTTACTTTTGCTCTGAAGGCAAGGGCCTTGCTTGCCTCAACTTAGACTCCGCCCCGCAAGGCAGGCCAGAGGGCTCTGAGGTAAGGCCTGCGTGAGAAGTGCCCATTTTGTTGAGATCTGGGGGAAGAGTGTGCCAGGCAAAGGGAACAGCACTGAGGATGGCTCTGAGGCAGAGTCAAGCTTGGTGAATTCTAGGAAGAGAAGAAAGGCTGATGTGGCTGCAATTTGGGAAGTGAGTGGAGAACTTGCTGAGGAAGCAGAAGCTGGGGTCTGGAAGGTCAGCAGAGGTCAGATGATACAGGGTTCTATGAGGGGTGGGCACTTTATGTGAAATGCAGCAGGGGCATAGGAGAGTTTAAGCAGGGTGAGGGGAGGGGGCAAAGATCTGCCTTAGCCTTATACAAGACACCAAACAGATCAGGGGTGGGGGCAGCCTCAAGACTGGGCAAGGGGGACCAGTGGGGTCTTTTTTTTTTTTAAGATTTTATTCATTTATTCATGAGAGACACACACAGAGAGAGGCAGAGACATAGGCAGAGGGAGAAGCAGGCTCCCCGTGAGGAGCCCAATGCAGGACTCAATCCCAGGACCCCGAGATCACGACCAGAGCTGAAGTCAGACGCTCAACTGCTGAGCCACCCAGGTGTCCAAGTGGGGTCTTTTATTCCTTATTTTGCAAGGTGGGGAAATTGAGGCTCAGAGAGGTTAATTCACTTACTCAGGGTCCCGGCTAGTAAGAAACAGAGGTGGAGTTTGAACCTAGGTCTTTATTATTTTTTTTTAAGGATTTTATTTATTTATTCATGAGAGACACAGAGAGAGAGAGGCAGAGACACAGGCAGAGGGAGAAGCAGGCTCCATGCAGGGAGCCTGACGTGGGACTCGATCCTGGGTCTCCAGGATCACGCCCTGGGCCGAAGGTGGCGCTAAACCGCTGAGCCACCCGGACTGCCCTGAACCTAGGTCTTTAAATAACCAGGCGGGTCCACTCTCTCTGCTCATCTTACCAGCTCAGCGGGGCTCCATCACATAATTTCAGATGAGCCTCAGTTTCCCTCATCTGTCATATGGGATGGATTATGGTTCCCATTTCCTAGATTTGAGGAATCAAGGAAATTAAATAAACCATGCCCAGGCTAAGCACTTGCTACCTATTACCTTAAAAGGAAGATAAAAGGCTCTTTTCCACCCACTTCTCTCTCTGCTGGTTCTTCCCTAAATGGAGAAACTTTGGTATTTGTTCTTCAAACATTTATTTTATTCTTTGGGTTGGTATGGTTTTCTAGGTTTTTTTTGAGGGGGGAGAGGAAGGATTGGTGAAGGTAATCAGTTTTCAGACTTAAGATAAAAAATCGCAGCAAAGGGTCGACTTGACTCTTTATAATTAATGGGGAGGCTTGTAATAGGATTCTCCTGCCTGTGGCGCTCCCAGGAAACACCTTTTTACATAAGATATTGCCCACGCCGGAGTGGCAGCAAGGTGATTTATGGGGTTCCTTGCTCCAGAAAACCTCTCCTGGGGTTGCCCGGCCAGTGGAATTTATCAGGGAGTTTGGAAGCAATGAGAGAAACCAGGCCATGACATTTTTGGTGGAGTTTAAAAAGCACAAACACTGGGGAAGGGAGAGGCCAATGGGACGGGGAGAGGGGAGGGAGGGTCCATTTAGGGTGGGTTTTTCCAGATGCGTAGCCTGAGCCAGGGATTCTTGGAAGGAAGGCTTGGAATAGGAGGGCAGTGGGAGAGAACGGAGGGCTCAGCCTGAGCCGACCCACCACCCACCGGGATCCCTGCTCCAGGGATGGCACCACAGAGCTGCCCTGCCTGGAGCTTGCAAGGGGGGTTGCCTTTTATAACCCTCCGTGGATCGGTCATTGGCAATGGGCTACCTCCAGAAAGCATGACCTCTCGTGCATCTCTGAACACAGCGCTTCCCATTGGCTATTCTCTGGAGAAGGGTGGGAGCAGCTGTGGGCTGTTAGCAGCACCCCCACCCCCCACCCAGCAGCTGGGGAACCCACCTGCTAAAGGGGTTTGGGTCAAGGGGAAGGGCATCAATATTGTCTATTGCAGAGACAAAGGGGTGTCCGGACAGGTGATGGAACTCAAAGCTGGGGACAGGGCTGAGGGATGCAGGCAGGGGGGATGTGGTCTCATGCTCCACTGTCCCAGGGTTCTCCCTCACGCTCAGAGTAAAAACCAAAGTCTTAACCACAAACTACAAGACCCTCCATGATCTAATGTCCTATTCCCTTCCCTACACATACACACACTTTTTACCTCTCTGCCCATCTTAGATCTACCATCTTCTGCTATTCTCTCCCTCACCCATCCCCCTGTAGCCATGCTGGCTTCCTCACATGTCCTCACCTCAGGACTTTTGCACATGCCATCCCCTCCGCTCTTCCTCCACATGCCACACATGGCTTGTTCTTCATTTCCTTCAGACTCAGCTGAGATTTCATCTTTTCTAAAAGGCCTACTTGAACCATCCCACCTCAACCTACCAATAGATTAAGAGACCCAGGAGACCCATTTCACAATGTGAATACTTTGGATCCTGATTCCAACAAACCAACTCAAACAAGACATTTTTGAGACTATCTAGGAAAAGCTGGATACAGCCTGAGTAGTAGATAATATTAAGGAGTTATTTGGTTTTTTTTAAAGACTTTATTTATTTAGTCATGAGAGACACAGAGAGAGAGGCAGACACATAGGCAGAGAGAGAAGCAGGCTCTATGCAGGAAGCCTGATGTGGGACTCGATCCCAGGACCCCAGGATCACAACCGGAGCCAAAGGTAGATAGATGCTCAACCACTGAGCCACCCGGGCCTCCCTAAGGGGTTATTTGTTAATTGTGATTGATGCAATAATGGTATGATGTTTACCGTAAACTATTTTTTTCCTGATCTGTTAGGGACCATACAGGCATACTTTATGAGGGAAACTACATGATGCCTGGGATTGCTTTGGCATACTCCAATAAAATAAAATAGCCCCCCACACCTCTTCCCAGGCATTCTGTCTCCCTTTCTCCTGCCCCATCCTTCCTTACATCTATCAGCATCTATCAGCATCTGACATGTCATATTTTTATTTGGGGATTTGTTATTGTCTGTCTCTCTCTTCACTAGAATGTAAGCTCCATGAGGCCAGGGCTTTTGCCATATTCCCAGTACTTACAAAAATGCCCAACACAGAGAAGGTGCTTAATAAATATTTACTAAATGAATTATTGAATGAATGAATGGATGGATGGATCCATTGGCTCTTTTTCCCACATGCTTCCTCCTTTTGGATCTCTCTTCTCAGCCATCTTCCCAGATGGTCACCAAGCCTGGGGGCCCCCTCACCACTAAATCAATCACCAGGTTGCATCGATTCTACTTTCTCGAAATCTCTCCAAACTCATCACCTCTTCTCCAAGCAAACCACATGGTCAGACAAGATGGTCAAAGCTCCCATGGTCGTGCCCAGCATCACCCAGCCAAGCAGAGGTGAGTCTGGAGGTGGGCATCAGAGCATCTAACCCCAGTGCAGACTTCCGCCCAGTCAGGACCCCTCCCAGCCCCTCATTCACGGCTGCTCAATTACCCATCCCTTCATTCCTCATCATTGTGACGACTGCTAATTGCCCCTTGGTCTCAGTTCCCCTCTTTAGAAATTGAACCCTCAGCTTCAGTCAGGTAAGTGCCTCTTGGGCTACAGACTACATTTCCCATATTCCTTTGCAGCTAGCTGAGCCATGTGATTAAGTCTTGGCCGGTGGACTGGGAGCAGATGCAAGGTGTGCCACATCCTGGTGATGCTCTTTTCTTCCTTTTCTTTTTTAAAATTGTATTTATTTATTTGACAGAGAGAGAGAGAGCACAAGCAGGAGAGGTAGCAGAGGGAAAGGGAAAAAAGCAGGCTCCCCACCGAACAGGGAGCCTCACACGGGGTTCGAGGCCAGGATCCTGGGATCATGACCTGAGCAGAAGGCAGAGGCTCAACCGACTAAGCCACCCAGGCGCCTCTAGAGATGCCCTTAAAAAGGAAACTTCTTGCCCTCTACTTTCTCCTTCCCCCACTGCAGCCTTGGATAGTATGGACCAATATAGACCATGTGGATGAGAACAGTATTTTCAGGGATGGTGTAACAATAGTATAAAGGAATCTGGGTCCCTATAAAACCCAGTGGAACAGAGCTACCTACCTTCTCTGAACTAGTGCTGTAGTTTGGGGTCTTTTCAATATAGCAACTTAATCTGTAGGCTTACACATTTATTCTGTATGCCAAAGACTTCTTGTCATCCCTCAATATTAACTTATTTTTCTTTTTCTGTAAGAGAACCTCTGGTTTTGGCTGGGCATATGGCTGCCTGTTATAAAGACTACATTTCCCAGCCTCCCTTGCAGCTAGTTGTAGCATGTGACTAAGTTCTGACCAATGGCCTATGAGCAGAATTAGTGTGTATTAATTATAGAGAGTGTCCTTAAAGAGAAGAAATGTGCCTTTCTTCATCCTTTCCTCCTTCCTGCGGCCTGAAATGAGGATATAATGGCTGCTCCCCCCACCCCACCCCAGCATCCATCCAGGACTATGAGGTGACCATGGGAATGGAATCCATTCACAGCTGAACAACCAAACAGCAAAGGAGCTTGGGTCTTTGACACCACTGAGACAGTACACCAGCCCTAGGCTACCTAACTGCAGGCTTCTACGTGAAAGAGAAATAAACTTCTCTTTTGGTTAAGCCACTTATTTTGTGTTTTCTGAATTACAAAGCTGAACCTAATCCTAACTGATATACTCACATGCAATCATTCATTCTGAAATAAACCAGCAGCACAAAATAATGGAACTAGGTGTGCAGGTCTGGGATGGATCCTCCGTACCCCTTGCATGAGACAGAGTGGCCAGTCTGCCCCCAGAGAGCCCTGGAAGAGCTAGACAGAGATTAGGAATAAGTGGGTTCTACATCCTCGTGAGAACAAAGGGCCCTATCAGACACCGCAAGGAGCCAGGTGTCCTGGAGTGAGTAGCCGCCCCTCTCTGAGCCTCATTAATGTACTCACCATCGGCTAACGGTCCTGCCAGGCCTCCCAGAAAGATGGGCATGAAGCTCTAAGGCAGAGTGATGCTGGCCCCAGGCCCCAAGGGTGCCTGGAAAATTAGGCAACTGCCTTCTTACAGGGCTGGCAGCGTCTCTGGCTTCCACCAACGCCAACCATCTCTCACACTGGCTACTTCCAAAAGAGGCTCCTACCCACTGATTTAAAAAAAATTTTTTTTTTACCCACTGATTTAAAACATACTCCTAGCTTCATAAAACACTGCCCACCCCCCAACATCAATACCACAAAGTCAGCCTCAGCTGTCACATCCACAACATGAGGTTCAGACCCTGGTCTGCAGGTACTGGGCCACAGGTCCTGCCCTGCATGGGCTCTTGAGGCTGGAGAAGGGGGAGCAGCAGTGGTATGATGCTGGTCCCCCTCCTCACAACCTGCCTTGTCTGGATTCACAGAGGAAACCCACAGGGAGGGATCCCTGGGTGGCGCGGCAGTTTAGCGCCTGCCTTTGGCCCAGGGCGCGATCCTGGAGACCCGAGATTGAATCCCATGTCAGGCTCCGGGTGCATGGAGCCTGCTTCTCCCTCTGCCTATGTCTCTGCCTCTCTCTCTCTCTCTGTGTGACTATCATAAATAAATAAAAATTAAAAAAAAAAGAATTCAAATATATCATTTAAAAAAATAAAGGAAACCCACAGGGAGCACAAGGGGTCCCCCATCCCAGGACAGGGGCCCCAGAAGGGGGAGGGGAGAGGCTGGGTGCACCCAGGGCAGGTGCACACACCGGTGGCCCAGTCTGCTGGGCTCTCTGCACAGCGCTGAACAAACACAGAGAAGCTTCTGCTCTCAGGCCCCTCCTCCAGGCTCCCGGTTTCTCCCACGGAAGGTCCGAAAGGGCAGAGAGAACATGAGAGTCCCTGTGCCCAGCGCCCAGCCTGCTACACCAGGCCACGGCATCCAGGTATGGCATTCACGGCCTCAGCCTCGGCCACCCATGTCCTCTCCCTCTCCCCGTGCCTCTGCCCTGCCGTTGGCGTTCCTGGGGCGTCAACCAGCAAGGGCTACAGCAAGGTCACTGACGGCTGTTATCTGAATGGGGTCAATAGGCCCCTCGGCTTCTTATCTCCGGCTCCGCTGAGACCAGGAGGGGAGCAAACAGCAGCTGACTGGTCTCCCAGGAGTGCGGCCAAGGGCAGAGGCCTGACTGGGAGCCACAGCATCTGGGACTGGAGTGAGCTCTGCCACTCACCTGGAGGAGCACAGAGTGGCGGGAGATCATAGCTGGCTGGAGCAATCCCGAGGGGCTTCTGGGAGGAGGCTGCCCTCACAACGGGCTTTGAAGGATGCGTAGGATTTAGGAGCACAGAGGGCCTGGCAGGCAGGGGCCATGGCTTAAGCAAAGGAAAGGAGTTGTGAGAGCAGCAGCAGTTCCACGCATGGGCCTCAGAGGTCTACACGTCGGGGCTCCGCTCCTGCTGTGTGACTCAAAGGAAGCGCTCGACGTCTCTGTGCTGCAACTGCCTCATTTGTAAAAGCGAACATAATAGTATCCACCACGTGGGTCAGGGGGGTGGGTATTAAATGAAATGACTGCTAAGGCCCCTTTGTACACAGTAGGCACTCAAGACTTGAATACATTCTGGCTCCTCCCCACCCTCGTTGCTGGGGAGGAACACTCGGGAGATAGTAAGAGCTAACGTGGATTGAAATGTGCCAGGTCCAGAGCAAGAATCCACAAACCACCCATCTTGCAGATTAGAACACTGAGGCTCTGAAGCAGTGTTCTAATGCTCGGGTCTGGCAGAGGCCACTGCTGGGGCTCTCTGCACCCCTCTGTTCTGGGATGCTCACACCGCAGGATTCCAAGGACACATCGCTGAGCCCGATGGCTCCTGGAAGGACAACACTGGCAATCAAGGCAGCGTCTGGAGTCAGAGAGAGAACAGGACAGGGGCAGGGGGTGGTCACTGCCGCTCTCAAATTCTCTTCAGGGACCGAGGGGGCTCCTGGCAGGGGGAAGAGCCTGGGGAAAGGGAGGGAGGTGGGAAGCCACAAGTGGGCTTCCTCCAGCACAGATGTGCGGCCTGAGGCCCAGAGAAGGGAAGACACTAGCCCCAGCACACACAGCCCGCAGGAGGCAGGAAAGGGGGCCCCCATAGGAGGCCTCAGAACCTGCCAGGGGCTGTGATGGGGTGGATCCCACACTCTCTGAGCCGTGTGTTCAGCATGGCAATGAGGTTTGGATTGGGCTCCCCGATCCCACGATCTTGTAGGCCCCAGCCATCTCTGGGACCCCCAGCAGGGGCGAGGGACCCCAAGGGCAGAGCCAAGGGAGGCTGGAGGGGTGGCGCCCGGGCCTCCCCTGCCCAGAGCCAGACTTTGCCATCAGAGACACTTTGCTGCCCCCTGGTGGCTCCAAACGACTAATTTCCTCTCCGTTTCCTAAGAGATTCTTCCCACGGAGGGAGGTGCCCAGTTCCGGGACCAGCACCCACCCTCCTTGTGACTCACAGGTGTGTCCAAACTGACCTGGAGGTCCTGCTCCCTTCCTCCGTGTCCCATCACCACCAACCGGCACACGAAGTAGGCTGAGGTCCAAGAAACAGAGTCACTCTGAAAACCACATGGCTTGAGTCTGGCTGGGCCACAGGCCAGCTCTGACCTTGAGAGGGTTCGGTCACTGTGCTGTGCCTCGGTTTCCTCATATTTAGAACAGGGATGATATCATGGTTTCTGCTTCACAGAGTTTTTGTGACCGTTAAAGAAGACAATGAGTAGAAATGTCCTTGAAGACCCGGCACATGAAAAGCACTTGATAAAGACGGGAGGTATTGTCCTTGCCCACCCAGGCCTGAGCATGAGCATCCCTGCACAGCGTGCCACCCTCTCCTCCCAAGTGGGTCCCCCAGGTGAGCAAAGCCCTGTCGGGGGTTCAGCATGACTGGACTCTTCCTAGAGACCCAAGTTTTGATTCCTCGGTTTTATAGCCGAGGCTATGTGATGCAGTCACTTCACAGCAGAGCCAGCCTCAAGGTTTCTGTGTGCCTTCCATGCGTTTGTAGACCCAGAAAGACTGGACCGGCTAGAGTTACAAATTCAACTCAGAGTGTTTATTGGCCAGGGCTGCAGGGGAGCCAAAGGGAGCATTTCAGGAGGGCTTCCTGCAGGAGGCAGCTGGCACAGGAGCACAGGGCAGCTTCCACTGCCATCCAGGAACACAGGCTGCCCTCACCAGCTACAGGGGTGTCCATCCCAAGCGAGGAAGCCTCAGCTCTGACTCAGCTGGGCCTTCAGAGCCTGTAACCCTCCGCTATTGATGCTATTGCCTCCACACACAATGACCACAACCGAGGCCAGCGGGGAGTGCAAGCGGCCCTCAGCCTGGAGCCTCTCCAGGAGGCCTGAGTAGATGACAGCCAAAGCTGCCCCGCAGGCAGGCTCCACCAGTATGCGCTCGTCATCTGCCCGGATTAGGGGAATGGGGTGGATGAGAAGAGAGAAAGGGAGAAAGAACCAGTTAGTGCTCCATAGGCTCTGGGCATCGAAAATCCATGAAGCCAGCCAGCCAGTCGGCCAGCCAGCTCATAATCCATCATTCGTCTGACCCTCTCTCCATCCATCAATCTGACCATCCATCCCTCCATCCATTCACCTTTCATCTATCCATCCATCCATTCCTCTATCCATCATTTCACTGTCTGTCTGTCCATCCATCAGTGTATCCATCAATCAACGTATCCATCTATATATCCATCCACTCATCCATCAGCCCCTATCCATCATTTGACTGTCTGTCTGTCCATCCATCAGTGTATCCATCAATCACTGTATCCATCCATCCATCCATCCATCCGTCCATCCATCCATCCATGCATTTACCCACCTATCCCCTATCCATCATTTGAGTGTCTGTCTGTCCATCCATCAACATGTCCATTAATCAATGTGTCCGTCCATCCATCCATCCATCCATCCATCCACCCATCCATTACCTACCTTTCTATTCACTCATACATTCATTTATTCATTCAACAAATATTTATCGAGCACCCACTCCCTGCCAGGCCCTATGCTAGGAAGGCCCTGGGATCACAACAGTAGATAGGACACCCTGGGCCCTACCCTCACAGGGTTTACATCTAATGCTACAGGTGAATAAGAACCAGGCAGTTATGAACAGAAGGCCTGGTGCATGGGAAGTCTCCAACCCAGGGAAGGAGGAGGGTGAAAGATGAGAGGAGGTGCCATGATGGCTGAGTAGCCCTGAATCACATGCAATCGACAGGGAGCAGGGTCCAGGATGGGTGGCTAACAGGAAGAGGAACAGATGCCAAAGTCTGGAGGCTAGCAACAGCACAGCACACTCTGCCTCCGCCCTGCCATCCACTCAATGTATGCTTGTTGCATGATTGCTGCACGCCCAGCCCTGTAGAAGGTTCTGAGGATACAGACTAGAGAGAACACCCAGAGACCCAGGGTCTTTGTAGGTCCCCAAGCCTAGGGACGGAGGGCAAGCTCACTCACCCAGGAACCGCTGCACAGCGCTCACAGCCTGGACATCCTCCACCACCTCAGAGATGATCTCCAGCTCCTGCGTGCACTCCAGGGCCCTTGCTGCCACAGTCTTGGCACCCAAGCTCTTGGCCACACTGCAGGGGAGGGCAGGCAGGGCAGGGAGTACAGGGGTGTGGGGCAGAGCTGGTGAATCACTGGGCCTCCAAATTCAGCCTCCAAACCCCAGGGCCCCCTCCCATCCTGCAATGGGCCAGGGCTCAACACGGCAAGAGCTAGTACTGGGCTGGCACAGAGGAGGTGCTCCAAAATTGGATGTCCCACCAATGATGGACACATGAGCCCCACTTCCTCCAACTCCGTAACCATGATTGTGCCCTTCCTTGTACAGGCCCCAGAAAGCCAAGTGTGGAAATGGATTTTTTGGACACCTGGGTGGCCCAGTGTTTGAGCATCTGCCTCTGGCTCAGGGCATGATCCCGGGGTCCTGGGATCGAGTCCCACATTGGGACTTGATGGAACCTGCTTCTCCCTCTGCCTGTGTCTCTGCCTCTCTCTCTGTGTCTCGTGAATAAATAAATAAAATCTTAAAAAAAGGAAATGGCTTTGTTTTGTATCTTATTCATTAATAAGAATTTATCATGTCTGATAACTAATATTTATTGAGCATCTACCAGGTGATAGATGCGCATATTTTCTGTTTTAATCCTCATAATCCCCCTTTGAGTTAGAAATTTATGGGCTCCGTTTTACAAGTGGGAAAACTGAGAAGCTCAGGGAGGTTAAGAAACTGGCTCAGACACACAGTTAGTCAGTAACAGAAGATGGATTCAAATCCAGGCAGTCTGGCTCCATGGTCCATGCTGTGTATCTCTGTGCTTGGGATTGCCCACCTGTTGGTACTTCCTGAGCTGGGCAGTATTTCAGGCTCAGGAGAGCTTCTGGTGAGCTCCAAGGGGCCCAGAGCACAGACTCAGGAGCCAGGCTGTCTGGTCTCAAACCTGCCCCCCCAGCAGTGGGACCGTGGGAAGGTCACTGCACCTCCCCTGAGCCTCAGCTTCCTCAGTCTGAAAATCGGAGGTAACAGCAGTCTCTGGCTCATGGGAGTGTCCTGGGGGTTGAGTTAAACATTGTAAATGCTTAGAAGAGAGCCTGACACTTAGTAAGCTCTACAGAAGGGTCAGTGGTGGCTACTATCATGGCTGTAAGTACAAAGCCAACCATGTACTAAGAACAAAGCCAACAACAACAGCAAGAGAAGAACAGACTCAAAACTAGAGAGAAGAAGAAGAAGAAGAAGAAGAAGAAGAAGAAGAAGAAGAAGGAGAAGGAGAAGGAGAAGGAGAAGGAGAAGGAGAAGGAGAAGGAGAAGGAGAAGGAGAAGGAGAAGGAGAAGAAGAAGAAGAAGAAGAAGAAGAAGAAGAAGAAGAAGAAGAAGAAGGAGGAGGAGGAGGAGGAGGAGGAGGAGGAGGAGGAGGAGGAGGAAGAAGAGGAGGAGGAGGAGGAGGAGGAAAGAAAAGAAAGAAAAGAAAGAGAGAAAGAGAAAGAAAGAAAGAAAGAAAGAAAGAAAGAAAGAAAGAAAGAAAGAAAGAAAGAAAGAAAAAGAAAGAAGAAAAAAAACCTCTACAGAGAAACCACTAGTGGTTGCCAAAGGGAAGGGAGCCGGGAGGCTGGGCAAAACAGGTGAACAGGTTGAAGAGGAAACAAACTTCCAGTTATAATAAGCCATGGGGATGAAAAGCACAGCTCAGGGAATAGTCAATGGTATGATCACAGCTTTGTGTGGTGACAGGCAGTGACTCCACTTATGTGGTGAGCACAGCAGAAAGTATAAGATTCCCAGATCCCTATATGGTACGTCTGAAATGAATATAATATTATAGGTTGACTATAGACTTCAACTGTAAATAAATAAATAAGAACAAAGGCTGGGAGGGGAAACATAGAATTAAGTAGGTAAGTAGAAGGAGACCACTGGGTAACGTTGTGGGGACAATCTCTGGAGTGAGAAATCCCAATCGAGAGGACAGAAGGGAAGGGGAAAGAACGTTCCAGGCAGAGGAAACAGCCTGCACAGAAAGCTTGCCTTTCCTGGTGGTAGGAAAGGTTGTGACTCATCCAAGGGGCTGGAAGACAGGCCAGTGGCTGGAGTGGGGTTAAGAGGAGTCTGGATTTGGGCCCAAGAGTCTGGGAAGGGCATTGGCGGGCATAAGCGGGAGAAGGGATGAAGAGTCCAACGGGTCAGCAGCGAAGGAAGGACACATTGCTGCTGGCAGTAAACAAAGGACTCAAAACAACAAAGACACTCAGCAATACCACTGCTAGGGTCACACCCCAGAGACACGGACACATTCGTTCACATGCAAATGCCGTGCTAGTGTTTGTAGCAGCTCTACTCATCATAGCCCCAAAAAGAAATAGCCCCAACACCCTGCACCCAAGGGATGGATAAACAAGATGCAGTCCAGCCCCATAATGGAGTAGTATTTGGCCATAAAAAGGAATGAAGTACTGATCAGAACATGGGGGAGGCCTAAAGACAGAGGTCTGCATGAAAGAAGCCAGACACAAAAGGCCAACATGTCACATGACCTCACCCAAGTGAAATGTCCCAAACAGGCAAATCTGTAGAGATAGAAAGTAGATCAGTATTTGCCAGGGGCTGGAGGGAGGAGGGACTCTGCGAGGGGTGATGAAAATGTTCTAAAAGTGATTTTGGTGATGGAGGCACAACTCTGAATATACTTAAAATCACTGAACTATACACTTGAAGTGGATGAATTGCGTGATACATGGAGTATATCTCAATAAAGCTATTATCAAAAAGAAGAGCATCAAGCATAGCCAGGGGATGGAGGAGGGCTATGACAGCCATCCAGGGGAGAGCTGATACACTGGGGTGGGCACAAGGGCTGGACAGGAGCTGGAGTCCAGAGGGAGAGTGGATAGAACTCAGCAAGGTGACTGTAAGATGTGTCAGGTCAGAGCAGCAGGATGGACGGTGGTGTCATTTACAAAAGTGGCAAGTCCATGAACTTCACTTAGTGCTCCACTGTGCCAGGCTCTGAGAGAGGTGCTAGGGACTCAGAGCTGAAAAGTCAGTCCCCATCCTCAAGCCCCTCCTTCACAAACCAGCCCATCCACAAGCTCTTTCACAGCCAAAGAGTGACACAGAGTATCTTTGGGGTCTTTACCATGGGAGTCAACTGCCCAGCTGAGCCTTGGGGAATTTCATCAATGTGAGAGGGGCTGGTATTTCAGATGGAAGGGACAGGAAAGGCTCAACAGTTAGGGGCACAAATAATCTTCAGGAAAGGTCATCACAGAGACATTGGAGGATGGGCGGCACCAGAAAGGAGTGAAGATAATACCAGAAAGACATTAAGGGATTCATATATCCAGATAGAATTCTCCTGAAGAAAGGACTGTTTCTCTAATTGGCCAGCCAGAACCCTGTACACAGTAGGTGCTTAATAAAGATGACTTAATAGGCTGTCTTTTTCAGCCACCTTGTTGTCACACACTATTATATCCTAAGGTCCAGCACCTAATAAGTGTTTAATAAAATATGGGCAGTGCTGATATCTATAGAGGGTTGAATATTGTCTCCCCTAAAATTCACATCCATATAGAACCTCAGAATGTGACCTAATTTGGAAATAGGATCTTTGCAGATGTAATTAGTCAAGATAAGGTCATACTGGATTAAGGTGGACCCTAAATTCAATGACTGGTGCCCTTACAAGAAGAGGACAGACCACAGAGAGGTCATTGAAGACAGAGGCAGAAGGAGGTGGCTACAAGCCAAGGAACACCAAGGATTGCCAATAGCCACCAGAAGCTGAAAGAGGCAAGGAAGCATGCTCCTCCCCTAGGGCCTTCAGAGAAAGTGTCACCCTACTAGCACTTTGATTTCACACTTTTGGCTTCCAGGGTTATGACAGAATGCATTTCTGATCTTTTAAGCCACATAGTTTGTGGTCATTTATATGGCAGACCTAGGTAATTAACACAGCATCTGTGAGGATGATACTGGTGATGGTGATGAAGGATGTAAGATGGGACGCCTGGGTGGCTCAGCAGTTGAGCATCTGCCTTTGGCACAGGATGTGATTGCAGAGTCCTGGGATCGAGTCCCACATCAGGCTTCTTGCAGAGAGCCTGCTTCTCCATCTGCCTATGTCTCTGCCTCTCTGTGTATGTGTCTTTCATGAATAAACAAATAAAATCTTAAAAACAGGAAAAGAAGGATATAAGATGAGGCAGGGTCTGGAGGCTGGACCACTCTCCGTTAACTAGTTAGTTGGTTCATAAGAACTTTTCCTCATTTGATTTAAAATCTGTTACATAAAGCAACAAGGAAAAAGTTCTCTAACGATATTGTAGAAAAAATGAAACTGTTCATGACATATAATATGAACTAGAAAAATAGAGTTTAGGAAGGATGCGATCCTAACTTTAAAAATACATGATCAATTCATTCATTCATTTCACAAATATTTGTAGAGCACCTACTGTGTGCCAGGCACATTTCACTTGTATGTAACTATGTGTACACGGAGGAAAAACAAAAACTTGGAATATGTAACCTAGTGTTCATTGTTGGATGGTGGAATTGAAGGTGCCATTTTGTTTTCTGTTGTTTATTGCTTGCCTACATTTTCTAACTTACTGCAACACATTTAAACTGCTTTTGTAATGATATAGAGCAATGAAATGTTTTATTAATTTTTTAAAAGATTTTATTTATTTATTCATGAAAGACATAGAGAGAGAGGCAGAGACATAGGCAGAGGGAGAAGCAGGATCCCCTCAGGGAGCCTGATGCAGGACTTGATCTGGGGATCATGCCCTAGGCTGAAGGAAGTTGCTCAACCACTGAGCCACCCAGGCGTCCCATGAGTTTTATTAATTAATGAAACTTAAATGAATCATATCCTCTATCTACTTTTTTGGCATCGCCTTCTAACTGAAATCCACATTAGGGTGGAACTCAGGGTGAAGTTGAACCTCTTGGGTACCCCCAAACTCCTCCACTGGTTGGGACTGAGAGCTTCTAGGATAGCTACACCCCCACCTTCCAGCCTCCCACAGATGGCCCCAGCCCATGCCTACCTGGTGATTTCTGGCAGCGTGACTAGCCTGCCCGCCTTGATGGCTGCATTGAAACAGTGTGCCCCTCGGGTCTCCACAGCAATGATGGGCACATGCTGCCAGCCCACCTCTGCCAGGCCAGCTGACACCCCAGCCAGGAGCCCTCCACCCCCTACTGCCAGCACCAGGGCCCCTGGTGGAGTCCCCAGTGCTGCCTTCAGCTCTCGCACCAGGCTGGCATGGCCTTCCCTGGGGGAAGGAGGAAGCAGGGTAAGAAAGGGCCCTATTCCCAAAGGCTGACATATACACAAACTTTCCTTGTTGTCACCCCAATCCCTATCCATAGCAGGGGAGAGCAGAAACCCTGCAACACTTAGCTCACTCAGCTTTCATCCATTCAATTTACTCATTCACTCATTCTTTCCCAGCCATCGACCTCAAAGCCATGTTCTCAGACATTATCCAATTTAATCCCCTCCACAACCTTGTAAAGAGGCAGCATTTGTGTATGTGCTTAAGAGGGGACCAGCATATCACTTGGTGCCAGTCTAGTTCTGGGCCTGGGACCCAATGTCTTGGCCACTTACTAGCTATGCAATGTCAGGCAAGTTCCTTGGCCCCTCTGTGCCTATGAAATGGACATAAAACACCCACCTCTAGAGCTCTGAAGAGGATCAAATGTATTAAATGTATCCCCAAGTACACTCAATAAACAGGATTGATTATTACCATTTCCATTCTATACATGTGGAAACTGAGGCATGGGGAGGAGAGAGGCTTTGCAATCACAGAACTCACAAATAATAGAAGTAGGGTCTGAACCTCAGCATGCCTGGCTTCCAAGCCTCTTCTCCTCTCTAGGCCTCAGCATCCCTTTCTGTCCAATGGAAGGATCCCAACTCAATGAGGGTTTGGGCTCTGAGCTCCATGGGGGCGGAGCAATAACCTTACCAGATCAGACGGTGGTCAAATGGATGGACATTCACCCAACCATCCCTCTTGGCCAACTCTTGTGCCTTCAGACTGGCCTCGTCCCAAACCTAAAGAGAAACAGAGGGTCTCAGGAGCCTCAGGAATTGGACTGCTCTGGAGCCTGGAGCAGAGCCTGAAGTCTCCTGGATAGCCCCAGGGTCTGGCCAGCTGAGGAGAACTCCAAGGGTGAGATCAGAGCTGGGGTGGGCCTCACAGCCTCCTGAGACAAAAGTGGAGGCTTCTGGGTGGATAAACTGATGATATGTGCTTTCCATAATCCCAATGGGCCAGTCTGCGGGGGAGGGTGAGCTCCAAGGCCAGTTAAGTGGTTTCCACTTCTAGTCAGCCAGTAAGGCAGAAGGCCCCTTAAATCAGAGCCCCAAATAGCAACCTGGCCACTATAGATGGTGTCCATGAAAACCAGCAATCATCCTACTGATGATTGAACTCAACTGCCGGTTGAGTTCAAGCAGCCAGAGAGGCCCGGGTCTGAGGCACTACCTGGGGGTGGTTAGGGCCACTGCCCAGTTCCCTACCCCCTTCCTCCATTAGAATCACACATCCGTGGCTTTTGTCATGTTACTGCTGTTCTTCCCACTAGAAAGGGCAGAGTACATTTCCCCACCCCCATTGATGTAGGTCCAGCTGTGGGACTTGCTTTGGTCAAGAGGCACTTTCCTCTCACTCCTCCTGCCATTCACCTTGAGCAGAACATGTCCCAGGTGGCCACCAGTCCAGAACGATGAGGGGGACACATATGCAGATCTTAATCCTGCCTGTAGCCTGACACAGAACCACCCTAGCCCACTCACAAGCCCAGAAGCAAGAGAGATCGTGTTTCTCATGAGCCACCGAGAGGTGAGGGCTGTGTGTTATGTAGCATTATCTAGCAGCAAGAGCTGATTAAAACAATATGCCTTCTCTGTTCTTCCTCAGGGCCCTGTGCTTCCCCATCACAATACTTACAACTTTCTCTTATCACCATGTGGTTATCTGTGTGTCTCCCCAACAACACCTGAGCTTTGTGAGAGTAGAGACCATGTCTTACTACCTCTATATCCCTTGCTTTAACATAGTCCAGACACATAGTATGAATTCAAAGAATATCTGTTGGAAGGAAGGAAAGGAAGAAAGAAGGAAGTGGAGGAGGGAAAAAGGTGATGGGGGGATGGATGGATGGATGGATGGATGGATGGATGGATGGGGAGAAAGGCAGGGAGAGAGAGTGCTGGATAGGAGGATGGTTGAATGGACGAATAAAGAGAAGAAAAAAGGGGCACCTGGGTTGCTCAGTGGTTGAGTGTCTGCCTTCGGCTCAGGTCATGATCCTGGGGTCCTGGGATTGAGTCCTGCATTGGGCTCCCCACATGGAGCCTGCTTCTCCCTCTATCTATGTCTCTGCCTTTCTCTGTGAGTCTCATGAATAAATAAATAATTTTTCTTTAAAAAAAAAGAGAGAAAAAGAAGGGAGAAAGCAAGGAAAGAAACTAGACACTAAGTATTTGGTGACCAACTTTTTAGGTACCATGGTATGGCTTTTAGTTTTAATTTTGATGGTTTAAAAAAAAAATCTCTTTTCTAGGGATGCTTTTTCCCCTTCTTTCCAGGAAGGTAGGAGGATTACATGTTTGTATCTCTGTTTCTTCAGTAACAGGGTGAATCAGTGATATCCTTGTCGGTGGGCCCCTTATTAGGGTGGTCTCAGAACAAGAAATAATGCCACCATCCTCTTTCCTTATACTTTTTTGTCTTATCAAATGGCAAAAATGTTTAAATGAATATTACCAAATGTTAGTGAGGATATGAGGAGACAGACATACTCCTGGTCTATCAGCTTCCTGCTTCTCCTGGGTTCACACGGGGGAAGTCTTCTCAGGGTTGGTAGAGGCAGGAGGTCCCAGCCCTCAATATACATCATGCCTCACTCCTACCCCTCAGCTCAGCCATCCTAAGAGAAGACTGGGCTCCAGTCATAGTACATCAAAAACAAAAGAAAGAAAAAAAAGCAGAGAGATACCATCTCCTAGGGGTAAATGGGATTCAAGGGGAACAGCCCACTCCAGCTGGCTTCTCCTTCCTGGGGTCCTTACCTTTCCAGTCAGCTGAACCTCTGCCCCCTCCCCCTGCAGCCTCTTCACCACCTGCGGGGAGGTGCCCTCAGGGAGCACAATGGTGGCAGGGATGCCCAGCTTCCGAGCAGCATAAGCAGCTGCAATGCCTGCGTTGCCCCCTGTGGAAGCAATAGAAGGGAGTGCAGTGGGCAGTGTTGTTTTAGCCCGTTAACACAATTTCCTCCCTCCCCTTCCATTTCCCTTTGTGGGCCATTCCTTCCCCACACTCATATGCCCCACCTTTGAGTCCTCTTTCTGATCCCAGAGGTAGATACATGACCTAGATTAACTCAATCTGAGACCTCAATCCCCTAACCCATGATTGGTTCAGGGATGAGTACATGATCCAAGCTAGGTAAAGAAGACCGAGTCATGGATTGAGGAGAACCATCAAGAAGGGGTAGTTCCTTTTCACCAGGGCTGATAGGATGATAGGAGGCAAGCCTAGAACACCTGTTGGCCATCTTGCTGCTATGAAGGTGAAAATGAAGCTTATACAGAAAAAAGACAAGTTGAGAGAAGGAGAGATACAAAGGAGAGCTCCTGGTTCCAGCTGTACCTGAAAGCCACTTATCCCAAGAATTTTTCAGTTCTTGGGGCCTGTAGCCTAAACCTATATTAATTGGATTATTGTCACTTCTACCATGAGTCCTGAATGATGGGAAGAGGGCTGGGAGGGGATATATGAAATGGCCATCTAATCATGACCTTGATGGAACTGGGCCTTTAACAGGAGGCTGATCCCTGGACATCTACTGCTGCTCCAGCCATCTCTTCCTCCCCTACATTCAGCCCTGAGGACCCAGCCCCAAGGCTCACCTGAGGAACACACCAGGTGTCTGCATCCCTTCTTGGCCACCTGGGGAAAGAAGGAATGAGGTTGGGGGCTGACCCAGGCAGATGTCATAGAGCCGGTGTGGGATGGAGTTAGTCCCTCCCCAGCCCACTCCAACACTCCTTGCCCCTCATCCTGCTCCTCCCATCTGTATGAGTCCACTTCTCCCCTCCTGCCCTCACCCCCATCCAGCCGGCAACCATCCCCATCCCTCTCCTCCCCCAAGAACTGGCTCACTTCTCCCCTCCTGCTGACACCTCACCTCCTGGCAGAAATGCCCAATGCCCCGGATCTTGAAGGAGCCGGCCGGCTGCACATTCTCGCACTTGAGGAAGACAGTCACACCTGCCACCTGGGAAAGTGCCCAGCTCTCCAGCAGAGGCGTGACCACGTGGAAGTGCTCAGCCTTAGCACAGCCTGTTCGAGAGTGATCCATCCCAGCAACCCCCAGGGGGCCTGCAGGAGAACACCAATGCCATAGCCCAGGCAGCTCCAGCCAAAGTCCCCTTAACCAGGAGGAGGGGAACGTGGAGAAGAGCCTCCATTAGGCTCCTTAGCCCTATCCAGCTGCCACGGCCTGTTTCCCCACCTGGACAAAAAGGTTTGGACCAGGGACCCTTTCATTCTGTAACTGTGCCAGCCCACAGTGCTGGGGGTGTAGAAGGTGGCCAATACATGGTGATGAATGAATGATGGTGGGAGAATTCATTCATTCATTCATTCTTCATTCATTCAGGTATGCATGCAAAAAAAAAAAAACACCTCTTTTCATTGAGCACCTACTATGTGCCAGGTGGTTCCAGATTTTGGAGCGCACATGTCAGAGGCAGCCCCTGCTTTGCCAGAGCTCACATTCTAGTAGGGGAGACAGAAGCACAAAATTTCAAACGGGCAATGGGGGTGGGAGGCAGTATTTCAGCAAGCATGGTCAGAAACAGTCTCTCAAGAGAGAAAAACTTTTTTAAAACTTGTATTATGGAGAATTTAAACATAGCAAAATGTCGAGAACTGTATAATGAACCCCTGGTGTAGCCCATCTCTCAGCTTGAGCGAGCACTCGTGGCCTGTCTTGTTTCAACCACACCTGCACACACACACCCCCACCCTGTTCTATGGGGTTTTTCCTCCTTTATTTTTTTTAAGATTTTTTTTAAAAGATTTTATTTATTTATTCATGAGAGACACACACACAGAGAGAGAGAGAGAGAGAGAGGCAGAGACACAGGCAGAGGGAGAAGCAGGCTCCATGCAGGGAGCCCGACTTCGGACTTGAACCCAGGACTCCAGGATCGGGCCCTGGGCTGAAGGCGGCGCTAAACCCAAGCCACCCGGGCTACCCAAGATTTTTTATTTATTTGGGAGAGCAAGGGAGAAAGAGAGGGAGCAAGAGAGAAAAAATGAGTAGGGGAAGGAGCAGAGGGAAAGGGAGAAGCAGATTGCCCACTGAGCAAGGAGCTTGATGTGGCAGGGCTAGATATGGGAACGCAGGGATCTTGGCCTGAGCTAAAAAGGCAGACACTTAACAAACTGAGCCACTCAGGTGCCCCTTGTCCTTTATTCTTATTATATATTTTTTCCTATACTACTTCCTTTGTAAATACTTCAGCACAGATCTCTAAAAGCAAAGAACTCTTTTTGTAAAACTAGGTTTATTTCTTTATTTTAAGGATTTTATTTATTTATTCATGGGAGACACAGAGAGAGAGAAGCAGAGTCACAGGCAGAGGGAGAAGCAGGCTCCATGCAGGGAGCCGGATGTGAGACTCGATCCCGGATCCCGGGATCACACCCTGAGCCAAAGGCAGACATTCAACTGCTGAACCACCCAGGCGTCCCTTAAGAACTTTTTTTAAACAGTAGCCATATGGATTCATAACTGTATACATTTGTGCAAACTCACAGAATTCTTACTCAAAGTGGACTTATTTTTTTTTGAGAGGGAGCAAGTGGAGGAGAAGCTGAGGCAGAGGGAGGGAGAGAGAGAATCTTAAGCAGACTCCATGTCCAGCATGGAGCCCAATGGGGGCCTCCATCTCACAACCCTGAGATCATGACCTGAGCCGAAACCAAGAGTTAGATACTTAACTGACTTAGTCACTCAGGCATCCCTGGCTAATTTTATTTTATAGAAACCATATCTCAATGACGCTAATTAAAAAAAACCACATCATCACAATACCATTATCACATCTAAAAACATTAATAATCATCTCTCAATATCGTCACATAATTGCTCACCTTTCCAATCATCTCATTAAATGGGATAAACAGTTGGTTTTGCTGTCTGTGATTTGGGGTTTCTAACAGTTTGAATCAGGATGCAAATCAGATCTGTGAGTATTGGGTTGGCAGAGAGGGCTTTGAATTCTCTTTCCATCTGCAAGTTCTCCAAGAGAGATGTTCGAGATGAGTGACAGCAGGGAGCCCAGGGGAACGCATTCCTGCAGAAGGAACAGCAGGTGGAAACACCTAGAGAGAGAAATGACCCTGGGGCGTTGCTGGTGTGGGGAGAAGGGATCTGGTGTAGGAGCTGAGCAAGGAGAGGTGGGCAGGGACTTGGGGAAGGACGTGCCACGCTGAGGAGCTGGGATGTTATTCTAATTCTACTTGTCCTGGGAAGCCATCGGGAGGTTTTAAGCAAAGGCACAGTTAGTGAACGAATCGGTGGTAAAAGGTGAGAAACAGAAGAGGAAGAAATGAGAAGAGTGGAGAAATAGAGGGCTGTTTGTCTTTTTTTCTTTTTTTTTAAGGAGCAAATGCAACCCCTTTTTTTTCCTTTGGGTCAGAAAAGCATTGGGCCAAGCCCTGCAGTTTCACTGATGGCCAGTAGGAGGCGTGCTGCAGCCTCCCCATCCTCCACGGGCCCAAGCTTCCTGCTCACCCTTACCTACTCCCAGCTGCCCACCCCACCAGAGGGTTCTAGGTCTCCTGCCCCTAGATTTGACCCCAGGCCCTTGTTGGGATGGCCCTGGGATCCCCCAGGCAGGGCAGAGTCTGAGCCAGAGTCTCCACCCGGTTCCATCAGGGCACTTCTCAAACTGAACATGGCATCGGAGAGGGAACCTGTGGGTCACCCAAACTCAGCAGACCTCAGCCTGGGCCTCACCTTGGCTCCGGGCGTAGGGGTCAATCAGTGACCAAAGTTAGAAACCAGCTCTGTATTCCTCGCTGTGTGACCCCAACTAGCATCTCGATTTCTCTGTGTCATGTTCCCTCCTGCCCTACTCTACGTCAGCCATCAGCTGAGCGCTCTAGAGGCATCATCTCTCTGGGGCCATCTAACTATGCGGGCGTGCTTATCCCTTCTCTCGCATGTCTACAGGGCACCTGCGAGGCGCAGGCCCTGACCTGGGAACTGGGGTTACCCTGTTGAGGAAGACAGACATCCCCTCATGGAGCTGATGTGGAGATCAGTGTTTGATAAATAACCATATAGACAAACAAAATAATCAAAAATGGTGAAAACTACCAAGAGGAACGCACACATACAGGGAGTCTTAAAGAGAAGAACAAGGACACCTACTGTGGATAGAGAGGTCACGAAAGGCCTATTTGCAGGAAGTGACCATTAACACCGAGACCTGAAAAATAAGAATGAACTAACCACGCGGCAAACTAGGAGAAGAGCTTCTACATCACGGAATCACTGTGTGGACGCAGTGAGGCCATATTGTGAAGCCTTCAGCTCCATGCCTGACATATAATATTAGCTAACAGTGTGTGGGACCTCCTGCCAGCCAGGCTCTATGACGAGATCATTGGCACATATACCATCTCATAAGATCATCGTAACGGTCCTGAGACAGGTTCACTTACTAGCTCCATTTTATAGATAATGAAACTGAGGCCCAGAGAGGTTAAGTAACCTGTCCGAGGTGACACAGCTGGGAATGGCACGGCCAGGATTCGAATTCAGGCAGTGGACTTTGGCATCTGTGCCCGTAGCACCGTGCCATACTTTCTCTACTAGGTGATGATAATGACGGTGGTGGTGGTAGTGGTGAAAGGCGTGAGCATTTCATACTTAACTGCCAGGTGTCCTTAGGAGCCAAATGCTCCCGGCTCAGTCCCAAGGCTCCCCAGGCCTCCTGCTTATCCTAACAGCCCACAGGAGGACAGCAGGCCTGTCAAATGAACAGGCCCCGAACTTCCAATAGCCCTTATCAAGCCCAGATGCCCATAAGGGCACAGGCCTCCCAGACTAAGGTCTAGAGTCAAGGTGAGACCTTGGCCTAGGGACACACAGCTCTTGCAGCATGTGGCCACCACGGGTGCTGAGGTGGGAGCCCTGGGCCCTCTCTGCTGTGGAGCAATGCCGTGAAAAGCCTGAGGCCTGGGTTCAGGTCCCAGCAGGCACAACCTTGGCCATGCCACCTTTCCTCACTGGGCTTCACCTAATGCATCTGTGAATTGGGGTAAGGACCATTTCCTGTTTCTGCCTCCTTTGTCCCTCAGGCTTTTCCAGAGGCCACCTGGGTAACCCTTACAGCCAAATCCCTGATGCCAAGGCCAGGAAACTCGCGCTGGCAGAGTGCCCAGTCCTGCCCCTCTGGCAAGCAGGACCTGCTCCCCAGCCATCAGAGTCTGTGGCACCCCCAGCCTTCTTCTCCAAGGCAGGCTAGAGTGAAACCCTGAGTGAAATCAGTGTTCTTAGGGGGGCTTTGCACCCATACCTCCTCACTTTCTGTCCACTCATTCTGGACCTTGCCCCAGAACCTTCCAGACTACCCTGTGTTCACATTCCACAAACGCACACAGAGCCCCAGCGGTACCATTTGGGTGTCAGGCCCTCTTACCTGCCTGCTGAACAGTGCCCAGACCCAGCCCGGCTCCAGCCTGCTGCCCACCAGCCTGCAGCCTGCGAGGGCACCAGCTCTTCCCAGCTTCTGGCAACTTCCCGCAGCCTTGGCCCCTCCTCCCACGTTAAAGGGACAGCGCCCCGCTGGAGGAAGAAAGGAACAAGACCAAGGTCCAAAAAAAAAAAAAAAAAAAAAAAAAGACCAAGGTCCACTGCCTCCCCCTGCACTGTCCTTGGTCTCATTGATGATACAGGCTCCAGCAGGGAGACTCACTGGGCCGAGGTCACCCAGCCAGCGAGAGACACCCTGGACCACCTCTTCTGTGACACAGACACATCCAGATTTTACTCTGAGTCCAGTGTTTGCGCTGAGTGCCAGGCCACCACCCCCACTGCTGTCAGGGTCAGCTTAGGTCAAAAGACAAAGAAACAATTGTTATCTGCCACATGAAAAGGCCTAATTTTTCTGAAGCACCTCCTCACCCCTGATATTTTACATCCAACAAAGGAACCCAAACAATGATTTATCGTTCAAATGAAGGGCTCTGATTATTCATTCATTCAACAAATATTTATTGAACACCTACTATGTGTTGAGCCCTGGGACTTTAGCCTCAAACAATATAGCATGTCCCCTGCTCTCATGAAGTCCCAAGGGGCCACCAAAGAGCAGTTGCAATCGGTGCTCTCAGATATTGTCAGGCAGAGGTGGGACAGGGCTGTGGACACTCAGAGCAGGTAACTTACACTTACCTGACGCCAGGACGCTGGGAAAGCAGGTTTGGGGCTGGGAATATGGGCCAGAACCAGACTCTGCAGGGACGCCTGTGCCATTCCTGGACCTTACCCAGGAATACTAAGGAACCATAGAAGGCTGTAGGCAGAGGAATAACATGATCAGATTTATACTGTCACCATCTCACTGGGTGAAACTGAGCTTGTCACATCCATCTCTGAGCCTCACGTTTCCTCTCTACAAAATGGGAGGTGAGTTCCAGGAAAGACCTGGCAGCTGAGATGTTCTTTGCCCTTCTAGGACTGTGTGTGACCTTCCCAGGCTTGATGATTAACTCCTGGATGCTTGAGGTCAAGTCGAGTTGCTTGGCCATGATCCTCGATGAGGACTCTGGAAGCTTCATCACCATCCTCCCATTAAACATGTACCCATCCTTGTCAAGCGTCCTGTCCTGGACTGGGCCCTGGGGACAAAGGTGGCAAAACCGAGTTTGTGTCCTGGGGTGGCCCCTGGATTAGGGGGAAAGGAAACCATCCAATGCAGTGACAATTTTACCACCCCCAGGAAGACAGAGAGCAGAAGATCGTCATAGGGCACCTGGGTTGGGGTGGAATCAGGGGGATTCCTGGAGGAGTGGGGCCTTAGCACACAGCTTAGACTTGGACAAGAAACATGACAGCCCTTGAACAACACGGATTTGAATGGCGCAATTCCATTTATATGTGGATTTTTTACAACACAGGACTGTAAATGTATTTTTACTGTAAATGTATTTTTAAATATATTTTCCTTATGATTTTCTTAATATTTCCTCTATCTTACTTGATTATAAGAATTCAGTATAAAATGCATAGAGCCCACAAAATGCACGTTAATCAACTTCCTGTTATTGGTAAACTTTCTGGTCAACAATAGGCTTTTAGTAGTTAAGTTTTGAAGGAGTCAGAAGTTATCCACAGATTTTTGACTTCATGAGGTGGGACAGCACCCTTAACTTCCATATGGTTCAAGGGTCACCTGTACACAATACCAAATCCATGATTTCACAGATATTCTTGTTTTGGAAGAAGCCAAGGCAGGAATCGATGCTTAAGATGCAATCCATTGTTTTTGTTTTTAATATTCAGTAGTAGCCATAGCAGTGGCACTAGTTTCTGGATGAAGGAGCAGGGTGCCTCACAGAGCACAGACAATGGAGCCGGGGTCTGGCACAAAACACAGCTCTGCCACTTACCCGCTGGGTAAACTTGGGTAAATCCCTTAACCTCTCTGTGCCTTGTTTCCTCAACTGTAAGATGTGGATAGACTACAACTTCTCTAGTGGGCAACTCATTTGTGAGGATCAAATGAGTTAATATATATAAAATATTTAGAACAGTGGAAAGTGCTCTGTGTTCGATGCTATTGTTGGTATTAGTGTATTTATAAGAGGTGACACCACAATATGGTAGAAATTGCAAAGGTGGCAATGAATGTTCGAAGTTTGGGAACATGACATCATCATATCACAGAATGCTTGCAACACCTTGGAGAGATGTATGTTGTAACAAACCCTCTTTTGGGGAATCAGACTTAGCTCAGAAAGGCCAAGTCACTTTCCCAAGGTCCCATCGCAGTGGCGGAGCCAGAGCTCAGAAGTGGAGGGGCCAAGCTCCAGAGCACCTGACTTGGAAGAGCCTAAGGTGGGGATGCCAGGATGTCTCCATCAGAGAGCAGATAAGACTGGAGAGGTGGCCCAGGTCACTGACGCATCCCGTCCCAGATCCCAGAGCTATGTTCGTCAGCCAGCCCCTGTCCCTGACGCTTATGGTGGCCAAACACTCACCCTGGCCAGTCTCATAGGTTACTCATTAAGCTTCATTTCACCATCCTCACCCCCAGCTGTCCCCAGGGCGAGGGAAGAGCGTGGGGAGGAAGGATGGAGCCTCAGACACAGGAGAGGAATCCTCCCAAATTGCATTTGGACTCCATGTCATACACTTTCCAGGCCGCCGAGGCCCAATTGTACCAAATGGGTAAAAGAAGCTGGCCTGGCAAAAAAAAAAAAAAAGGGCAGCCTGGGTGGCTCAGTGGTTTAGCGCCGCCTTCAGCCCAGGGCATGATCCTGGAGACCCGGGATCGAGTCCCACGTCGGGCTCCCTGCATGGAGCCTGCTTCTCCCTCTGCCTGCCTCTCTCTCTCTCTCTCTCTCTCTCTCTGTATCTCATGAATAAATAAATAAAATCTTAAAAAAAAAAAAAAGAAAAGAAAAGAAGCGGGCCTGGGGCAGCAAAGCAAGCAGTCTCACTGGGGAGTAAGCCAGCTGGGATGTGGACTCGAGTCTTCTGACATCCAACACAACATGGCATCTTAGCTGAGGTCTCACAATTCTTGAGTCTTGCCAAGATGACGTCATTTGAGCCCACAGAGGGTCTCAAAGTAGGGGCTACGTTTCTGCTACCCGGAGTTGACTCACCATGTCCTCTACAGAGGATATGTGTTTCTTTTTTTTTTTTTAAGACTTTATTTATTCATGAGAGACACACAGACAGAGAGAGAGAGAGAGAGAGAGAGAGGCAGAGACACAGGCAGAGGGAGAAGCAGGCTCCATGCAGGGAGCCTGACGGGGGACTCGATCCAGGGTCTCCAGGATCACGCCCTGGGCTGCAGGTGGCGCTAAACCTCTGAGCCACCCGGGCTGCCCAGGATATGTGTTTCTCCATTTGCTACTGTCCTCACCCCTCCCTATCACATCCCCAGCACCGGACAGGCCCCTGCCTGGGGTTGGAGATTTCTGAGTTGAAGACCCTTGTACAGAGGAACTCTCCCTCTCTCTCTCTCTCTCTCACCCCTGAACAGGAAAGGAGGCATTTATCAAGCGAGAAACTGAGGCACACAGGTTAAGTGACTTGCCCCAAGTCGCCCAGCAAATAAGCCACAGGACTAATCTTCAAGGGGGCCCATGTCCAACCTGGATGCTCTTGTCATAAGAGACTTATGAATCCATAGCCATCATGTCTGAGTTGGAAGAAGCTACGAGGGCTATCTAATCTATCCTTTTTTGTGGATGGAGAAGCAGAAGCCAGGACAGGGTGGGGAGAGAAGGGAACAGCTTAACATCTGCCCTCCAGACCAAAGAAAATTCTGGTCCACATGAACCAGACTTTCAGAATTAAGCCATTCATTTCTGCATTTAGCAAACATTACTCCAAACAACCAAAATCTAGACTCCTAGGACAAAAGAGACGGCCCTCCTGGCTTATAGTCAGTAAACAGATACAACAAAGTGTTACAGACACAGCAACAGGAAAATGCAAATTAGAGCAACAATAAAATGTTCTTAAAAAGAAAAAAAAATATTGGGTTGGCAAAAAAACTTTAAAAGACATAAAAACAATAACAACCAAGGCTGGTAAGTATGAGGGAAAATAGGCAC
Source organism: Canis aureus (assembly GCF_053574225.1). NCBI lineage: Eukaryota > Metazoa > Chordata > Mammalia > Carnivora > Canidae > Canis > Canis aureus. Next base: position 14,292,363 of record NC_135637.1, on the reverse strand, counting down.
CCTCACACATTGCTGGTGTGATCAGAAATTGCTTCAGCTTTTTGGAAAAAAGATCTGTCAATATTGATTACAAGTGGATAAAATACCCATTCCTTCAAGAAATCTTAATTTAGGAGATTTATTCTCTGAAATAAGAAGTGCCGGGGGTAGGGCTATGAGGATGAGAATGTTTATTAGAATCCTGTTTAGAATAACAAACAAACAGAAGACTGCAAACCTGGATGCCCTTGAATCGGGAAATGGTTGAATAAGTCATAATACACCCTCAGCATGCAATTTTATGCTGCCATCAAAAAGAATAAATTAGATCTAAATCTATTGACCCAAAGAGATGTTCTTGATGCATTGCGAGTGAGTAAAGGAAAAAATACATATGAACAGTGGGTAAGGATTTTTTTTTTTTAAAGAAGGACAGTGACCAAAAGTTTGTAAAATACTAGTCTATGGTTGTGTAAATACCTGTAGGCTCCGGGAGGACCATGCTGATCACATCGGTTGTCGCAGGCTGACCGGGGAGGTGGGGATGGGAGCGGGGGTAAGGAGACAGGGGCCATAAGGAAATTGTGGATGGAAATATCCCATCATCTATCTGCGTGTCCAGGATGCTAGGCACTCATCCCCTGTGGCGAGTGACTACACTTGAAATGTGTTTTGGGGGCCGCCTGGGGGCGCTCCGTCGGTAAAGCGTCTGCCTTCCGCTCAGGTCATGATCCCGGGGTCCTGGGATCGAGCCCCACATTGGGCAACTTGCTCAACGGGGAGTCTGCTTCTCCCTCTCCCTCTGCTCCCTGTTCATATTCTATCTCAAATAAATAAATACAGCCTTTTTTTTTTTTTTTTAGATTTTATTTATTTATTCATGAGAGAGACCGAGGGAGAAGCAGGCTCCATGCAGGGAGCCCGATGTGGGGCTCCATCCCAGGTCTCCAGGATCATGCCCTGGGCCAAAGGCAGCGCTAAACCACTGAACCACTCGGGCTGCCCAAATAAATACAATCTTAAAAAAAAAAAAAAAAAGTGTGCATTTGAAGAACAGAATTGTAAATTTTGCTTAATTTTTATTGAATGTAAATACCGCAAGTAGCCAGCGGCGATCATATATAGGACAGCACAGGTCTGAAGAATCTGTCTAGGAGACAGTGTGGACCCAATGTGAGACACGTCATTGTCACCAAGGAAGCGGGGAGCGCTAGTAAATCCCTCGGCTTTGTGTCACGATGCCCCCACCCCAAGACAGACAGATCTGAGTGACCTGCAGGCAGAAAGATAATCTCCAAACAGGGAGAATAAGTACCCAAAATAAACAGTGGGTCCGTGTGGCATACAGATGGATGCAACTTTTAAAAATCCCACACTTGGAAATAAAAGAAGGAACTTAACACTGAAGACAGCTGACGAACACTACTTCCACCAGGCGGTGAAGGTCAACACCAACAGTAAGTCATGTGGGTAGTGGATACACCCTTGGTGTGATGTGCTGGGAACAGCACTTCACCTCCATGCTCTTCCTCCCCAGATCCCATACCCCGGCTACGCAGGAAGGAAACAAAACAAAACAAGATCCACAACCAGTACCATTCGAAACTGTCAAGGTCATGGAAGACAGGGCAAGTATGGGGACCGGTCACCGCCAAGAGGCGCCTAAGGACACATAGGGACGAAACACAGTGCCATCCAGAATGAGACTCTGGAGCAGAGAAAGGATCCTAGGGAAAAAACAAGGAAGTCTGGATAAAGTATAGGCTTCAGTGAATAACAATGTATCCATACTTGATCGATATTTGTAACAAACGTACCATATTAATCCAAGTTGTTAATAACAGGGGACATAGGGAGTGGGGTATAACAGGAAGTCCCTGTGCTGTCTACCCAGTTTCAGATTTCCTTTTCTATGAATCTAAAACTATTCTGGGATCCCTGGGTGGCGCAGTGGTTTAGCCCCTGCCTTTGGCCCAGGGCACGATCCTGGAGACCCGGGATCAAATCCCACATCAGGCTCCCGGTGCATGGAGCCTGCCTATGCACCCTCCCTCTGCCTATGTCTCTGCCTCTCTCTCTCTCTCTCTCTCTGTGTGACTATCATAAATAAATAAATAAATAAATAAATAAATAAATAAATAAATAAAATAAAACTATTCTAAAATAAAAATAGGGTATTTTTTTTAAGTCCCTACACCCAAGCCTGCAAAAGTAGTGAGACATAACAATACCCCTTACAAGCAGATTCTTTGCAGAAAGCTTCTCCTCAGAGAGGACTCAAATAATGAGGCTGTTTTTCTCATTAAAATAGAGCATCATTGACAAAAATCCTGTGTTTTACCACGGAGAGAGAAACAAGCCCAACCCTTGGATAAAGATGTCGAGAAGCTAGTGGATGACAGAGAAAAAGCTGGAAAAGAAATCGGTTGCAACCATTAGATGAAGAAGGGGTGGTGAACAAGAGCCATCCCAGGATCATCAACCTAATTTTTCCCCTTTTGCCAGTTATTTGTCTGCATGATTGGGAAAATGCACGCAATGAGGCATGTGTGAGGGAGGAATAATCTTTTGAGAATACTAACATATCAGTCCCTCCTCCTTAAACCCTCCCCCACCCTCCCACCCCCGGGGGAGGAGAGAGAGATAGAGAGACAAAGAGACAGAGAAAAAAGCAAGCAAGGGAGAAAAAAAAAAAGAGTCCTGTTTTGTAGCATTTGCTGATTTTCATGCTGTCAATACTCCCACTGTGGACAGTTTCAAGCAACCAAAGCTTTAACCACTGGCTCAGAAATGTCTTGCAAAGTTGGACACCTGTGTGGCTCAGTGGTTGAGCATCTGCCTTCGGCTCAGAGCGTGATCCTGGGGTCCTGGGATCGAGTCCCACATCGGGCTGCCTGCATTGAGCCTGCCTCTCTCTCTGTTTCTCTCATGAACAAATAAATAAAATCTTTAAAAAAAAAAAATGTCCTGAGAAGTTCACCACAAAGTTGGTAGGAGTCTAGTCTGAAGTCCACTGCTGGGGGATGGGGAAGGGAAGCATCCTACGAGGAGGGAGTGCTTTTTTGCCTCTGGGAATGAAAGTAACAGCAAAATAAGAGAAAGAGTTTATGGCAGTGGCCACAACTCAGGGGGAAGCCACCTTGAGTTTCCAACCATTCTCTGGAATAGTTGCCACAGACCCCAGACTATAGGACAAGGACCCACGTGGCTGGGAATGCAGAAGGGCTTCCAGGCAAGCTGCGGTGGGGGGCAGACAGTGGAACCATACAGCACCCACCCTCTACTGACTCAGCCCCTGGATGTCTGGTGAGAAAGGTAAACCCCTCATTGCCTCCAATTCATTATCTGCTTGAAACAAAAATTAAGCCAAGTTAAGGAAAAATAAAGAATTCTCCATTTGTTGCACATGGCATTTGTGGTCTGAAATTTAATCCTGCTGCAAATATCTTGATTTTTCTATGACCTTTGGACAAAATCCCTCATAGGCCATCTGGACCCAGCCAACTCCACTCATCACATGTTGATTGATGGATGATGATAAGCCCAAGGGGGAAGCCCAATGTGGCATGGAATTCTGACCTTGGTCTTGGCCAGTTTTAGCAATAAGGGCCCACCAAGAGACTGCCACATTTTCGGATGATGCAACGCGGGGAGGCATCACTATAGACGGCGCTGTCGAATGACCCAAGATGTGGTCACAGAGTCTCAATCTAATTAAACGATGGATTGAAACCAGGTGAACGAACATGAGGAGGGCTGGATGCCAAGTCCTACGTTGGAAGCCACAGAGGCTAAGTCCATCACGTCCAAAACAAGATAGGCCTGATCTGATTGGGTTAATTTCACTGAGAAAAAAAAAATATTTTAACTTCTCTGGAAGCCAATTGAGTTGGATATAGAACATCAGCTTATTAAAATAAAGCACATTTTACTCACATGGGATTAATTACTTTCTCCTGGCCATATTAATAGAAGTAGAGAAGACAGAATGAGGAAGGTATTAGTCTCAATCTGTATTACTCTTAAGCAGAGTTTCTCAACCTTGGCACTACTGACATTTGGGGCCAGATAATCCTTTGTTGTGTGGGGCTGTCCTGTGCCTGATAGGATGTTGAGTGGATAGAGGCAAGAATGGGGAATCCAGCAAGGAAGGGGTCAGTACAGACCTGTCCTATGGCTGTTCACGAGCCCCTAGGAAGAGACCCCAGGGACAGCCAGGCTGCAGAATCCCAAAGAGATACCAACCCAGACTTGATGGAGAGGGAACATGAATAAGGAGAGAAGACTCAGGGAGACCAAAGATAATCATAATGGCAACTACCATTCTTTGAGCCCTTACTGACTGGCACGGCGCTGATTCATCCCCATTTCTGGAGGCAAGAAACCGACGTGAAGGGAAGTTAAGGGACTTCGCTGAGGTCACACCTGGGTGTCCGTTTCAACCCAAGTGTGATGGACGCAGGAGCCAGAGACCTTAACCAATCAGCAAACTCCGAGGCCACAGTGGGCAAACAGAGATGAGAGCTGCCCGTTCCTCTCGGAGCTGTGAAAACAATCAGAATCCCCACCTCCTGCAGCCAAGGACACGCCGATCTGGCCATCCTCGGGGACACTTCTGGGGAGGGTGTGATGTAAGAGAGCCAGCAGGCAGAGGTGAGGGAGGCAACTTGCCCAAGGTCCCCCAGCCAGACTCCTGCCCCTCCTCTTGGGCCTGTGGGCTCTGATGAAGTTTTGGAATACAGGTGAGGTTTGGTGGGGTGGGGTCCGGAGCTGATGATCAAGAAAGAATTCTTGAGACGTCTTTCGTGCAAAATGGTGGTTTTATTAAAGCCTGGGGACAGGACCCGTGGGCAGGAAGAGCTGCTGCCCCTGGCCTGTGAGGAGTGGCTGATTATAAACCTGGGAGTTGGGAGGGGTTTGGGGATAGCGCACTCTCTAAGGAATTTTGGAAGCAAGGTTTCCAGGACCTTGAGGGGCCTGGCTATTGTTGGGAAAAGGTCATTTATTACCGTCTAATAAAACTGAGTCATGAGACCCTGAAGATGTATATCGGTGGACCATGTGCTTGGGGGATGATCACCAACGTGTATCTTGGGGGGTTTATTTTTTTTAAGATTTTATTTATTTATTCATAAGAGAGAGAGAGAGAGAGAGAGAGAGAGGCAGAGACACAGGCAGAGGGAGAAGCAGGTTCCATGCAGGGAACCCGACATGGGACTCGATCCCGGGTCTCCAGGATCACGCCCTGGGCTGAAGGCAGGTGCTAAACCACTGAGCCACTCAGGGATCCCCTTGGGGGGTTTAGAGATAAAGGAAATTTCTAAAGGAATTTTTACATGTTACAGTAGGGCTTACAGGATCCTGTGGGTCGGTCTAAGATTGCCTTTTGCCCTTAGCAAAGTATTAACATAGAGGCAGTTGAGTTGGTACAGGAATGTCCCTCTGCCTGTTTCAAGGACTTGTCAATGTGCTTTGTCCTCAGCTAGTCCTCTGTTCCCCATTAGGCTCTGCCCTCACCTTCCAGCATTGGATAGGTCCAGGCTTCAGTTTACCCATCCGCTAAATGGGAGGAGGTGACTTTCACTTTTCTCACCTACTTCTGAAGATCTTTCAAAGGAGGGTTAGATGGAATAGAAAAGCCCTTGTGCCCCATCACCCAGAACTAGAGACTCAAATGTCCTCTTGAATACCAGAAAATAAAAATGACCATCACCTATCAAGTGCCCACAAGTCACTGGACACTATCCATATAACTTTATATCAATTAGGTTTAAATCCTCGTAACAAATCTAAGAGGTGGACACTACTACTAGTTAAAGAAACTAAGGCACAGAGAGGTCAAGTAACTCATCCAAGGTCACACAGCAAGTTGGTGACAAAAGTTGGATTAGAAGGTGGGCCTGTCAGAAAAGTGGTTCACTTGCACTATGAAAACTGGCACACCTTGGGATGCTGGAGTCCCACCCCCAAACTGATCCCCCTGATGTGTGCACAGTGACAGCTGCAGCTTTCCCTCAAGACCCTCCCCCAGCTTCCTGGTCAGAACATCCCCATCACATGGCCGTTCTTCCGGGTTCTGCTCCATTTGATACGGGAGAGCTTGGTTCTTGTCTCACCGAGTCAAAGAATGAATCTCACGGACAAAGGAGAGTAAGTAAAGCAATAGAGGTTTATTAAGCAAAGATATAGAGAAAGCTCTCAGAAGTGAGAGGGGTCCTGACAGGGTTGCCACTGAGGGCTTGTAGGTTTGGTCTTTTATCAAAAGCCAACCGGGGAACCTAAATCCTTTTAACATATCTGTTGTTATGACATTGAGTGAGGACTAGTGATAATATCTTTAGCAGCTTACTTCTATGCGGGCTGGTTATTCTTGGTTGGTCATAGATGACTATCATTAAAGAAGACATGCTCCGGCCCACACCTAGGGCAGGGCGGTCTGGCTTGTTCCTTTATCTCTGGTTTCCTTACACCTCAGCATTTTTGGGATTGTGAGCCTGATTCCGTGGCTCCCTACCTAGCCCTGCACAGCCACATTTGTCTGTAACTCACATTCACTCCCCAGGGTGATCTTGGGTGAGCCCTCTGCCCTCAGAGGGCCTTGGGTTCCCATCCACATGATGGGATACAGAACCACACATGCACCTGCACATATTTCTTACATATTTAAAAATGAAGACACGCCCAGACAGCAAATGTCTATTCACTGCTGGCTGACTGCATAATAAAAATGTGGCACATCTAAAAAAACAAAAAACAAAAAACAAAAAAATGTGGCACATCTACACAGCGGAATATTACTTGGCCATAAAAAGGAGCAAAGCACTGACACACACTACAATACAGATGTATCTTGAAAACATGGTACTGAGTGAAAGAAGCCAGACACAAAAGGCCACATGCCACATGATTCCATTGATATGAAACGTCCAGAATGGGAGGATCCACTATGACTGCGGGGGGCTGCAGGGAGGGGGACAGGGGAGTTGCTAGTAATAAGTATGGAGTTTCTTTGGGGTGATGAAATGTTCTAAAACTGATACTCCAGGGGCACCTGGGTGGGTCAGTGGTTGAGTGTCTGCCTTTGGCTCAGGTCATGGTCCCAGGGTCCTGGGATCGAGTCCCACGTTGGGCTCCCTGCAGGGAGCCTGCTTCTTCCTCTGCCTGTGTCTCTGCCTCTCTGTGTGTCTCTCATGATTAAATAAAATCTTTTTGAAAAAATAAAATTAAATAAAACTGATACCCCACACATGGGTGAAGTATCTGGTATGTGAATTATAGCTCAACAGAGTTATTATTTTTAAAAAGGACACACTCAGGATGTCAACAACAGGGATGTATATTTTGCCTTCCCTCTTTCTGGTCTTTAAGTGATTGATTTTCTTAATGTGGCAGTTTTCAAATCACGAAGGTGATGCATTCTTGTTGAAACAAATGGAACAATATGGAGAGGTCTTAGGAAGGACAGAATCGTCCTCTTCCACCCTTGCCACTCCCTGCCCTCCCACCCCAGAGTCACTCCCAGCTGCTACTCGGAAGAGGAGATGAATCCAACATTATGAGAGAGCCGTCGTCCCCCTGGCTGCGTGGATAACCGCACGTGGACATAGCACCCAAACCCTACATCTGGGTCTTCTGAATGTGACCAAGCTGGGCCAGATGACCTGGCCCCCCAGCCTCCACCTCCACCCTCTCCTCAGCCCTGTGTCGGCAAAGGACTCAGAATTCCTGAGCCTGTCCCCTGTGCACATGGCATTCAAGATGCCCACTCGGGGATCCCTGGGTGGTGCAGCGGTTTGGCGCCTGCCTTTGGCCCAGGGCGCGATCCTGGAGACCCGGGATCGAATCCCACGTCGGGCTCCGGTGCATGGAGCCTGCTTCTCCCTCTGCCTGTGTCTCTGCCTCTCTCTCTCTCTCCCTCCCTCTCTGTCGATCATGAATAAATAAATAAAAATATTAAAAAAAAAAAAAAAACAAGATGCCCACTCACCTGGTGGTTCGAGAGTTCAGTGAGACCCCATACAGCAACCCTTGGCAGGGGATCGGGCACAAACAGACGCTCAGGCAACGTGAGTGCCGACTGTATACACTCAGATGCACACAGGGAAGCTGTGTCTACGTGGAAACTGCTCGATGCCCACACGGCTTCAGTTCTATCACCCTGTTTCTCCAGCACATGCCCGTAGACATCCCACTGGGGAGGGGGCTTGGAAGTGCCTGCGGAAGCTCAGCTTGTCCCACAGAGAGGGACAGTGGTGCCTGCTGTTTGTGCCCTCACTGCCCTCTGTCTCATTGCTATTCTCATCCTGGCTGGTGGGACAAAAGGGCTTTGTTGAGGGAAGCAGGAAAAAGATCCTAGCAGATGTGTGTGGGCACACCACCGCTGTGGACAAACAGACACCTGCACACAGCCAGAGACAGGGAGCTTGGCATGGGGCAGGGAGTGAGTTCAGGTGCATGTGATGATGAAGATGATGATGATGATGGCTGCTAACACCGAACATTTGCTCAGTTCCAGGCCCCGTACATACACATGCATTATCATGCCATCTAATCCGAGGAGGGACATCCCATTTTCATCCCCATTTTACAGATGAGCAAAGGGAGGCTCCAGGAGGCAAACTGACCTGCACCAGGCCACACAGCTAGTAAATGGCAGAGCCAGGATTTGAACCCTGAGCCACCTGGGTCATACCCATTAAGCCATCTGCCCCTTCAAGACAAAAGAATCATAAAGGATGACAGGAGAAGGTAATTCACATTGAGGCAGGCCCACTGGGTTCAAATACCTGCTCACGTCTCTTACTCTCTGGGTCTCAGCCTCCCTTTCTGTAAAACAAGGATGATCATAGGACCCACTTCCTCCCATGGTTTGTTTCCTGGGTGCCTACTATGTGCCAAGCACATGCTAGTGACATGAAGTGCACCGTCTCCCACCCTGCAAACTCTTGGGAACAATCCTGGGGAAGTCAGTATTATTCCCACTTGCCAGTGAAGACGCTGAGAATGGGGAAGGGAAAGGGTGAATGAGGGGAGAGAGGAGAGGAAGCTGCCAGCAGGGGAAGCACAGCCAGCTTCCCTCTCTCCTTCTGGAAGCCCCAGGGCCACAGGCCAGGGGGCGGGCCTGGCGGGGGTGTGGCCAGCCCTGGGTCCCCATTGGCTGCTGGACGGCGCCCTGGGAATAAAGCTGGGAACCAAAGACCCAGACCCAGACCCATAGGCCCTGGGACGATCCAACAGACATTCTAACTGTCCATCTACCTCCATCCGTGAGAGGACCATCTATCCAGTCTATACATCTAGACCACCTCCCGTCTATCCCTCCTCGGCTTGCTCCCTCTGCCTGGGCGGCCCAGCTTCACTGCCTTGGTCAGGTAAGTACCCCCACCTCAGCCCCACCCCAGACTGGAGTGCCTGTGGAATGCCAGGAGATTCCAGGAGAAGAGGAGGGGGTAGAGTCAGTTGAGCATAAAAACCCATGCTTTGAAGCCAGACTGGCTGGGTCGGCATCTAGCTCTGGGCCTCAGTTTCCCATTTCCCTAAAATGGGAACAATAACTGACCCTTCCTCATCGAGCTGTTGTAAAGATGAAATGAGATCATGCATTTAAAATGTCCAGTCCATGGACAGCCCGGGTGGCTCAGGAGTTAAGCGCCTGCCTACAGCCCAGGGAGTGATCCTGGAGTCCCAGGATCGAGTCCCACATCAGGCTCTCTGCATGGAGCCTGCTTCTCCCTCTGCTTGTGTCTCTGCCTCTCTCTCATGCATAAATTTTTAAAATCTTAAAAAAAAAAATAAAATGTCCAGCCCAGATATAATGATAGTTCATTTTTATTGAGCTCTTGCTATATAAGCCAAGTGAGAGGGGGAGTGACTTCTGACCAGGAGGGAACATTAGGTAGATAGCAGCTTCTAGTACCCTCTGTCCTGTGTTTGGCAAAACCTCAGGATGTTATGCTGGAGGGAGTGGTGACCACAGGGGGTCCCTACCCCTCCCCTGAAGGCATTGCATGGTGCAACCAGAGGTGGAGGAGGCTTCCCAAATCCACCCAAAAGGGGTCTTGTGGGGGTTGCCTCCCACATCCAGCCAGGACAGCTCTTTGAGGCTGGGGCTGGGCAACGTGCACAAGGTCCACTCAGCCAGAATGAGGGTGCCCTTGTTTCAGGGTTAACCTCCAGAAGGTTCATTAAACTTAATTCAGACAGATATGGGATGCTCCCGTAATAGAGTGCCTCTAGTCCCTGGCTTTTGCTCAAGAGATTCTAGGGGAGAGATGGTATCTGTTGAGCACCTCTCTTAGGCCCCGAATGTCAGTTAATTCAGACAGACGAGCGATCCATATTTGGGGGTGCTAAGGGTGGTGGAGTGGTCAGGAAGCCTACCCCTCACTTTGCTTCTGACCAAGGCATATCTAGCCCAGTCTGGGAGTGGCAATGGCCCAGGGCTAGGGCGGCACCAGGTAGTGTCATTGGAAATAGGGTGGGAGGTAGAAAGAGGGAGCCAGTCTTGCTTGGCCTTGTGGGATGGGGGAGGTGGTAGTGGTGGGGGACCAGAGAGGTGACTTACCCAACCATCTGTGGATCAGTTCTGGTTCAGCCCAAGTTGGGGAGAATCAGAAAAAGAAGAGAAAAAAAGGCTGCATGTATGTGGCCAGACTCTGGACCATGGCAGCTTCTTCATCACTCAGAGTCAGTCCAGACCGGGAGGCCTGAGCCATGCCCATGTGTCCTGGAGACAGCTTAGTTCAGGTGCTAGACTGTCTGAATTCAAATCCTGCCTCCCCCACTCACTAGCTGTGTGACCTTGGGCAAGTCACATTAATATTCCGATCCCTATTGCTATGTGACAAACTGCCCGAAGGTATAGTGACCAAAAACAACAGCAATCATTGTATTGTTGTCTCATGGCTCTGGGGCTTAATTGGGCTCTGCAGGCAGTTCTCGCTGGACTCTCTCAGGCGGCTGCAGTGTGACAGTGGCTGGTGATGTCCCAAGGTCACACACACACACAGACACCTACCCGTCTCACAAGTGACGCTGGCCATCAGCTGTCAGGTAGGGGCACCTCCATATGGCCTCTGCATGAGGCCTACGCTTACCCGCCTCACGGCAGCTGGGTTTTGGGAGAGAGTTGCTCAAGAGAAATAGCCAGGTGGAGGCTGTGTCCCCTTCTGTGACCCAGCCCTGGGTGAGGGGCTGCCCTGAAGCCGACTCACACAGGCTCTGGAAAGCGGACTGTGCCATCTCTTCCCAGCTCCACACTCATGACATCGTGTTGGTAGTGTGAACGTGGCCTTGGTGAAGCTTATGTACAGCACAGAGGTGCACACACTACAAATCAGGGCTTTATCTTGGAGAGTAAACATTTTTACCAGCACTTTGCTGCTTGGAAGCCACATAGTGTCACTGCAGCCACAGACACCCTCTGCCCCTCCAGGGCTCATGTGGAGGAAGCACAGACCCCACCTCTCACTGAGATGATCACTCATAAGAGATGCGTGTGGGATGGGGAGAGCTTGCAGCGGCCATCCCAGGAAACACAATCCGAGCCTTTTTCCTCATCAGGAGAATGGGATGATAAGGCACCTCCTAGAAAGGCTAAAAGGATTAAATGAATTAATATCAGTAAGGCTTAAAACATTGTGTGGCACGTGGTGATCACTTTAGAAGTGATTATCACATAATATAATGACTATAAAAAGTCTCTCTAACTGGGTGCGGGGCTTTCCAAAGGTTAGTATAAAAAAAATGCATGTATCTAAACAGATAATCCCTAAACACGACAAAACATTCAAACAGTACAAAAGGGATGCTGAGTGCCAGCTCTCCCCAGAAGCCCCTTGCCCTAACAAGTTTCTTGTGTGTATCCTGAGACGGCCTATGCACACAGAAGCTTATGGATTATGTACGTGGTGGGGGTGTCCCCATATTTTTTCACAAATAGACTCTCTCTGCTATCCTGCCCCTTCTTTACCACTACCACTTAAGCATCTTGAAGCTCACTCTGAATCAGCACCTGCAAATCCATCTCCACCTCCTGCCCCTGGAAAGGTGCAAGGTCTGAATGTTATTTCTAATGTCCACAGCTTCCCAGCATGCTGTGTGCATCGGGTGGGTGGCGGTGGTGGTGATGGTAAGAATCCTTGTCCCCATTTTACAGATGAGGCAGCTGAGGCAGAGGGGGGGATTGGTTGTGTGATGTCACCTGGTACGTAGGTGGCTCAGTTGAGATTTGAATTCAGGTCTCCAGGATGCTCCTCATCTGGGCTCTTTCCTCGGCTTCGTGGGCAGTGAGGGGAGGAGTCACTCAGAGGCACACTGAGGGCTGTATGGCAGCGGCTGGCTCTCCTGACCATCTGGGTGTCCTTCCTTCCTCCCAGCGATGACGCCTGGAGAGCCCCTGCACGTGAAGACCCCCATCCGTGACAGCATGTCGCTGTCCAAAGTGGCAGGCACCAGCGTCTACCTCAAGATGGACAGTGCCCAACCTTCAGGCTCCTTCAAGATCCGGGGCATTGGACACCTCTGCAAGATGGTACAGGAGGGCTCCGCAGCATCTGAGTGAGGGTGGCATGTCCTTTATCTTCAAAGGACAAGGCCAGTGTTGTGTGCTCACTCTCACAAAGCCCTTGTATCTGCCATTAGCACTCCCTCTAGGAAGGGGGGCCACCCAAGGGGGTCTCCTTATGGACTGAGCCCAGAGCCATCATTTGCCTGCTTCCCTTCACCCCAACCCTTCCCTGAGCCAGTCTCCGGGGCGGGGCGATGTCATCTGAGAGGCTAGGGCAATACAGAGTCTTTGTGAAGGAAAGAGGGCCTGGTGCATATTGGAATCACTGGGAAGCACTCCGGACAGGAGAGCTGTCTGGGCGGTGGCCTGACCTCCCCTCTTGTCTCCACAGTGGGCTGAGCAAGGCTGTGAACATTTCGTCTGCTCCTCGGGTGAGTGGCCTGCATGCTTCCTCCTGTGCCCTGCTGTGTGTCCCAGGCCAGGCACCCCCCGGCGCACCCCCCCTCCCAGGGCCTTGGTTTCCGTAGCAATGAGCCATTACAAACATCTGCAGCAGCCCCAATTTGGAACTCCGGGGCGGGGGGGGTGGGGGGGAGGCGAGCTGTCACTCAGGGAGGTGTGCAGAGCCCCAGGGTTGGGGGCGAGCAGGCCCAGCTGGGCTCCCAGGCCTTCCTGCACTGACATACTCTCCACCCCCATCCCTGGCAGCGGGCAATGCAGGCATGGCAGCCGCCTATGCTGCCAGGAAGCTGGGCATCCCTGCCACCATCGTTGTGCCCAGCACCACCCCTGCCCTCACCATTGAGCGGCTCAAGAATGAGGGTGCCATAGTCAAGGTGGTGGGTGAGGTGAGTACCAACAACCCAGGGCAGGGGCCGCGGAGGGCACCCGGTGGCTGGGCAGGGTCTCCAGCCCCTCACCCCCTCCAACCTCCCTGTGGTCTTGCAGATGTTGGATGAGGCCTTCGAGCTGGCCAAGGCCCTGGCCAAGAACAACCCTGGCTGGGTGTACATTCCTCCCTTTGACGACCCCCTCATCTGGTATGTGGAGCCCAGTCCCCTGGTACAGGTGGCGTTAGAGAAAGGGGAGGTGAGCCGAGGCCGGAAGGGAGCCAGTAAAGGGCTCTCATGGGCAGGTGACCGCTATGGGCCCACTCGGGGCCCCTGGGAGCCAGTGTGGATCCCAAACCAGAATTATTCCACCTGCGGGAGAGCGTGCTGGGGTTTATACACCAACTGCCACCGTTCTGGACTCCCGCAGACATTGGTTGAGCTGCTTTCCGGGGGTGTCCTCTCCTGCCACAGTTGTAAGCAGCTCCAGTGGCCAGAGAAAGCCCTTGGGTAGTCACGCAGATGTTGGCAGCTGGAAGTCGGGGTGGAGTTGGGGATCAGGCAACTAGCCCAAAGCCCATCAGCTGCCTGGGAGGACAGGTGGCACCTCCAGGACCCCTGCGTGGTGTCTCCAGGGAGCCCAGCCCTGACCTGTGCCCCCTCCCCCCCTCCCCAGGGAAGGCCACACTTCCATCGTGAAGGAGCTGAAGGAGACCCTGAGTGCAAAGCCAGGGGCCATCGCGCTGTCAGTGGGCGGCGGGGGCCTGCTGTGCGGAGTGGTCCAGGGGCTGCAAGAGGTGGGCTGGGGGGACGTGCCTGTCATCGCCATGGAGACCGCCGGAGCCCACAGCTTCCACGCTGCCACCACTGCCGGCAAGCTGGTCTCCCTGTCCCAGGTTACCAGGTGAGCAGAGGGCCTGCCTCTGTCGGTGTTCGGTAAGCCTTGGGGAGCCCGCCTCGGTGTTGGCTGCAAGGTAGACAGACCACCTCCATGTCAGTCCCATTTTACAGATGAGGAAGCTGAGGCTTTGGTCACTTGCCCAGAGTCACAAGCCAGCAAGTGGTACTGCTGAGACTGAATGCGACCGAGTCTACGTGACTCAGTACCATGAACATTACACTCCTCACATGAAGAGGCCAATATTACGCATTTATTGAGTTTCCTGCAGCAGGGTTTTACACACCTTGTTGATTTGCCAACCATTTACTGGGCCCCTAAAATGTGCAAGCGGTGCTGATCCTGGGGACAGAGTGGTGAATAAACACAGCCCCCGGTCCCCAGGAGCTCATATCCCAGCCCCAAACCTTTGAGAGATGATACTTAAGATTAGGTTTGGCACATTATACAAGTACCCCAAATAGCAGTGACTTAAACCAGATTCAACTTTACTTTCTCTTATATAAGTGGAAAAAAAAAAAAAAAAAAGCCTAGAGGTAGGCGGTCCAGGGCAGCTCCATGAAGCCAGAGGCCCAGGTTCGTTGCGTTTGTTCTCCACCGTCCTTATCATGTAGCCCTATGGCCCAAAATAGCTGCTCATGTGCCGACTATCACACCCATGCTCGTTCTGGCAGGAGGAGCCCCCTCCCTTTAAAGACAGGCACAGGGGACGCCTGGGTGGCTCAGCGGTTGAGCGTCTGCCTTCCACTGAGGGCGTGATCCTGGTCCTGGGATCGAGTCCCGCCTCAGGGTCCTTGCGGGGAGCCTGCTTCTTCCTCTGCCTGTGTCTCTGCCTCTCTCTGTGTCTCTCATGAATAAATAAATCTTTAAAAAAAAATAAAGACAGGCACAGTACTTCCACTTACCTCTCATTGGCCAGAACTTAGTCATGTGGCCACGACTACTGCAAGGGAGGCTGGGAAATATCTTCCTACCACGTCTCCACATGCAGCTGGGTTGGATACTGGGTAGACAAGTCCTTACCGCAGATAGGGAAGACTGAGCCCAGGTAAGAACTCCTGGGCTCCTGAACCTGGCACCTGGGAGCTACCATGTTGGGCTCTGATCCTGCAGGGTTGGGATTGAGGATAATTGTCGCGTGCCTACATGTGCCACATGCTGGGCTTAGGGCTAAGGTGGTTCAGGCCCCAGGGGCTCCCCAGTGAGCTGGGAATAGAACCGGTGATGACTCCAGGGAGAGGGGGGAGAAAGTGAATGCACTGAATAGGAGTGCAGGTCCTGGAGTTACATGGATCCTGCTTAAGGATCTTTCTCCTGCCTCCTGTTTGCCCCATTCCCGTCCTCTTCTCTATCCCCACCTCTCCCAGCGTGGCCAAGGCCCTGTGCGTGAAGACTGTGGGGGCTCAAGCCCTGAAGCTGTTTCAGGAACACCCCATCTTCTCTGAAGTCATCTCGGACCAGGAGGCTGTGGCTGCCATTGAGAAGTTCGTGGGTATGTTTCAAGACCTGACCCCCTGGCTTGGGGATTAACTGGCTGTCTGCTCAGTGGCCTAAGAGATCCCATTCGCTGTAAATTTTCTTCATCGTCCTATCTCCCCATCCCTTCCTAGAACCTCCCACTATGAAAGATAATACAATGCAGCAGTAAAAATAGAAAGGCCAAAGCCACAAGTGAAGAAACCTGATAACCATGACAGCAGGGAATAATAACTGTTTAAAATGCTGTGAGCTTCCTGGTAGCCAGGGTGAAAAAGGAAAATACAGGCCTCAGGGTTGGCTTCAGAAATAGGTCTATAACTAGGCTGGACTCCTAGGTTCAGTCTAGGACAGGGGTGGGGTGCATGCATATGTGCGCATGCACACACGTGCACGCACACACATACACACACGCAAAGGTAGCACTAACACTGCCAGTTAACTCCTGTGCCAGCAGTCAGTTGGGCTAACCGACCACAGCAGTCTTGCTCAAATGATGACTCAAGCCTTCTCAACCCAGTGCTTGGGCAGTTACAATCGTTTCATCAGTGCGAGCACTCGAGATGAGACCTCGCCTCGGAAGGTCAATCTAGCATAGTGACGGGAGGTGTGGCCCGGACCCAGTCTGCGGCCCTGCCGTTCCCTTGCAGCCTGCACCCAGGCCTCACCCTCACCACCCTTCCCCGGCAGATGACGAGAAGATCCTGGTGGAGCCCGCCTGCGGGGCAGCCCTGGCCGCCGTGTACAGCCGCGTGGTGCAGAAGCTGCAAGGGGAGGGGAAGCTCCAGGCCCCGCTGTCCTCCCTCGTGGTCATTGTCTGCGGGGGCAGCAACATCAGTCTGAGCCAGCTGCGGGCCCTCAAGGAACAGCTGGGCATGAACGGGCTGCCCAAGTGAGGGCCCCCGCCTGCCTGCCTCCACTCCCAGGGGACCTCTGGAGGGGCTGGAGTTTTATCCAGGCCTCGATGCAAATATTATTCTTGTGTCTGCCTGTGAGCCTGTGGCCCGGACCAGCCGGTTCCCTCCTCGTTCCCATGAGCCCACCCTGCCAACAGGCCGCAGCTCCGAGGCGGAGCCGGGTCGGCAGCCAGCAAAGCTGTGAACTGAACCTCTCTGGTACCTGTGCAGCGGCTCTGTCCCTAGCCACCGTGGCTAGGTGACAGCCACCCGTGTGTCCCATACCAGGTCCCCGGAGCAGGGAGGGCAGGAGGGACGGGGACCACTACAGGATGGGCCTCCTCCCTGGAAGGCGCACAGGGCAGTGGGCCCAGACTGAGAACCATCCGTCCTCTCCCCACAGGAAGCCCAGCCCGGCCCCGCCCTGTCATTTTTCTAATTGTTGATTTTTTCATTTAAAAAGAAAAAAATATATTTATGAAACAAAGATCCTTTGAGCTCCTTCATCATTGTCTGCCTTCCCCCTTCCCCTCCCCCCACCTGCCTGCTTGCAGCCCTGGCTCCCAACATTGAGCACCCTGTGCCCTGACCCCTGGCACCTGGGAGACCAGGACCCTGCTCCCAGTTGGGCTTGCATGTCCAGAGGCAGAAAGCAGGAAGCAAGAGAGGAGGCCAAAAGAGATTTGGGGGAAGGGCTGCCTCCCCTGGAGACAGAACCAACCCTCAACCCGAGAGGCAGATGAGGCTGGAGTTGTTCTGACATGAAGTCCTTCCTGATATCAGAATGATGTGATCACAGAACCACTGGGAGCAGAGTAGTGAGCCCCCCATCTCTGGGGGTATGTAAACTGACACTGGACACCCACTGGATTTGGAAGGAGTGGACTTGAAATGAATGTCACACAAACCATCTCAGAACATCAAATGCAGTCTTCCAAGGGGAACATGTGCTGAAGGTGGTGTAGGAGAGTAGAAGAGGGCCTGTCGGGGCCACCACCACACCACCCACGACAGCCCCAGGCAATTTACTGAATCCCTAAGCCCATAGTGATGCTTGAGACCCCTCAAGCCCCTCAGGACATGATGCAGATGCACACGGGCCTGCAGAGCCCCTACCCACCCCAACAGAGGGGCTGTGAGACTCAGGGGAGACTGCAAAACCTGCCCCACGCCCACCTGGACGCAGCCCCAAGCACGGATTTCCAGCCAGGAGAGACAGACATGTATTTTATAGGGGATGGCCTCAGAATTCTACCTACAGGACAGAGTAGGACTGAAATAGTGCTCAGTTCAGGGAAACCTTCCCAGAACAGGATTGCTTCCAGCCTCGACTGTCCCACTTGATTCAGCACAAAACCCCCCAAAAAGGCAGGCAGACCCCTCTGACCACTATTAAGAGCCAAGGCGCCGAGGACTGGGGTTGACCAGCTGGCTAAGATCAGTTGGTGACAGATTCTGTTTCGTGTTGGCCTGTATCCCACAGTGGGAAAGTCTTGTTGGTTAACAAGGCCCTGGGATAGCACCCAGAGCAAAGTAGGTGCTCACTGAACATCTGGATGGACAGATATAGATGAATGAATAGGTAGACGGGTGGATGGATGAAAGAGATGAATAGATGGGTGGACGGAAAATGGATGGCTCTATGGATGGATGGGTGGGTGGGTGGATGGTTCTATGGATGGATGGATGGATGGGTGGGTGGATGGATGGATGGACGGTTGGGTAGGTGGATGGATGACTGTGCAGATGGACAATGGGTGAGTTAGCAGGTGAATAAATGAATAGATTAGACAGAAGAATGGACAGGAGAATGCATCGGTAGATGGTGTAGAACCCAAGCCAGTGAGGAGAAAGGACCCAGCCCAGCCTTCCCTACTGCCCCAAAAAACACAGCACAGGAGCCACGGCCTCTCATTTAATGGCAGCACAGTCTGCAATTTGGTTCCTACAGCAGGGGAGCTGTGGGCACCACCCTGAGGCCAAGGGCAGGCCCAAGTTGGGGGGCAAGGGGCATGAGGCTGCAGCATAGGGGCTGACACTCTTGTCTACCCCCGAAGGCCCCTCCAGCCACAAGTCACCAGAAACTTTGGTTTTTGTTTGCTTTCAAGTTTCTGTCCTCAGGGAAGTTGCCCAGAAGGGGAAGCAAGGGGGCTGCTTCCTGAGGGAGCAGAGCAGCTAGGGCTGGGAGACAGGAGGATGGATGCCAACCGGAGGCAACGCCCAGATCTCAGGGCTGAAACCCCCAAGTCCCAGAGCCACGGGCCGGAATGACACTGGAGGCAGGGACTGGAATGGTCCCCTCCTGCTCTACCAGGGGTCCCAAGTCCCATCCAAGGACCCCTCCCAAGCCCTCGAGATGGGGCAGCATGAGGACAGGGCCCCAGCACAGGGGAGAGAGACAAGCAGAGTAGAGGAGAGAGGCAAGGAGCAGGGGCGGCATCCCCCCACTTAAGGGGAGCCAACGACTCAGTTCTGGGCCCCATTGGACTCCACATCCCAGCCAGGAGACGACCCAGACAAGAGGGAACCTGGCACACCCAGGTCCCAGACCTGGCAGGGAACGAGGCCCATGGAGTGGGCAAGCAGGAGGTCAGGGCGGCAGCCAGCAGATGGCCCTGCTGGGGGTCAGCAGCGCAGAGAAGGAGGCTCAGTCCCACCAGGTCTCAATGGGCAAGAACTTCCAGACGTCAGGCTGGCCCATGTGTAGCAGGCCACTGAAAGGCGAGGAGCTCCACTGGAACGGGGGCACCTGGTCCCACGTCGGGCCACTGACCGCAATGATGTGAAAGGCCTTGGCCAGAGCCATGCTGGTCATCTGGGGGCCAGGGCAGAGGTCGCTGAGCCCAGCCCTAACTTTGACCCCACCCACAGCCCAATGCTGACCTTGCCCTTCCACCCTGCCATCTGCTCTGACCCAGCCTTCACCTCCTCCCGTCCCTGCTCCAGCCCAGATGGCATCCAAGCCCACCCACTGCCCCCAGGCACCGGGGCGCAGGGCAGCACCTTTACATCTATGCCCCCGTGGGAGCGCTGATGCAGGGCCTGGAAAGGGTAGGAGCCATTGGCCGGGTTCAGGTCTGAGCGGGCCGAGATGGCATTCTCTGCGTTGGCCTGGGGGCTGCAGGCTTTGCACAGCGACAGGGGGTCGTGCAGGAAGTCATTGTACCTGGATGTGGGAAGGGAGGGGGCATCAGGCGTGCCAGGAAGAGGAGGCCGAGGTCCCCAGGCCGGCAGCCCCAAATGGGCTTCCCTCACCCTTCACCTCTTCATTCCATGCCCATCATCTCATCCGCTCAGGCGGCCCTTTCCCTGGGGCCCCCCATCCCAACCCAGGCGAGATGCCCCATCCTACCCCTGTATCGCATTTCTAGGGGCTCAGCGAGCCCTGGCTATGCACCCACATCAGTGTGAGTGCTTGATGGATTTAGCATCTCCCACAGCCAGGGTGCTTGCTCCCTGCTTTGTCCCATTTCTCTGGTATTTGAGTATGGTGCTCAGCAGTGGGTGGCCCCTCAACAGATGGTCAGCACCCTCACCTGTAAATATGGTTACAGTTTGCTGCCACCCTGTGATCCCTGGGCTTGCGGCGAAGTTTACGCAGATGCCAGTAAAATGCACAGAAAGCTCTATGGGACTCGGGGCTCATGCTCTTCCAACATACCTCATAAGCCGGAGCATGGAGTCTAGGTCATGCACCAGTGACTGGTTCCGCCGGAAGATTCGGGCCCGGGGACTCCCATCATAGGAGAACCAGTCCCCGTACTGGGCCACCAGGGCCTGCAACCCACTGGCGTTGAACACACTCTCAAAGTACCTACAGAGAACAAGGATGGTCACTCACGATCTCTGTCCACGCGAGCTGTGGCTGGGGATGTGGAGGGGCAGTCACAGCACAACATTATCACTGACAACTACGAAAGGACAGCACAGTAACATCTTCTGTTCATGTTGCGGGGGGTGACTTGGGGGGGTGACCAAGCTCAGGCTCTGTGGTCCGAGAGACATGGGTTCAGATGCTGACTTCATCACTGAACAGCTGGGGAACGTGCCTCACGGAAGTCAGGCATTTGCTGGAGGCCTCAGTCTCCTCATCTGTGAAATGGAAGCAGGGACCATGGCCACCACTCAGTGGCTGTAAGATCAAACCTCTCATTCGGCAAAGCACAGTGAGCATCCAGAGGTAATGGCTGAGCAGCCCGGTTACAGCAGACGCAGTGGGGGAGCCACAGCAAGGGTCGGCACCTGAGCCTGACCACCCCCAGGACCCTGCTATGGGCACAGACCTGAGCTCCACAACCGTATCCCAAAACTGGCAGGGCTTTCCTGGCCACAGAAAGGCCAGAGTAAGTTCTCTGCTCTGTGGGTTGAAAAGATCCCGCGAGGAAGGACCCCTGACCAGTAGGGAAAGCTGAGCAGGGGAGAGGCAGGTATGGGGGTGGGGACATACGGTATGTTGTAGCTGGCCCAGTAGGTCTTCTGGTAGAGTTCTGAGGTCTTATCAGCCACCACCACCATGCCCCTGGGACCGAGAAGAGAGATGGGGCAAGACTGGTGAGAAAAGGGGCACCTGCGAGTACTGCCCTGCTTAAGAACCCCTGATGACTCCCCACTGCCCAGAGGTAGATTATGTCCTGGATCTTTTGCCCCAGTCAGGGGCTGCCTCCCGCTCCCACCTGGCCTGCCTTTGAGTCATGTCTCCAGACCTTTGCCTAGGCAGTTCTCTCTGCCTGGAGCACCCTGCTCTCCTTCCCAGGGTACTCACGGGATCTGCTCCAGGATGGTGAGCACCCTGTTCCCAGGGCTAGGCCCACCAGGGACAAATGCCTTATAGTCCACGATCATCCACTGGTTGTTGTACCTGTCATGGCCAAGGAAGGAAGACTGAACACACCTTGCCACTGCCCCAGCTTCCCCATCCCCCAGTGCCCCATACCACCAGGAATCAAGGGAAAGGAGTGACATGGGGGTGGGGGGCGGTGTCCTGCAATCTGACTGTCACCCTGACACTGCAGCTTGACCTGGTATTCTCAGCTCTCATCATGCTGTCTGTCTGCTCCAGAGAAGTCTTTGGTTCTCTAGTGCTTACTGGAATAAGGGTCAATTCTGCCCAATGCTCTAAGACCCTCCTGTGTCTCTAGCTTACAGGGAGCCCATCTGCCCATGCCCACCTGCTCAGATGGCCCTCGCCCTGTCTCCAGAGCCCTCAAATTCTAAATTCTCTTCCTGGCCTCCCTCTGGGGCCTTTCCCTGGTTGGAAGAACCTGCAGGGGAGATGTAAAGCCCCAGTTTCCCTAAGTATAAAACAAGGGAGAAGACTCTAAGACACCTTCCAATTCCAAAAAGAACCATGAGGGGGCTCGGCAAAGGGTGTGGGGTGTGTGGCCCTGGTGCCATGTCAGGTCCCTTGGGGTCTGACTGTTGAGGGGGGAAGTTGGTCCATTTCTTGGGTGAGGTCACAGTGCCAGGAGCCCACTCACGTGCCACTGTTGAATTTCTTGAAGATGTCTGCCCAGGAGTCCCCATCCAAGGCCAAGCGGTTGGCCACAACATTACGCACCCACTCCAGCACACAGTTCTTGGGCTGCACATACTTCCACAGAGCTGGGTTCCTGTTGCCGATGGTAGTTTCCAGGGTCACCTGTGGAAGGGCCAAGGGGGCGCTGCACTGAAGGGCCACCTGACTTACAGCTAGGGCATGCTGCCACCAAGTAGCACTGCTATATCAATCATGGTCCATACGTTGGCCACAGTTCTTTAAAACCTCATGTGCTGGTTTGTGTGCATGTTCCTCACTGGTTCCCTGGTTGAGCGCTGAGGAGGATTCACAATCACGCATCCAGCTTTGCCCTGGGGACAGGCCCTGAGAGAGCCCGAGGTGCTGCTCCTATGGACCCAATCTCCCAACCAAGTCGGTCAGCTCTTTCCCTGAAGGGACAGCATCCCATTTCTACCCGTTCCTTGCAGTTCTGGAGGGAAAGTCAGGCGGCTGGAGGCTATTAGCTTGGAATCTCACAACCCCCTTGGGAAAACCCAGCACGGCTATTAATGCTGCTTTTTACTGAAAGGTAAACTGAGGCCTGAAGAAGCTAAGACAGTGCCAAAGGTCACAGCTGGTAAGTGGATAGGCCAAGACTCGATCACCAGACTTCCAACTCTTAAATCAATGCTTGTTCCTTTATAACAGGATATTAGCATGCTTCCTCCTTTTTTATACAAAGCCCAAAAAACAGCTAAAAGATAGCAATAGCCATAAATGTGATATTTAAAAGAAGAATCTGGAAAGCAAGCCTCTTGAGAGGAATGCCCAGCTGGGAACACCTTCTTCCGCTCCCAGCCGTAGCTTCCTTGTCCCTCAACTGGCTGTTCTCAGCATCCAAAGCCACTGCCAGGATTCCAATCACCGTGGCCTAGAAAGCCCTGGAAGGCAGTCTCCCCTCTCAGGATGGGGGAATTCTGGACCTGGGGTAGTACTCAGGGAGTCTGCAGACTTGGAGTTGAAAATACCACCTCTTCATTCCCACCACCACCAAACTGAAACTCAGCATCTCTCTCCACTGTGAGCACGGGTGACGCACCACTGTGACGTTTATGGTACCCGAGACTGTCACCTACAGAAATCAGATACATTCCCACCACACAACAGGGTCGCTTGCACCTATCTCAAAATATCATTTATGCTCCCCGTTCCTTTCCAATTATGGTATTTAGCACACCCACTACCAGAGCTTACTTACTTAATAAGTTAACAAAACAAAACAAAAAAGTTAACAAAACAGCACATATATGATATTTAAAGGTTATTTACATAATATTTTATAAACACATTTCAATATCACTGGTTTCCTTTATGATCCCATATACTTTGGTTTATGCATTTAAAAATGTTATTCTGAGAAGGGGTTCATAGCCCCCTAAGACTGCCAAAGGAATCTGTGGCACAAAAACAGAAGATCCTGATGGGGCGCCTGGGTGGCTCAGTTAAGCATCTGCCTTCGGCTTGGGTCACGGTCTCAGGGTCTTGGAATCGAGCCCCTCACGTTGGGCTCCCTGCTCCATGGGGAGCCTGTTTCTCCCTCTCCCTTTGCCCTTCCCCCCACTCATGCTCTCTGTCAAATAAATAAAATCTTAAAAAATAAAAGACCGTGATGGAAAGTAAATTTCCTGCCTGGACACCTCCCAGGTAACCAGATGAAACCTTTTCAGTCGTCTTTCCCCAGACTGTCCCCTCCTTTCCCCAGCCAGACTGCATTAAAGGGGATCTCCAGCCTACGACCTGGGACCTGGCCCTCTCACACCTCTTTGCACATTCAAGGGGAAAATAGCAGAAAAAGCAAGCGCCCCTTGTTGCCACTCCAGCAGGGAACTGGCACTTTCCGCTTGGAGGGTATTTTTTACAGCGATGTTTTTTCCTCCTCCGCATGTTGCAATCTCAGGGCTCAATGCCCTGGTGAGGGGTGCCAGGAACAGATTTCTAAACAAGTCTGGACCCCAGCCAGGAAAACCGATAAAAACAAAACACTGTAAACAACATCTATTCAGAAAACCTGGCCCAGTTAGAGGGAATTTGAGGAAGGCAGGAGGGGAGGCAGGATGAGAAACAGCAAGGTCATGGTGGAGGGAGGAATGGCTTATGCTCAAGACATCCGAGCAAAATGGGGTCACTGAGGTCAAGAATATTGCAAAAGGGTCTCAAGACCAGAGACTGCTGAGGGCTGGCTCAGAATGCAGAGTCCCGGTGGGGAGGGGGGCTGTAGGATTTGGCTGCCAGGGAGGGATTGGGTCTCCACTTGTAAGAAGCCACTCACCCCTCCCCTAATCCTGTGGTCCAAGTACCACAGCAGGAGAACAGGCCCCAGTGCAGATGGTGGTGGGGGCCACATCCACCCACCTGCCCAGAGCTGCCAGGTGACTGTAGCCCCGGAGAGAAAGGCGACACGGGAGGGACACTCACCAGTCCGCTGCCCATGATGTAGAAGTCATCACAGGAGAAGAGGGTGCCAGGGTAGGATGAGAAGACCAGCTTGTTGCCAGGAGCCAGGGGAGAGTTCTCTGTGGAGGGGAGAGTGAGCCCAACAAGGGGGGAGGGTGCAGGTCAGACAAGCCCACTTAGGGACCCCCGAGCCCCAACCCAAGAGCCAGAGTGTCCAGGTGGGGAGCAGCAGGCCTCATGGGGTGCCTCCATCTGTTCTGATATTTTAGCAAAACAGGACATTTGTGATGTATGTGTGCACATGTGTGTGGTTGTGTGTGTGCAAAAAAGAAAGCTAGTAGCAAAAAAAAAAAAGATATATACACATACATTTCTTTACAAACATGTTCTGTTTGCTAAAATCTTTTTGGCCTTTTTTTTTTTTTTTTTTAAAGATTTTATTAAGTAATCTCTACACCCAATGTGGGGCTTGAACTCACAACCCAGACATCAAGATTCACATGCTCCACTGAGCCAGCCAGGCAACCCTTCCCCTACTTTTTTTTTTTTTTAATCGAAAGATCTATCATAAAAAAGATAATCCAGAGGGCAAAAAACAGAAGTCTGAGCACATGGGCTTTGTTTTTTCATTTTCCAGCTTTACTGAGGTATAACTGACAAAAATTGTCTGTACTTAGGGTGCGCAGTGTGAGAATGTGACGCATGCACGCGCTCGTACTGTGAACTGATGAGCACCATCAAGCTAACAAGTGCACCCATTCCCTCACACAGTCACCATTTTTTGTGTATGGCGAGAGTGCTTGAGATCTCTCCTCCCTGAAGATTTCAAGTGTCACAACACTACTGTTAACTGTAATGCTCCACCTTAGGTCCCCAGAACCTACTTGAAGTCTGTGGCTTCACCCTCCTGCCCGCTCCCCCGCCCCCGCCCTGGCAACCACTGCTCTAGTCTCTGCTTCTAGGAGCTCCACTCTCTAAGATTCCCCGTAGAAGTGAGACCATACAGACTTGTGTTTCTGTACCTGGTTTATTTCACTTCACATAATGCCCTCTGGGTTCAACCACGTTGTCAGAAATGGAAGGATTTCCTTCTTTTTTATGGCAGCTGTAAGGAGTTAAGTCCCCAGACTCAGAAGTTAAGTGTTGGTGGCACAAGGTGGGTGTGTAGGCTGGCTACAATCGAGGGCACCGTATACCAGACCAGCACTTGTCAAGGGATGGGGTTCGGGTACAATGGGTTCTGAGGCAGGTGTGAGGGTACCCGGAGGGACCACAGGAGCCACTTCCATGTAATTAACAAAGAAACAAACATTAAAAGGGCAAAATCATAATTAAACAGCTGGAACTGGAGGGGAAAACCACCAACATGAATGGTGGTTCTCTGGGGGCAAGAGGCAGGGTGGGGTACAAGCAAGTTTTATTGCTTCTCTGTGCTCAACCATATTTTCTAATATTCTATAGTGAACACGCATTACTTAAGCACTTTGTTTTCATTACTAAAAATTACTAATTTTTAATTCACCTTCTGGAAGCCAGAAGGTGAAAATAGCCTAAACGTCCATCAATAATAACAGATAAACAAGTTGTCATCTATCCACACGATGGAATATTTAGCCATAAAAAGGAACGGAGGATTGACACTAATACAATGTGAATGAGCCCTGAAAACATTACACTAAGTGAAAGCTGCTGGTCACAAGAAAGCCACTACTGTACAATTCCATTCACATGAAATGTCTAGAATGGGCAGATCTGGATGGCTCAGTGGTTGAGTGTCTGCCTTTGGCTCAGGTCCTGATCCTGGGGTCCTGGGATCAACTCCTGCATTGGGATCTCTGCAGGGGGCCTGCTTCTCCCTCTGCCTGTGTCTCTCATGAATAAATAAAATCTTAAAAAAAAAAAAAAAAAAAAAAGAATGGCAGATCCACAGGGAGAGAAGGCAGATCGCTGGTTGCCAGGGGCTGGTGGGAAAGGGAAAGTGGAGGGACTGCTGACAAGGGGTATCCTTCCAGGGTGATGAAGATACTTTGGAACTAGACACAGGTGGTGGATGCATGGCATCAGGGATGTCCTAAATGCCCCTGAATCGTTCGCTTGAAAATGGTTCACTTTATGTTATGTGAATTTCAATTCCACAAAATAAATAAACCAATAAGTAGATCAACCACCGGAATTTTTTTTTCCAATTACCAAAAATTTTAAAATATTAGTGCAGGTTTTATTTTCTTCTAGAACAGGCAAAACTAACCTAACAGAAAGGAAACTTGAAGAGGGGTTGCCTAAATAGTAACTACAGAGGGCACAGGGAACCTGCCTGCAGGGTGGAAATGTTCTCTGGCATTACTGAGTGGTGGGTTTGTCCAGACCCACCAATATATACATCCTACATGTGTTTAAGCTGTCCATCAGTAAAGTTCATACAAAAAAAAACACCTCAGCCCAGGATATCATTTATCACCCATAAGAATGGCAAAAATTGAAATGAACCATAACATCCAGTGCTGGCAAGGTTGAGGGGAAAGCTGACACATGCTCATAGACTTGTGGACAAGTGTAAAATGGCCCAGCCACTTTTGGAGGTAATTAGGCTGTATGTATTCAGAGACTAAAGTACTTAACTATGCCTATCTTTTTTTTCTTTTTTTAAAGTGGGCTCCACACTGAGTGTGGAGCCCAATGCTGGGGTTCAACTTACAACCCCAAGATGAAAACCTGGGCTGAAATCAGGAGTCGATGCTCAATCAACTGAGCTACCCAGGTGCAACTAGTAATGCCCATCTTTTTTTTTTTTTAATATTTTATTTATTTATTTATTTGAAAGAGAGAGAGAGAGAACAAGTGAAGGAAGGACCAGAAGGAGAGGGACAAGCAGATCCTGCGCTTAGGTGCAGAGCCTGACATGGGGCTCAATCTCACAACCCTGAGATCATGACCTGAGCCAAAATCAAGAGTCAGATGCTTAACTGACTGAGCCATCCAGGAACTTCTACTTATGCCCATCTTTTAATCCAGCATTTTCACTTGGGGGCGCACTTGTCTTGCCGCACCATCATCTGAAGCTCCAAAGACTCAACCGGACATCCTCAATTGAGAACTAGTTAAAAGTTTAACATCAGCTGTTAAAAGGTAGACTGAACATGTAATATCCAAAATCCTATATGGTATGATCTTATTTATGTTTAAAAGAAACCCAGAAAGCAAAATGTTCAGGGTGGCGAAGGTGGATATGCATCATTGTCCATTTAGCAAAATCCATACAACCATACTATTCAGAGTGAACCTGAATGTAAATTATGGGCATTGGTAGATCAGTTGTAACAAAGGTACCACACCAATGCAACATGTTCATAATAGGAGAAAGGAGCAGGAAGGTATATGAGAACTCTGTATCATCTACCCAATTTATCTGTAAACTTGGGAGATTGTCTAAAAAGTAAAACCTATTAACTAAAAAAAAAATGGATCGTGTATACACAATATAAGTCAACCCCTAAAATCTAGATGGATCCAAACCAAAACGGCAACAGGTATCCTCTTAGGAAGGGTCTGGAATTTGGAAGAGGGTAACACAAGAGATCTATTTCTTCATTCACTACTAGAATTCGTGTCCATAAGAATGTATTCACATATTACTAGCATAATAAACATCAGTGAAAACAAATGGGAAAATAAGGTACATTTTAGTCTACGGAAAAAAAAATATTCACAGAAATTACCTCCTGTGGGCTATGGAGTATTCAAGTGATTTGGGGCTCAAACTCAAAACCCCATGATCAAGAGTTGCATGTTCTACTGAAGGGCCAGCCAGGCGCTCCCTTGCATAGGATTTTTTTTTTCAGGAGATACTCCACTGTTCATGAATCAATCACAACGACCATGATCGATCTATGGCTACAAACAACAACATGGATGAACCTCACAGGCATTATGCTAAGTGAGAGAAGTCAGACACAAGCGAGCACGTGCTGTTCTGTTTCTACATACAGAACATTCAAAATCAGGCTCATCTATGCTGTAAGGGGTCAGAGGGAGGTTATGCTGGGGTAGAGATAAGTGCCTGGAAAGGGACCTGAGAGCGGCTTCTGGGGGCTAGGAATGTTCCGTTTCTCAGTCTGGGTGCTGTGCACAGATGTGTGCGTCTACAAATACTCCAGCTACACAAGTACAATGTGCACACTCCTCTGGATACATGTCAACTCCGAAATTTACTTAAGTTAATGGGCATTAGATTGTTTCCAAACCATTACTGTAGTTGACATCCTTGTACACCATCTCTGTGCGGAAGCCGAAATGTTTCTCTAGGGATAGATCTGGGCCAAGAATTGCTGGACCACGAGAGTGACAGATTTTGAATTTCATCAGATACCGGCTAGGTTCTTCCTCAAAGTGGCAGCGCCAACCGTTACTCGCATTAGCAGAGGATGTGGGTATAGATTTCCCCAGCCCCTCGCCACCACCTGGCAACATTTGGTTTTTTTTTAGTTTCGCCAAGGAGGATGCACTGTAAACATTTGGCAGTGGCTACCTTTGGGGTGGACACTGGGCCAGGGATCAGGGTGGGGGGCCACTCTGGGGTACTTGGACCTTAGTTGCAAAGTTTTCACATTCGACAGGAAGAATGTATTCATGTGCAGCCGGGTGTTTGTGCTGAGTATCGGCTGTAATTCTTCCCATGGTGCACCCTGTAGTGGGGCTCCAGGACTCCTCACATCAGATACTGGGCTGTTTCCCCACCTCTCAAATCTGAGCTGGTCACCTGCCTTGCTTCGAGCAACAGAATGTTGTGTCAGTTTCAGTCAGCCATTGAGAGGCCTTCCGCACGGCCCTGCCCAGATGTCAGGAGAATGAGCGGGAGCTACCCAGCTGCCCCAACACCCAGCTGAAAGCCACCCCCAGACATGCAGATGAGGCCACCCTCGGTCAGCCAGCTCACCCCGGCTGGCTGCAGAAGCATCAGTGGCCCAGCCAAGATCAGCCAGGCCTGGCCCAAACTAACAAGACTATCCAGCTGACCCACAGACACGAGAGCAAAAACAAATGGCTGTGCTTTTACGCTTCTGTTGTCTTAAAATTGGGAGTGATTTGTCATGCAAAAAGAGGTAACTGGTGTACCTTGTGAAAAGGAGCTAACAGAAAACAAAAATGTTAAAAGTGAGATGGACTCCTAGGGCACAGCGTGTACAGGGCCAAGGTCCACACCTCCTAGTGCCTTCCCCCAGCGTGCCACACGCACGCTCACACACACAGATACACCCACGTCCACCCACCTTGGGGGTCTTCCCGGAACTGGAACCAGTACTTCTTGATGATCCGCAGCATGTTCTGGTAGGAGCTCCAGGTGTTGTGGGCAATCAGGAGGTCACTCTGGCCGGGCAACAGCTTGATGAGGGCAGAGCAGGAGCCAGAGCCCATAACGTGCTTGGTCTTGGTCTTATTCAGGGCTGGCTCTAAGTCTCCCAGGTCCCCAGAGAGCTGCAACAGGCTGAGGAGGGCAGGGGTGCCAGAGGGTTACCATGCCAGCCTGCTGGGAGTGTATTCACATACCCCTTTCACAGAGGAGGAAGCTGAGGCCCTGGAAGGCTGGGCCAGGAGGCAGCAGAATGGGTACTAGAACCCAGGTCTGTCTGATGGTAAGATGCATGGCCCTCTCCCCTACCCTGTCCGCTCCGGGAGTGGCACTTACAGGAACCCCAAGGGTTTGATGGTAAACCTCCCAGTTGGAAAGGTCATACTGCCTTCATAGCTGTCCTCGAGGCCTTTCAGCTGCAGGAGGGTCAGCCGCACCTAGGGGGAGGGGCAGATGGGGTGAGGCCTCCCCACCCGGGCTCATGCCTTCTCCTGTAATGGGAGGGGCTCTGGCCTGGGGATCCAGATAGGGCAGGAGTGGCCCAGGTGCATCCCCCAGGATCCAGACAGCCCTGACCACCCCTTCCCCAGCACCCACCCTCTCTCTTGCCATCACTTAGTTAACTATATGTTTCTGCCCTCTGCCAACCTAAATCACCCCTACTTAAGAGCCCAGATCAATGTCACCTCCTCCAGAAAGCCTCCCAGCCAGCCCTGACCCACTGTCAACTGCTCTCTAATCTGAGCTTAACTAGTGGCTGCGCTGCTGCCTCAGGGCACAGGTCTCATTAGCTAACTTCTCCCCACTGTCATTGTCACTGTCACTGTTCTCTAACTAGGGGAGATCATCACTGTGTACCCCATAGGGTCAGCGCTGAGTATATACCAGGCACTTCGTGAGCATCTGCTAGAGGGATGGATGGATGGACAAGAGGATGGACAGTCAGGCAGCACCGAGCATGGCTGCTAAGATACATAGAAGGGAAGAAAGGACTGAGAAGTAATCGTCCAGGTGGATGGCAGGGTGGTCAGAAGGACAGATGTCCAGGCGGTGGCACAGGCTAGATGCGCAGACAGGACAAGACAGATCCATTCTCTCATCTATATGTATTCAACAAACATTTACATATAAAGCACCTACTATGTGCCAGCTCTCGTGCTGGGCGCCAGGGATACCATGGTGTGCAAAGCAGATGTGATCCCTGCCTTGTCCTCGTGGGCTCAAGTCTAGTTGAAGACAGACTCTAAATCCCTTACTAGAGCATCACAGGAAAGTATGGGGACAGGACAGAGGTGAGGGGTGGGAGGTAAACCAGGCAGAGGGGGAAGAGGAAGCGCTCTAGGCAGAGGAGCAGAAGATCGTAAGTCCTGAGGCAAGAGGTAACAGAGGTAACAAACACATCTTGTTCCAGAAAGCAGGAAGTCAGGGAGGCTAGACTATAGAGCGAGGAGGTCAGCAAGAGCCAAAGCTGGGGATGGAGAGGATGCAAAGGAGTGTGGGCATCATCCCCAGGGACCAGGGTGGCCCCTGGTGGGGAGAATGAGTGGCCATGATGAGACTGACACTTCAAGGTGCTTCGAAGGCTGACGGCTGGGAGGGAAGGTGGGGAATGAAGCAGATAAAGTGGCTGGTCCGAGTGGGCTGGGCAAGTGAGTGGGAAGAAGTGCAGGGGGGAGGTGAACAGGTGGATAGATGGTGGGCAGGGAGATGGACAGGCAACCACATGGGGTACGTCAATGGTTGGGGGGTGGGAGAACCAAGAACTGGCCTAAGATGGGAGGGGAGTGGCAGATGGGAGAGTAAAAGATGGGTAAGCCTGTGTGTGGTGCATGTGCTAACAAACTACCTGTGGATGGATGGATGGATGGATGGATGGATGGATGGATGGGTAGGTAAGAGGGAAGGGGGGGTGGGGGGAGGGGGAGGGGAATGAATGGAAGATGGAGAGACAGGTGGGTGGGTGGGTGGATGGAGAGCAGAGAGGGAAGGGGGGAGGGAGAGGATGAATGGAAGATAGATGGATGGGTGGGTGGGTGGATGAAGAAGGGAGGGAGAGAGAGAGGCCTGGCGAAGAGGGTGGGAGACGGGCAGGCCAGCCAGCTGGAAGGGGAGCAACCCCAGCCTGCTGTGCCCCTCAGAGCACAGGGGGCCACACGCACCTGATGCCAGTACGCAGAGTCCTTGTTCAGCTCTATCGCCTCCTGCATCCAGTCCAGGTTGGTCTCCAGGAATCTCCTGAGCCTCTCGCAGTAGCTGACTTCGTACTCAAAGGGGCCACAATAATTCACCACGGTGTTCATCCAGTGCATGTAGATGAGCTGTGGGGGGGGGGGGGCAGGTGGGCGAGGGCAGGGGCGGGGTCACCAGGCTGCTCTCCTCGCTGTGGGCCCCGCTGGCCCCCGACTCACCCCTACCCAGGCCTCCAAGAAGCATGGTGCCCTGCAAGGCCCCCTCCGTGCCTCAGTTCCCACTGGCTCTCCTCCCCCAGAGGGCTAGTCACCCATCCGTCTCCCATCCCATCAGGGCCCGAAGCTTCTAGATGTCCCCCTCCTTTGAAAGCCCTCATTCAAAGTCTGTTCTAAACTGCGTCTCCTCTGTTACTGGAGACCTAAAAGATATGGGTGTATTTAGTCAATCAACTAACCACCCCTTTCGTGCCCCTACTATGTGCTATCCTCAGCTCCAAGGACATAGCAGTTAACTCACAAGTGAGTTCACATGGGCAAGTGAAGGCCAGTTCAACCAGCCCTCAAGAAGCCATCCACATGTCCCTGACCTGATGTGACATGAACAAGCCTGGGCTAGCCTCCTGGCAAGTTAAACACTACATCAGCCCCGTCACCCCAACTGACAGAGGGCCAGTCCCCAGGTATATGAATGAGGCCACTCTAAGCCAACCAGCTGCCCTAGCTGACCTGCCGGGATAAACCCAGCTAAGATCAGCCAGGCCTGGCCTGGAATCCCCAGTCCACCCACAGCTGACATTCCAGCTGGGGGAAGAAGGTCCCTTAGCTCGTTGCCCAGGTTCCCATGAATGGCATGCTGCATGGACACATTCAAACCTCACGGCAACTCTGTAAGGAAAGTGCTCTATCACCATTTCTGCGTCAGAGCTGAAGACATTGAGGCACGGGCAGATGATTACCTTACCCAAGGCCATCTGGGTAATGAATCACAGTGTCAAGATCTGAACCCTGGAAATGTGTGGATTTGTAATGTCTCAAAGCGTGGACCTCTCACTGTGCCAAGCTTGGCGGGGTAAGTTCCAGCTACACCCCTCACCACACTGGAAACATTCCCAAGACACATGGGTCAACGAGGGGATTGTGGCGGCACCCTGTACCCCGAGACGGACCGCTTGGGGACCCCTTGCTCCGTTGCCATCTCCATGAAATACATCCAAATTCTACTCTACCCTGGAAGCCTTAGTAAGATGCCACCTCCTCCGTGCAGCTGTCCACTACTTCCGGAAGCATTTCCCAAGTGCCTGTCCTACATCAGGCTCTGGCCTGGGTGCAGGGGACACAGCTGGGGACAGGACACAATCACCACTCACAAGAAGCTCCTGGGCCAGGGGGAAGGCGGCAGAACAAGAACGGTTAGTAACAGAGACTCTGGTCGGCCAGAGCTGGCGTTGAATGCTGGCTCCTCTGCTGACTGGCTGCGCAACCCCAGGTAAGTAACTTCGCCTCTCTGAGTCTCAGTGGGGTGGCCACACTTCCATCGGCAGCCTATAGGGCCCCTGAAAGATGGAATCTCTTCCCGTCCCATTCACTGCGCCTCAAACAGTACCAGCCTGGCCTAGTGTCTGAGCAGCTCCCCAGACACTGAGGTCCCAAAAGGACATCCCAAACTACTGCTGGGTGTCAGAATGAGGAGCAAGAGTTTTATAAAGGGGTGTCCCCTGTGTGCAGCCATCTGCCATGCGTACTTCCCCCCTCACCAGCCAGGATCCAGGATGTGTCCATGCTGCTTATTCCTCCCCAAAGCTCTATCATAGGGCACTTTGCATATGACCCATCTGGGTCCTCATTCACTGGTCAGTGGCACTTGGCTGTTCCCACTCTGGGGCTACTGCTCTAAGCACCTTAGGCTCATCCTCAGGTCATTCGGAGGGTATCAGGAACGGGGCCGCTGGGCCCTAGGGTTTGTGCGGCTCAATTCTATTATTGCCAAATGATTTTCCCAAGTGGGTGTCCCACCTCCCCTCATGCTGCAGGAGACGGGCTCTCACTGCAAAGTCTCACCCCCTTCTGATGTGGGCTGACTTCCCAAATTTATATCACTTTTATAAAGCCCCAAGTAAAGCAAAATTGTGTGTTGTCGGAGGATTTGGCACGTGTTATAAAACTAGTTTAACAAAAGTAAGAGAGTGGAAGTAATTCAAGTGTCCGTCCACTGACAGATGGATAAATAAAATGTGACCTGTCCACACAATATAGTATTATTTGGCCACAAAAAGGACTGTAGTACTGACACACTCTAGAACGTGGATCAATCTCAAAAACACAATGCTGAGTAAAAGAAGCCAGACACAAAAGACCACCCACTCATATGAAATGTTAAGAATAAGCAAACCCATGGAGGCAGAAGGCAGATTAATGGTTGCTGGGGGACGGGGTGAGGGAAAGAAGGGAGGTATGGGGTTTCTTTCTGGGGTGATGAGAATGTTCTGGAATTAGGTAGTGGTGATGGTTGCACAACCCTATGAATATACTAAAAACCACTGAATTATACATTCAAAAATAGTGAGTTTGGGGCACCTGGGTGGCTCAGTGACTGAGTGGTCTGCCTTCAGCTCAGGTT
Source organism: Canis aureus (assembly GCF_053574225.1). Taxonomy (NCBI): domain Eukaryota; kingdom Metazoa; phylum Chordata; class Mammalia; order Carnivora; family Canidae; genus Canis; species Canis aureus. The sequence goes on along the minus strand of NC_135637.1, from coordinate 14,257,693 downwards.
GTGATCGCGGGGTCCTGGGATCGAGTCCCACATCAGGCTTTCTGCAGGGAGCCTGCTTCTCCCTCTGCCTATGTCTCTGCCTCTCTGTGTGTGTCTCATGAATAAATACATAAAATCTTAAAAAATAAATAAATAAAATAAAATAGTGAGTTTTATTGCATGGGAATTATATCTCAATATAAATGAATGAATGAATGGAAGTCACATTTAGGGTGATGGTGCCTCTGGGGGCGGGGGTAGAAAGGGGGCCTCAGAGGGATCAGTAACATTCTACGTTTTGGTCTGGATATTCTTTTATTGCTGTGCTTCGTGACTTGGAACATGGTATACATCCCTTATACGCATCAAATAGTATGTAGCCTAAGTTTTTAAAGAATGCACGTGAGCTTGCTCCTCAATTTGTGGAGGGCTGGGGGTGGGGGCATGGGGGCCCACTCTGCAGGCACCTCACCTCAGAACCCTTCAAAGCATCCTGGCAGGTACACTGTATGGGGTAGGAGCCCCAGGTTCCCCCACATGGCCCTTACCTCCTCAGACACAGCAGCCTCCACCACACCTGCCGCATAGGCCTGTAGGCTGTCATTATACTGGCCGTTCGTGCGCAGCTCCAGAAAGGCCCACCTAGATGGGTGGGAGAGGGGACACCTGGTCAGCACAGGGGCAAACGCAAAACCAGCCCTTGGCTGGGCACACAGCCATCCCCGGTGTTAAATCATTAAAAACATAGTGAAGAATTGTCATTCATGGGAATGGCCATCTGTTTTTGTGCACTCGGCAGGCTAAATCCCTAAAAGGGGAGCTGCTGGGCCAAAGGGCACATGTATTTTTAGTTTTAATAGGCACTGACAAACAGCAGCCCCCCAAAAGCTGTGCCAATCCATGTCCCGGCCCTGACAAACACACCAGCCAGTGTCAACTGAGGGCTTCCTCTGTGCCAGATGCTGTTCTAGTCACTTCTTGTTTACTAAGTCATTCAATCCTCATGGCAATCCTATAATCCTCCCAGGTAGGCACCGTTATTCCCCATAGAAGAGGTGCGGAGGGAATAGAGGCCAAGTTCCATGACTGCTGGAAGCCTGCACTACTGCCCAATCCTCCCTATCAGTACCCTCTGTTGTGAAACTTTGTGATCCTACCAATGGCTGAGTCCTTCCCTGCTCCACTGATTTGGGCTCAGCCATGTCATATGACTTGCTTTGGCTAATGGAATACAGATAGAGACCATGTGCCAGTTATAAGATTAGCCTTCAATAGGCCTCCTTTGTTGCTATTTGCCCTCCTATGCCTCTGCTACTGCCACTGCAACATGCCCCAGCCAGCCCACTGCTCCCAGGAATGTGACAGAAACATGGAGCAGACCAGGTCTGCAGACTCATAGCATGAAGCAGAGCTGCCCTGGCTGCCCCATGGATCCATGAGGATAAATGGTTATTTCTGGAGCCAGTGGGTTTGGTGGGTGGTTTGTTACACAGCACTGTGGCCCAACACTAACCAATATATTTGCCAAAGATTACAGGGCCAGCAAAGGGCAGAGCTGGGATTCAATTCCAGGCAGGATGGCTCCCACTCCTTCTGGGAAGCAGCACTTCCCATGCATCCATGCCACCTGAAGACCTTGTCTGGAAGCAGACTCTGATCAGGAGGTCTGGGGCAGGGCCTGAGACCCTGTATTTCTAACCAGCGCCCAGGTGATGCCAACGCTGCCACTGCCAGCCTGCAACCACGCTGGGCTAGAGACTACTTCGCCACCATGTGCATATTCCTGTCTGCCCACTCTCTCGCTTGAAATGATTCCTATTGATCTTTTTCATCTTTGCCAAGGCAATGGTTGAAAAATGCCATCACATTGTTTTAATAATAATCCTTTAATTAGTTAAATTACACTTGTTTTTATTTTTTCAATTTATTTAATTAATTTTTAAAGAAGGCTCCATGACCAGCATGGGGCTTGAACTCATGACCCCATGATTAAGGCCAGAGCTGAGATCAAGAGCCAGACACTTAACTGACTGAGCCACTCAGGCACCCCTACACTTGTTTTTAAATTTTTATTGGTCATTTACAGTTCTTTGGCTCAAGTGCTTTATTCACTTTTCTCCACTGTGTTTATCTTATTGATTTATGAAGTTCTCTATGTACACATTAGCCCTTTGCTTGTCACTAATATTGAAAATGTTTGCATTTTAATTGATTTTTTGCTTTTGTTTTTGCCATATAGAGGTTTCCAGTTTTTACGCAGCCAAATCTATCCATCTTTGGTTCTGGATTTCATCCTTGCTCCAAGGACACAAAATTATTCACCCAGGTGGCTTCCATAACTCGAGGAGAAACCAGTGTTAAGGCAATTTCTTTTTCTTTCTTTCTTTCTTTTTTTTTATTTTTTTTTTATTTTTACTTATTTATGATAGGCACACAGTGAGAGAGAGAGGCAGAGACATAGGCAGAGGGAGAAGCAGGCTCCAAGCACCGGGAGCCCGACGTGGGATTCGATCCCAGGTCTCCAGGATTGCGCCCTGTGCCAAAGGCAGGCGCTAAACCGCTGCGCCACCCAGGGATCCCTCTTTCTTTCTTTTTTTAAAGGTTGCATTTATTTATTTGATAGAGAGAGAAAGAGTACGAGCAGGGAAGAGAGGGAGAAGACAACTCCCTGCTGAGCTGGGAGCCTGACGTGGGAGAGGCTTAACTGACTGAGCCACCCAAGTGCACCTGTTAAGGCAATTTCTACTAAGAAAACGAGGGGCAATAGGAAGACACCAATGAGATCATGAAGAGCCTCCAAAACAAGGCAGAGCCAGGCTCAGCCAGGACAGTCTCGTGGGGAGCTGGCTAACACGGCACTGGAGAGCTCCAAGGCAAGAACAGCTCTGGCCTAGAGAAGACTCTGGAGAAGAAAAGATGATCAAAACATGCTCACCTGATACTTTTGGCAAGCAAGCCATTTTGAGAGTCCACTAGGTGCCAGACATCCAAAGGTGTGCAAAAGTGAATGACATTCAGGCCTGGCCTTCCCATAGCTATTGTGGGGGTGGTGGGTGCCTGGGGTTGGGGTGCCAGAATGTAAGCAGATAATGACATAACATGCCAACTGCTATGATGAGAAAGGGGTGTCATATGCTGACAAGATGTCAGAGACAACATTAAAAAAAAAAAAAAAAAAAAAGATCAGGGCACCTGAGTGGCTCAGTGGTTAAGCATCTGCCTTTGGCTCAGGTGGTGATCCCGGAGTCCTGGGATCGAGTCCTGAGTCCTGAATCAGGGAGTCTGCAGTCCCACAGGGAGCCTGCTTCTGCCTCTGTCTGTGTCTCTGTCTCTCTCTGTGTGTCTCTCAGGTATAAACAAAATCTTTAAAAAAAAAAAAAAAAGATTAGAGAAGGATAAACGATTGACTCAGGACAACCCTGTGTGTGAAAAGCATTTTATGCAAGCACGCATGCATGCATATCTATGCTCACACATATGCATGCACACTTAGGTCTATTTATGCATAGAAAGTTCTGGAAGAAAGAGCTAACAGTGATTATATATGGGGGGACTTACCTCACACATCCTACCTAAACCAGTGGGATCTTTTTTACCAAGTTAATTATTTGTATAATAAAGCCAATAACATAAGAGACTTGAAAGGAGGAAGAGTAAAAAGTGATACTAACTCCTTCACCTCCACCCCCACCCCCTGCCCACCCTCATCTCCTTGTATGCTGCCTTGTTCCAAAGGGGTAATTTCATTTAGATGGGTTTTTTTACTTTGCCTGAGTTCTCAGAAGATCCAAATAGATGAATTTCCACCTATCTTTCCAGAACACTTTGGGTGGGAGATGTTCCCATTCAAGGGGTTTTGTTCTAAGCTACCAGACTTCAATGCTGGAGCCTCTGAAGGTTCTAAGGATCCCTCTGTGGCTTCAGACCCTAAGCCAAATCAAAAGATTCACCACCACCTCCCCAGGGTTGTCACCATCCTCACCACAGAAATAAGGCAGGCTAAGATGTGAGCCTAGATCTTTCAGTAAACCTGAAACTCTGCTCCATACTACCTGGCCCTTCCAGCCTCAGCGTCCCCGTCTGTAAAATGGGGAGGCTTGAACTCACGCAAATGGTGTCTAGATTCCTTCACACTGTGCAGATTGACAGCTTTGAGAAACCCTATCCCAATCCCTGATTAAAAGAAGACCACTGACAAGCATTTCTAAAGTTAAATGTATTCCTTAGACTGCTCTCTACTAAAGAACACGTCCTTCCTGCTTACTTGGTTCCAAAATAGTTGATCTCTTATGAGATAAAATTGACAGAGGTCAATAAACGCTGTTCTGTTTTTAATGCACTCACTTGACAAAAATAAAAAGTTGGCGGCATTAATCTGTTTTTCCAATCTTTGTTTTTTCTTTCTGGAAAGTCTATGGGCCACACTGTGATTTCATGTCTCATGGGTGCCTATCGCCTGACGACGTCTCCAGGGTCTGAAGAGGCCATGTCTGAGAAAAATCAGACCACTGCTGTGTGATGAGCACTCATAAACCTCCCCCAGCTCCACACCATGCTTCAGGGTACCGTGCTGTGCACCCCAGACACCCTACCCTACCTTATCTGTGGCTGCCACTCCTTCCTTGTTCTTGATGGGATGTTTACCTTTCCTGACTTCCAAGAACAGCTGGATGGTATTTATGCATTTTACTGAGCTGGGTTTCTCTGGTTACTTGGTGTATCTGAGTTGGTTCTATGCTTCTTAACAGGGTAATTCCCTCTATTGGTACCCACTTCCTTTTCCAACTTCATGGTGATTTGTGATTCGTGTCGGGCAGCAGGTGAGGGGGTCAGGGAAGGAGGAAAGGGTAGGGCTGGAAGGTTCAGCCTCCTTGGTACCAAGGCCACAGCCATCCTAGTGCAGGCTCTGCCTCCTGGGGCACGTCTGATGCCCAAGCACCAAATCCTAAATGTTTCAGGCCTTACAGCGAGTCATCACCCGTCCAAGGTCAGACACAGCACAACTGAAAGAGGACAGGTTATGCGGGGGAAGAGGACATGGAATTTATCCTGACAGTCCCAGGATCCCCCATGGCGAACAGTGGGGGACAGAAGGAGGAGAGACCCCCAACTCCAGGTATACAGAAGAGTATATCCCTGTAATCCACTGGCCTCCGCTCTGAAAAATAAGAGAGTCACCGACGGTTCAGAGGTTCTGCTGATCAGGGACCAGGAAACCTCAGATGCCTTTCTTTCATCCTATCCCTGAGTTCAAAGAGGTCGATCTCTCTTTTTTTTTTTTAAGATTTTATTTATTTATTTATGAGAGACACACAGAGAGAGGCAGAGAGAGAGAAGCGGAGCCCGATGTGGGACTCGATCCTATGACCCCGGGATCATGCTCTGAGCCAAAGGCTCAACCACTGAGTCACCCAGCTGCCCCTAAGAGGTGGATCTTAAGGGCCTCAGTTTCCCTGCTTCCAAAATGGGGGCTTCTGATCCATTCTCCCTACAGCACAGCCCCCAGGGCTAAACGGGCAGACTGGACAGATAGAATGCTAGAAAGAGGACATGAGAGGGATAAGTGTGGAAGAGACCTGGGCTCTTATCTCAGGCCTCAGTTTCCCCAACTGTAAAATGGGGGCAGAAGACACCTGCTCCTTTTTCTTTCACTCATTCCTTCATTCAGTTAGCAAACAGAGGTGCTTTCTGTAATCCCAGTGAATTTCCCTCCAAGCCTCACCTTGAGGAGAAAAAATTGGTTTAGAGGGGCGAAGTGATCTGCCCAAGGTCACATAGAGAAAGAACTGAACCACAAAGAGCTTTCCAACCAGCACGATCAAGGAAGTCTTCTCTCCACTTTCGTTTTCCATAATTTGGAGCAACACAGCGCTGTGGGGGCCTCCTGGGGACAAGGACGTCTCCCCATGCTGGGCCTCACCTCTGTGCCTCCTTCCTAGCTAGCATACAGGCTGAGATTTGTCATGCCCTCTTGGCTTTGCTAAGCAGAGCCAAAACCATGTGTGAGTCAGCAGAGAATGGGTCACCAGATTTCAGAGCCACAGAGCCACAGAGCTCTAGTTCCCTCCATGGACACTAGCCCACCCTGTGGCCTCCTCTCCCTGGGAGCCTTCCCAGATTAGCCCTGTCCAGCTCCTGTGTCTGCAGCAGATCCCCTCCTCACAATCTCCCCAACCCCCATCTCCGTCTCTCTGATCCCCTCCCAAGTACCACAAAGCATCAAAAAATGGGGGTGTCCTTGGTGTCCTGTATCTCCCCAACGCCTGCAGGAATTAATGCATGCCAGCCAAATGGATGGGAGCAGTGGGAGGGTGGTAGGAGGGGACTGAGGGTTTACTAAGATGGCCAACACAGCCTTGATCCAGGGCCCGAGCCTCGCTGACAAGGCTTTAGGCTAGATTTCGCCCACACCCACTGAGTCAGGTTATCTTCTGGCACTCTCTGTCTCCCCCCATTGAATCAAGACCCACCTTGCTCAGCTCTGTCCCCAGGGCCAAGTGCAACAGGTTAGCGAATGAATGGGCACAAGGCCCTGGGACGGGGCCTGAGAAGGGTACCACTCCATCTCCCAGCCAGAGCACATCCTCAGAATCTGAGCCACAGACAGGGAAATGGGAGCCCGGACAGGCAGGGGAGTCAGAACAACAGCCTGATCCCCAGCGACTACCAAGGAGGCCGGAGCACTTGGCTCCACGCTAACTAACTAGCCAAGTAACTTTCCCCTGGACTGGGAGGGAGGAGAGAAAGGAGGTGCAGACCCCAAGCAAAAATACTATGTGGGTCTACATGAATTCAGGGACCCTGGGTGTTTTCGCTGGCCTAGAACCCAGGCTCAGAAGCTGCCCTGGTTCTGGAATAGGCAGGGGGTTGGCACCTATGGGGTAAGCCACAATCAGGGAAGTGAGAGCCTCTCTCGAGGAGCTGTCAACAGCCTTTGGCCCCAGGGGAGGCGTGGGTGGGGTGGGGGAGTGCTCGGGCCGATCCGGACGAGGGCAGTGGGGCCTGGGCGGCCGGGATGCGGCCTCTGGAGCAGCGGAGGCACTATCCCCCTGGCTAGGGCGACGGGCTGGTCCCCCTGAGCCGAGGGATGCTGCGCTGGCCCCCGCCCAACCCGGGCCCGGTCCGGGGCGCCGCGCCGCAGCCTCGGAGGCGGGAAACGGACCCGGAGGGAGCCGGGGGCACCACCTGGGGCAGCGAGGCGAGGCCGGCGCCGGGCCCCCCCAGCCTTACCCGGTGTCGCGGATGGCGTTGGTGAGGTTGGCCCAGGCCACGGCATCCGGGTGGAGGCCATCCACCAGCTGGAACTGGCCGGTCTGGGGGTCCAGGCGCACCGAGCGGCTGCGGGAGGCGGGCGGCACCGGCCCGCTGGGCCCCCACCGGCGCCCCGAGACCGGGGTCGCGCCCGTCAGGCCGCTCAGGAGCAGCCCGACCAGCAGGGCCAGCACCAGGGCCAGCGCCAGCGCCCGCGTCAGCGCCCGGGCCAGGCGGCCGCCCGGGGAGCCGTACAGCGGCGCCACCATCACCGTGCAGGGCCCGGCCCGCAGCCGGCTCACGTGACGCCCTCCGCGGCGGGGCGGGGGCGGGGCCGGAGGGGGCGGGGCCGGAGGGGGCGGGGCCGGCGGGGCGGGGGCGGGGCTTGCGCGAGCCCTTCCGGGGTGGGCGGGGCCCGGCGTAAAGGGCCAGCGGCGCCCCCTGCGCCACCGGCTTCGCGCGCTTCGCCCGACCGCGGATGCTTCAAACTGTCAAACCTTGAGAAAAGACGCAAGCGTGGTGAGCACCCGCGGGCCTGCCATCTCTTGCTAATAGCTTGCTGTACTTACTCACTGAGCCAGGATCCACTCCTCACACCATACACAAATACAAACTGAATGATGAGCATCTAAATGTAAGAAATAAAAATGCAAATATAGAGGAAAACGTAGGTGAACTCCTGCATAACTTGTGTGTGGGAAAAGGCCGTCTAGCTAGGACTTAAAATTCGGGTGTCATAAAAGATTAATACAGTGGACTACACAAAGTCTCCTGTGACTTTTGCATGTGGAAGAAACACCCATAAGCAAAGACAAAAGGCAGCAGACAGAGTAGGAGAAAATATTTACAACATATATCACGAATAAAAGGCCGATATCATTAACATACGAAGAAGTCTTTCCATTTGAGGAGGGGAAATGTGAAAAACAGACAGAAAAATGGACAAAAAAAATATGAACGGACTATTCATGAAAAAAAGGTCTAAAATCATCCTTAAACTCATGGAAAATGCTCACTGTTGGCCATAAGAGAAATGCAAATTATAGCTATATTGTGGATAAAATCTCATAGAAGTATACACCAGAAGTTTTGAGCGCATGTAAAAACTGGTGAGATTGGAATAAGGTATGTAATTTTGTTGAAAGCAGGGTGTTAATGTCAGTTTTCTGACTTTGATCATTATATTTTGGTTATGCAGGATGTTTTGGGTTTTTTTTTTTCAAGATTTTACTTATTTATTCATGAGAGACACAGAGACACAGGCAGAGGGAGAAGCAGGCTCCCTGCAGGGAGCCGGATGCAGGACTCGATCCCAGGACCCCGGGATCCCGACCTGAGCCAAAGACAGACACTCAACCACTGAGCCACCCAGGTGTCCTCGTGATGTAGGATGTTATCTTTGGGAGAAGCTGGATAAAGACTGCCCAGAAACTGTACTACTTTTCAAGAAACTTAAAAAAAAAAAACCTGACTTCCCACCCATCAGATTAGAAAACATTTAGAAGCTTGACAATATACTCTCTTGATGATCCTGGGGAAATATATATACATACATGGCTGGTAGGTATGCTAAATAGAGAGGAAATAGGTAGTGTCTCAAAAAACTTCACAATCATTTACCTTTTGACCCAGCAATTCCACTTCTAAATATTTATGCATAAAGTTGTTCACGGCAGCAGCATTATTTATAATTTTAAAATATTGGAAACACTCTAATGCCCATACATAGGAGATTCACTGAGGAGCTGGATCAGCCCCACAATGGAGTACTACACGGCTGTTAAAAAAAAAAGAATAAGGAAGTTTTCTATAAACCGGTTTGGAGTGATACTAAGATATAATGTTTATTGAAAAAACTAAAGTGCAAAAAAGTATACAGAGCACTCTATATTTTGTGAAAGAAAGGGAAATAAAATGTACTTGAATCTTCTCATTTTTGCAAAGGAAACACAGGTGGGATAAACCCAAAACTAATGAAATTAGTTCCCCCAAGGAGGTGGGCAAGAAAGGGGTGGGAGCATGACGAGAGAGAATGACATGTCTATGAGGATATCTTTTTGTAGTTTCCTTTTTTAAATTCCAGTATAATTAACATACAGCATTCTCTTTTTGTATAGTTTTGACTTTTGGAAATGTGTTTTGTTCTGTTTCCGTTTTGTAAGTGTGTTGCTATTTTGTGTAGTTTAAAAAAATACAAATCTACACTATGGGGGAAATCCATAAAGAGGAATGCAAACAGAGACAAACAAACCTGACTTATTTCAAATAAATCACAGAACACAGAATTTGCACTGAACAAATTGTAAACTCTGTGTCATGATTGGTTTCTCCAAAGTGGTATTCTGAAACTTTCTCTGTGTATGTGGGATTAAGTAAATGAATATATATACTGCTGATTTGGGATCTAGGTTTGGCACTGCGAGAAATGCAAATATGGAAAGCTAGAAACCTCGGAAGATTGTTGTGGCAGTGGGCTGAATTGGGAGTATCAGCTTCATTCAACTCGTGGCTTTTCAGGCTTTATACATGGAAGTCTACTTACACATTTCCTTCCTCTGTCCCATTAAGAAGTCCCAGGGGCAAGGACATCCCAGCGACAAGGAGCACACCTCGTGCCCTGATCCACCAAAGGCAGTCGGGATTCTACAGAGAATAAGCTAGCTTCCGGGACATCTTGTGCCTGAAACCACCACAGAGCTCCCCAGAGAAGGGTGGAACCGTGTCGACAGGGCTGAGCCAGGGTGCAGAGGCTCCTGGTTTAACCAGGACAGTTATTCAGCAGTCATATGGTAATCCCATATTTAGCATTTTGAGGAACTGCCAAACTTTTCCAAAGCAGCTGCACTCTTTTACATTCTCACCACTGCACAAGGGGTCCATTTACTCCACATCCTCTCCAACACTTGTTTTTATCTGTCTTTTAAAACTGTAGCCACCCTTAGGGGTGTGATCTAACCTTAGATGGTTAGATTGATCAGACTCTGCAAGTTTCCTGCAGCCGGTTACTGCCATTTCGAACTTTGGATAGAGTGAGGGTTAGAACCAAGGAGGGGGGAAGACATTCCTCTCAGTTAGGGGTCCAGCCTGGGCAGAGGCCCCAGACGTGGGCAGTGAGTAAACCAGCTGGGCTGAATCCAATGACAAGCCCCATCTTCAGCTTTCTGCCTGCTGGAGCCTGGCACATGCAAAGTGTATCCTTGCAGGCTTGCTGTGAGTGGAGGACAGGGATGGAGAGGCAGTTTGAGAAGGTAGGTTGAAGGTAGATGGTGGACAGTGAGCTTGGGGGACCATGGAGAGCCATGGGTGGTTTTTGAGCTGGGGAGTGAAGACAGTGAGAAAGACAGGGTTTGGGGGAGTTTAGCCAGGAGGTGGTAAGTGGTCACAGTCATGATGTGGGAGGCAGACTGCTCTGACATTTCCTGGCTGAGTGGCCTTGAAAGAAGAGAAAGGAGGCCTGGGAAGGAGGGGAGAAGGTGGCATGAGATCACAGGATGGTTCTTGATTTGTTCCCAAAATAACTTTCTAAAGCTTCCATGGTGCCCTTCCCCCCAACCCCCCTCCACCCCCCCCTACCCTTGGTGAGCTGGCCCCAAGGGGTCACTACAGCTCCCTTCCCATCCCTGGAAAGGAAGGAATCACTCCCTCTGCACTGCTCTCAGTTATCACTATGGTGTGTTGACCATAACCGGTGAATACTTGCTTTACCAAATCCTCACAGCTACCCGAGAAGTCCCCACGATTACTATTCCTGTTTTACAGATGGGGAAATTGAGACTCTAGCAGGTAAAATGACTTGCCCAGGCCACGCTATTAGGAAATGCCAGAATAAGGAATCGAATTCAACTCCGAGGCCCCGGTGGGCGCTGCCGGTTGTGCCCACCACCAGAGGGCGCACTCCACCGATTTCCGTGCCTCCCTCCTAACCATGGTGCAGGGGCCCTGGCTAGAGTGGGATTGGGCCCTGTGCCCCCACTCCAACCCTCATTCACTGGGTGGGGGTCCTTGGCTCAAGTGACCAAGCAACCAACCTCATAGGGGTATTGAGGATTAAATGCAAGGTGAAAGTTAGTGGCACTCTTTTTTTTTTTTTAAGATTTTATTTATTTATTCATGAGAGACACAGAGAGAGAGAGGCGTAGGCAGAGGGAGAAGCAGGCTCCCGGTAGGGAGCCCGATGCAGGACTCGATCCGGGACCCCAGGATCACGCCCTGAGCCAAAGGCAGACGCTCAAACCACTGAGCCACCCAGGCATCCCGTAGTGGAACTCCTAACTGTTGGTCCTCAGCACTGGTGCCTTCTAAGTATACTGTATTTGTCTAAAGTTGCTCCACTGAGAATTCTGCATGACACATCCCACTGGCCTTTGGTCCAGGTGCCTGCTGTGATCTAACCAACTGGAAGCGAGGGCAATAGCATTCTCATTAGCCAGACAGTGGGGTAATGGTTAGGAGCATGGAGTTGGGGATTCAGACTTGGCTTCAAATCCCAGCTCTGTCATTTGCTGGCTGTGTGATCTTGAGAAAGTGACCTCATCTTTCTGAGCCCAAGTGAAAAGGCGATGAGTCATTTACACCATATAGGCTCGTCCAGAGGTTTGTGGGTAGTCCTGGGCACTTTGGAAGCCTGGAAGTAATGGGACCCTCTCCTGTCCTGCCTCCTAATGTCACTTTCTTATGCACCCCCCAGCTTGCTGGGGGCCTCAGAAAAAGGAGCTGACCTCGTGTTTTAGGATCCTGTCCTGTCCCCCACACCCTGGCCCCTATTCAGGTATTACCCTTGTCACAGCTGGTTTTGAGGGCCCCACCATCCAAGGCAGCCATCCATGCAAGAAAACAGGGCTACTCAGGCAGAGAGGACACCAGTCAGGCTCAGGGACAGTCCAGTCAGTGTTCAGGCCCCCTACTGTGACAGTAGTTTCCCCCCCCCCCCCACATGGCCTTTGATCCTCTCCACGAGTCATATGACCCCCCATGGCCACTGCCAGTCACCTTGGGTGTGCTGTGTGTGACCACAGAGCAATTCTGTGTTCCTGTAGACTCCACTCCTGATAACAGCATCTGACATCCACCTGCTGAGCACTTGCAAATCCCAAGCATCTGATGTGCATTTGTTCCTTCCATCTTTGCAAAACAAGCTTAAGAGACCCAAGACCAATTAACCCCATTTTAAAGGCAGAGAGCCAGAGTCCCAGATGAGAGGTAACTCTCCCCAGGGACAAACTCCAGTAAATAAGGTACCGGAATGGCTGATCCAAGACCTACTTCTTACCCACAAAAGAATAGGGGACCCAAAAATGAGTGGTGCTCTCATGCACAAAGTCTCACCAAAACTGATTGAACAATGCCATTTTGTACTGGCAACAATGGCAAGAGCCCCATAGAAAAATATTTCAAAGACATGAGCCAGCAGTTCATGAAAAGAAAATCCAAGTAGCTACATGCTTCTGAAAATCTGCCAGGCTTGCCAACAGGGAAAAAGTACAAATTAAAGTGATGATGAGAAAGTGTTATTATTATCTTTTTTAATCCATTGGGTTGGCAAGAGTTAACAAATTTGTTAAAAATCAGTGCTGGTGAGCATGCAGGGAATGGGTATTCCCTGATCTGACATTGCTGGTGGGAGTGTGGACTGCTAGAGCTTCTCAGGGAAGTATCTGCTGGAGTCTCTTGACATTTAAAATACGCCCGCCCTTCAGTCTGCTTTCTGCTTTTGGGATTCTGTCCACAGAAATAAAAGCAGCTGCTCCAGAGGAAAGCTCTGCAAGGATGTTTATGGAGCATTGTTAATAGAGGGCAAATCCCAGAAGCCAGGGAAGTGCCCACCAATGCAGGAGGAGCATTTGCAAAGTTATAGTGACTTTCTTTGACCAACAGACTATTAAGCAACTATTATAAAGAATGATTTTTAGACTTAACTGTCCAGGCAGGAGGGACACCCATAAAATGTTACTGATTTTTTTTAACATGCAAGTTATAAAGTGACATCAATATCGTGAGTCTGTTTTTTAATAAAAATTTAATGAAATTAAAGTTGGGATACTTATATGCATATAGTGCACACACCTGCTCTTAACTGGTTGTCTGAGGCAGGGCAGGGGCAAGGTAGAGGGGTGGGGGGTCCTTAGAAAGGGGTAAGAGGCAGAACGAATTTCATCATTCATTGTGTTGGCTTTCGGACTTCAACAGCTATTCTTTCTGCCTTTCCAATAACAAAAGAAACAAACAGAATGATATTATGTGCGAAAACACATGCCTGTGACTCCCTTCCCACCTTGATCCTTGCTCTGGCCCAACCAATCCCACTTCCTGGTTTACAACTATGAAGGTCAGGGTTATATTTCAACTTGGCTGGGCTATAGTTCCTGGTTGCTCTGTCAAGCATTGAGCTAGTTGTTGCTGTGAAGGAATTTTGTAGATGTGATTAAAGTCCATAATCAGTTGATTTCAAGCAAATGAGGCTATTCTGGATCATCTGGGTGGCCCTGATGCAATCTCAAAAGGCCTTAAGAGCAGAGCTGATGGTTCCCCAAAGAAGAGATTCCACTTGTGATGGCTCATGCCCAAGACTTTTCCACCAGCCTGCCCTCTGGGTTTTGGACTTGCCCAATCAGCTCCCACAGTCTTGTAAATCGACTCCTTCCATTACATCTCTGAATCTCCATCTCCTGGTCTGGTTGAACCCTGGCTAACACCATACCCTAGGAACGTTTTTTTGCACACATACCAGGAGACATGTAAAAAGATGTCATTGGTAGCAACAACTCCAGGAACAACCCGTGTATAGCCATCAACAGAAAAATGTCCATAAACCCTGGCAGAGTCGTGCGATGACTATGACACGGCACTGAAGGTGCATGAATTAAAAGCCATATGGGACAACAGGGACGAAGGCCATGAGAAGGATGGTAAAGGAAAGAAGCTGCAGAAGAATATACAAACTGCTGTTCGATTTCCATAGAGTTCAAAAACAGGCAGAACAAAAGAAGTCATTGCTTAGGAATACTCACATAGTGATAAATGTATACATGTATATATGATAATACATTATAACATATTTATGTATGCATAATATATAACAATTTCCTATATTGTTATACGTATCTAATAAAATATATTAGAAATAATACATATATATATTGTACATATGTTTCATATATATAGAAACAAAAGAAGGTTTTATACGTATGATGGGAGAATGATTTACACAATCATCAAATTGATGGTGATTTTAGGGACTCCTAACGTACTGATAAAGTTCTGTTTTTTATCTAAATGGAGGGTTTTTGTGTGTTTATTTTATTATATTGACTATAAATAAATATTTTTGGACCCATTTTGCATATAAAATATAGTCCACAATAAAACTTCCTAAAGGGGTGCCTGGGTAGCTCAGTTGGTTACATGCCTCACTCTTGATTTCAGCTCAGGTTCATGATCTGGGGGTCATGGGATCCAGCCTCGTGTCCAGCTCTGAGCTGAGCATGCAGCCTGTTTCAGATTTTCTCTCCCAAGCCTTCTGCCCTCCCCTACTCGAGGTCACTCTAACAAAGATAAAAAATAAATTTTAAACATTTTTAAAAACAAAGCAAGCAAATAAGTAATAAGCCTCCTTTGGAAGAGGAAGCCAAGTATATATGAAATATCTTGGTGGAGGTTAACCAGATATTCCCCAGGTACAGGAAGGTGTGTTCTAGAACATGATGCTAGGGAGGCACCCAGCAGAAAATCACGGAGCGAGGGTGCACTGTTCTCTGACCTCAGCCTTTCTTCTCTCAGTTCAGGGTTCTAAGTTCTGCACACCACATGTCATCTAAATTGCTTCCATGAGGCAGTGCTAGAGCTCAGGTGAGGGCATTCTAGGAAAGCAGATTTTATCTCTCTGAAAGAGGAGACAGCAAAGGAAGAGAAGTAAGGAAAACAACGTTCAATGGCCTCATGGCAACATTTCCCAGGAGATCTCAGAGACATCTACCCAATCTTCCATTGCCGGATCATTTAGGGGGTTTCTAAATGTCACACAATTGTAGAAATCGCCATCCTGAACACTTGTGCTTACAGGATGGCCCACATCTTCTCTAGAATCTTCACTTCAGAAAAGCTCCGGAGCAACACGGTGGCACAAAAGGCATGTGTGTTTTTGTGGCCCTCAAGGTTGACATCTATGAATTGCCACATCATCTTCTAGAAGGATCATTTCAATGGAGACTCCCCCTGGCAATACCAGTGGAAACACTTCCTTTGGTTTTTGAGCTCCTGAGAAAGGTAGTGAGTGCCACGTCCCTGGGGGGGTTTAAGTAGGTGTGATGTGACAATCTGCTCACTCCTAGGGTTGCTAGGATCAAGAGGGAACTTGGATTGGTTACAGGTAAGACTCAGGCACACTGAAGGAACTCTGGGTCTCTTTGGCTAAGACTGAAATTTCCGATTCCCTGGTTCCTCTTTGACATACCCCTTCAAGCCTTACGGCTTCTGCTCACGTTCCTGAGATACTGGCATTATTCCCAGAATTACAGCGTGCACTGGGGCTCCTGGACAGGGGTGCTGAGTGTTGGGCAGAGCCGGCCTGAATGATGCAGGACGCTCGGCCCCGAGTGGTAAAGGAGACTCACTTGAGGTCATACAGACCTAGGTGCAAATCCTGTTTCTGCCACTTCCCAGTGGGAGCCTTGGGGCGAGGTCACTTTATCGCCTCAATTTTCCTACTCTGTGAACCCAAGATCACTATAGGCCTTGCCCCATAGGGCTGCTAAATGGGACAAGCATGTGAACCGTGCTACAAATGGAAGTCTCCAATCAACGGCCCATATTTATTTTTATCGGTTTGAGGTTTGTCCAAAAGACATTGAGGACAGGCCCAGCCCACATGTGATGCTGTGGACAGCTGTCCACTCATTGAGATCTGAGGGTCCTTTCTCCTCCTACCTCCAAAATATAACTCCCCTCTGCTGCCATGTATGCCACCTAAATATGCACCATTAGTCACTTCTGTGGAGTAACGCAGGGGGGCCAATCGTACTTTCCAGACATAGTCACATCAAGAGTTCAAATATCACACACTCTCCCTTTTTTTTAAAAAAATATTTTATTTATTTATTCATAAGAGACACAGAGAAAGAAGAGGCAGAGACACAGGCAGAGGGAGAAGCAGGCTCCATGCAAGGAGCCTGACGTGGGACTCGATCCCAGATCCCAGGATCACACCCTGAGCCAAAGGCAGACACTCAACCACTGAGCCACCCAGGCATCCCTCACACACTCTTCCTATGATACTACTTTGACATATCTCCCCCTGAAAGGTGGGATCCATTTTCTCTCCTTGAATCTGAGTGGACCTGTGTCTATGGTGTGTGTGACATGGTGACACAGTGTCCCTTCCACAGTTAAGTCATAAAAGGCAATGGAGCTGCTGCCCTGTCCCCTGGAACCTGTACATGCATAGTCTGAGCTGCCCCAGCCCCTGGCCATGCCATCGGAGGAGTCCGGTTGCCTGAGGCTGCCAGGCCCAGAGGAAGCCCAGAGACCAGCCTGTGCAGAGAGATCCGACGGAGACGCCCCAATATTCCCTGTAGAGAAGAGGAACATCCAGGCAGCCCGTGGCCTCCCCAGCCCAGCCACCACGGGGCCCCAAGCACAGAAGTGACCTGCTCCAGTGCCACCCTGCTGAGCCATTCCCAAATTCTGGACTGACAGAAACCCCAATGTGTAATAAATGTGGTTGTTCTGAGGATGGAGCTATCGATACCTGGTATGAGCATGAAATCTTTCACTCAAAGTCAACATTTTCATCTACTGTGTCAGGTCCTTCTATCTTCGGCGATAATAATGACAGTGATAATGATAATACTAGCAGCTTCCATGTGTTCAGCTTTTACAAGAACCAGGTTCTTGTAAAAAAGCAGGTGACGGGGTTTACATATATGATCTGAGTGCATCCTGACTACACTCCCGGGCATGCCCTGCAGGTGCTGTTCGTAACCCCATTTCTCAGATGAGGACACTGAGTGAAGTTCAAAAAGAGTGAATGACTCTTCCAAGGTCGAGTAGCCAGTAAGAGGCTGAGTTAGGATCTGAACCTGGATTGGGTGACTTCAAAGGTCCTCATATGATGATGACCCCGTGATGTCAAAATGGCCTTTCCCAGATGGGGGCATAGGCCCTGATTCTGAACAGTGTCCACCAGGGCAAGAGCAAACCAGAGTCTCTGTCCCAGGCCCTGTTTGTCTTCTGTGTCTGTCCCCCAAAATTCTTTTCCTCCCTTGGCTCTTTCCTAGGATTTCCCAACACATACTCATCTCCTCCCCACCCCCATCCCCCAACTGCCCCCAGGGCGTGGGGGGGGGAGGGGGAAGACAAGGAGATAGTGATCCGCTAGTCCAGCTGAACTAGGATGGTGACATTGAGTTCTTAGGCTGGCTGGGCCACCAAATACTAGTCAGGGCCCCATAAGGAAGGACTTTGGCTCCACACTCAGCAATTTTGGAGCTACTTCCCCAAGTAGTGGGTGGCCTGGGGAGCAATCATCCCCCCACCCCTACAGCCACTAGCTGTGGGCACCACTGTGCTGGCTGCCTGTACCTACATACAGGTGAGCTTGGCCTGCCCCCTGCTCTGATGGGCTCCCAGCTGGCCGGGGATCAAGCATGCCAGTCCCTGTATTGCAGGATTCATGGAATAATGAATGGCTGCAACAGTGCCTTTCACGGAGGGAGTATTTACTGAGCCATGAGGCAGGGAGCCCAAGGCTTTACACACAGCGTAGGATTGCATCTTGCAAGGACCCCATGTGGTAGGTACTATTAAAATCCCCATTTCTTAGGGAAGGAAAATAAGGCTCGGGGTGTGTTTACCAAGGGTTGCACAGAAACCAGAGGCTCTGAGATTGCAAATACTGCACGTTCTGGACCTCAATGTCATCAGGTACAGAGAGGGTAACTGGAGGTATGGTCTTTGAAAGCAAGGCACCTGGGAAGGTGCGGGCCCTGGCGGTTGGGGGAAGGGGACGGAGGTGGGGTTGGGGTGGGGTGCAGGACGGCGGTGGAGCTGGGCCTGGCAGTAAGAGTCTGTCGGGTGGAAAAGCCAAGTTGGCATCGGGGCAGGGAGCTCAGGGGGAGCAGGGGTGCAGCCGTGTGTAAGTGGCGGGGTGTTTAGGCCTCCCGGTCGGGAGTTCGGGTCGAAGAAAGAAAGGGGTGCGAGGGCTGGACGCTGAGTGGGGTCGCCGCCTGCAGCTGATGGGGGAGCTGGGCGGCCCCGGAGGGGACGTCAGCCGCAGGCCCAGCCCGCTGCCCCGCCACCCGGCACGCGCGAAGGCGGCGAGCACCCGACCCCCCGCAGGCGGGACCCGGGGACGGGGTGTGAGTGCAGCACGACTCCCGTCTGCCTCTACGTGCCAGGTTCTGCTTTTAGGAGCGGAACCACAAGGGGAGCGCTGACCCCAATCAGCAAGTGTCGCAAACTTGAGGCGTTTCAGGCGGGCCAGGCCGACGGTCTGTGGGTGAGGCGGGACCCGCCCCTCCGGGGACCTCCCCAGCACCCCTTCTCGCCGCTCATCCCCAGACGCAGCGGGGCACAAACCCTAGTTCCATCCTCTAACGCTCCCTCTTCAGCCTCCTGCCGGCGTTACCCGCTAGGTTTTAATTTTTTTTTTAATTTATTTATGATAGTCACAGAGAGAGAGAGAGGCAGAGACACAGGCAGAGGGAGAAGCAGGCTCCATGCACCGAGAGCCCGATGTGGGATTCGATCCCGGGTCTCCAGGGTCGCGCCCTGGGCCAAAGGCAGGCGCTAAACCGCCGCGCCACCCAGGGATCCCACCCGCTAGGTTTTATCTCAGCTTCCGCTCGAGCTGCAAAAGCCGAACCGACAGGCACTGGAGTGAAAGAAAGTGGCTGGTAGGGAGGACGCCACGGCCCCCCGCGCCCCGCCTCCCGGCACCGGGGCCTCCCCAGAACCGCGCGGGAGCCTGTGCCTTTAAGGGAGGGGGCGGGGCCAGCCCTCGGGGGCGTGTCCGGGGCGTGTCCGGGCGGGCCCGGCGGGGGCGGGGGCGGGGCAGGGCCGGGGCGCGCGGGGCGGGGCCGGGGAAGTGCTCGGGGCTCTGCCACCCGCGGGGCGCCCGGATCCGCGGCGGCGGGGCGGGGGGCCGGGAAGGCCGCGAGCTCGGCGCGGTGGAGGTGCGGAGCTGGCGGGTCCCAGGCCCGGCCCGAGGTAAGCGGAGCCTTCTCGTCCGGGAGGGCCGGGCGCCGGGACTTCAACTTCTCCACCTCCGTGAAGGATCGGGGAACAGCGGGGAGCAGCGCCCCGGCGCGGGTCGGGCACCTACACGGTGCAGCCGCGGAGAGCGCCACCGCCCCAGCTTCCCGTCCGCGCCGCCCGCTCGGGGGCGCCGGGTCTTCGGAGCGCGGGGCGCGGGCGGGCTCAGGAGGCGCTGCCAAGTGCTCCCTGCGGCTGAGCACCCGGGACTGGCAGCCCACAGAGGGGGCGCGTCCTGATCTCCAAGCCCGCGACGCCTGAGGCGCAAGCATTTATCGAGCTCTTATTTATGCCCCGATGGGCCAGCATTTGTCCCCATTTTGCAGACGCGGAATCAGAAGCTCAGAGAGGTGGAGTGACCTCCCCAAGGCCGCACAGCTCCTGCGTGGCTGGGGCTGAAGTGGAAACCTGGTGCCGAGTTTCAGGAACCAGCAAAAGAGGGAAAAGTTAACAGGTGAGAAAAGAGCGGTGGGACAGGCCCTTTCTGTTCCTCCATTTCTCTGCTCTTCCTCTGGGGCCTTCTCCACCCCCTCCTGCCCTCAAGTCATTGAGAAATAACTATGCAAAGAATTACAAAAAAAAAAAAAAAATAACGTTGTTTTCTGAACTTTGTGTCTGCTGATGGCAAAAACAAAATGTGCTCGTCCACAGCAGGTGGAAGAGCCCCAAGAACAAAATCGGTGTGCCAAGGACTTGGTTTTTTTTCCTTCAGTTTGAGGTCTTTGGAAGGACTGAAGCTGGTTTTGCCCTGGCAGTGAGGGAAAAGGCAGACGCTAGAATCCAGCTCGGCTCTGCTGCTAACAGCCTGTGTGATTTTGAGCAACTCACTTCCTTCTGGACCTTGATTTCCCCATCAGAGGAGCTGCTGTTGGCTTTGTGACTTCCTTGCCGTGTGACTTTGGGCAGGTTAGGGAACTCCTCTGAGCCCAGCCCTGTCCTCTGTAAGACAGGCAGGTACAATGACACCTCCACGGTCGTCCTGAGGACTAGAGGAGAGATGTAAGGCACAATGGCTGAGCGAGGACATGGACCTGGCTCTGGGCCCAGGTTTGCTCATCTGTGAAATGGAAATAATAACAGTCCCTCCTCTTGGCCGGTTTCAGGAATTAAATGAGGTCATCTTGTGATAAGTGCTTAGCTCACTGTAAGACCCAGAATGGCATTGCTTAGTCGTCTCAAATTGGTGGCCCAAAGGCCAAGTCCACCCCCAGAAATATGTTTCTATAGTTTTGAGGGCTTGCCAGCTCCCCACCACTGCCCGCTTCTGGTATTTATTTCACTTAGCTGGCCCCCCGGAGCTGAAATCTGTGGAGTTCCTGGATTCATCCTTCCAGCCCGGATATTCCAGTCTCAGGCTAGGGGGTGGGTGTGGGTGGGAGAGGCCTGCATCTCCATGGAGACACTATCGGGTACTTAGGAAGGAGGGCATAACTAATCCGCAGGCTGAAGTGGGGGGGGTGGGGGGGTGGGGGGGAGCCTGGGGCCCTCCACAGAGCCTCCACCGGGAATGCGGTTCTACACTTGGCTTTCCTTTGTAGGGTTGGGATAGGGAGGGAGGGCAGTTTCCTCAACTGAAAAACTTTTCAGTCCCTTCGTGCACAGGCCTAGGCTCTTTGGTGACGCTGTCCCTCCTTGTCACCTCACTCTCTACAGGCCTCCGGAGCTACGGGTTGTTTGGAAGTGAAACACTGCGGAAGGGGAAGCAGAGAGTGAGGGCCGGCCTCCTTGGGGGCTGATGGCCAGCAGACAGCTGAATCTGCAGCGGGTGCTGAGTTTGTTCTGTGTGCTGCTGATGGTGGAGACGGTGTCCGGGGCCAGGGGCTCACTTACAGAGGCCCACATCGGCCCCCAGTTTTCAGCCTCAGGTGTGAACCAGACGCCCATGGATGATGTGAGCATCCAGGTAGGAAGAGGGCATCAGGTGCGGGTGTATTCATCCAGTCAACAAATATTTCCTGAGCATCTACTATGTGCCAGGCACTGAGCTGAGCCCTGGGGTCTACCAGGGAACAACATAGACAAAGATCCCTGCCTTCATGGAGCTAACAGTCTTCTGGGGGGATGGAAGAAGCACAGTAATAAATTCAGGTGGTAAAATGTTAAGTGTTTTGCCAATTACCTCTCTGGGTGGGAGCTGTGATGGGGAAGGTGTATTTCCAATGATTTCAGAGTCAGTGGTCACAGGTGGCTTCTGTGAAGAAGTGATCTCTGAGCCAAGCCCTGAATGGAAAAAGGAAAATCACTTATACAGACATCTGGAAAAAGAACATTCCAGGCAAGTTTGCTAGTCTGTCTCCAGGAGAGACTAGCAAGTGCAAAGACCCTGAGGCAGCAGCAAGCTTAGTATGCCCCTGGAGCAGTGAGGAGGCCAGAATGGCTAGAACAGGGTGAATGAGGGAGAGAATGTTAAGAGATGAGGAGATGGGGATGAAGAGGTAATTGGTGGTCAGATTACAAAAGGCTTATAGGCTGAGACTAGGAGATGATATTTGTTTACAATAGTTGGGGGCCGTGGAGGGTTTTGAGCAGAGGGATGTCAAAATCTGATTTATCTCTTCAAAGAAGCTCTCTGGCTTCTCTAGGGAGAATGAATTGAGAGGAGCAAGGGTGGCCGCAGGGAGACCAGTGGGGGCTTTTGCAGTTATCTAGGTGAGTGGTGGTGGTGGTTGGGGATAGGAAGGGATTGGAGGGATTTAAGATAAATATTGGTGGCACAACGAGCGAGAGGTACTGATGGGTTAGACAGAAGGGCATGGTGGTAGAGTAGAAGAGAGATTTTGGAGGGGGTGGTTAGAGGGTGGATAGTGGTGCTGTTGACTTGGATGTATGGAGGGAGGAAGAATGGGACCATCTTGGTGAGAGGCAGGAAGTCTTCCTCCCAAGGCAGAGAGGGGATAGGTCACTGAGACAGGCCGTGGGAACTTGAATCACGCCATTCTGATGTCTGTAAGCAGAGGACAGGTCACAGTGAAGCCTGAGTTAAAGACTGAAGGCAGGGGACTGCTCACTATGACCCTCTGGAGTCCCTTCCACCTGCAAGGGCCTGGAGATCCTTCCATTCCCCATTCCCAGGAGAATGGAGTAACAGGCTCCACCCCCCCACCCCCCACTTGACCTGAAGGGCTGAGTGTTTGGTGCCCATGCCAACTTTGTGGGGCTGCAAAGTACCTTCATGCCTACCTTCAGAGGCTGGTGAACGGGTCATTATACCCATTTTATAGAAGAGAAAGTGGTTAGTGGTTACTGTGGTCATAAAATTCACTGCTACCTCTCCAAGGAGAGGGGCATGCTCCTCGGGGCAGGAAGACTGCGGTAGTCTGTGGCTTGTGCCAGATAATCTCTGAGTTATTGAGCACTTAGGCCAGCGCTGCGTCAAGCTCAACAAATTCTCCCCTAAACCTCCAGTGATGGGTCTAAACATCTCTGTGCTGTAGATCAGGGTGCTAAGGTTTAGGGAGGGGAAGCTGGCCAGAGCCAGGAGAGGGCCAAATATTTCCCTGGGTGTCCTTAGTGACTCAGGGAAGAGGATGAGAAGGGAACAGGGAAGAGCTGAAAAGTCACCCACCCCAGACTCAGAGCAGTGCCATGTAACTACACCACCCAGGGCAGAGAGCTGGGGACAGGTGGTGGTGGGCCTTGGCAGGGGTGGTGGAGGGGCGGGCATGACCCCCTCAGGATGGGTGCAGGGAGGATGCAGAGGAATGTGATCCTGGAGGCTGACTGGGGGACCTGCCTTGCTAGCTCACGCTGCTGTCAGGGAGATGGAGACAAGCTGGGGTGGGAGTGTCTCCCTGCATCCATCCTGGCTGACCCTGAGGATGGAAGGAGAGCAGGCAGGAAGAGGCTACCCTTGCCGAGTTGGGCTGTTTCCCCAGGAGCTTCAGCTAGTAACTTTCAGGCAGAGCTGAGTTTGAGGGGTGGGCTATGTGCCCTTGGGCAAGTCACTTTGCCTTTCTGTGCCTCAGTTTTCTAATCTGTTAAGTGGAAAGAATTGTGCCGACCTCCGGGGCCTGTCATGAAGACTGAGTGAGACGGTGCCCAACACAGTGTGTGGCAAAACAGTTATGAGGACCTCCTGTGTGCCAGGCACTGGGCAAGACTTTGGCAGGAGAGGTAGACACTACACAAGTCTATGATCCTACAAATAACTGGAGATTTCAAAACACATAAGTACTTGGAAGGAGAGGACCTGGGGTGGTGAGAATTTATAACTGGGGGATCTACCATAGGCTGGAGGTGGTTAGGGAAGACTTCCTAGAGGAAGCATCTGGAACTGAGGATTGGAGGATGAACATGGATTAATGAGGACAGATGGAATGGGGTACCGGGCCGAAGGGACGGCAGGGGCCGTAAGTACAGCGGGCTCGGTGTTGCATCGGCAGAGAGCCAGGGGGCAGGACTGGGGTGATGGCCAGAGAGTTCAGAGTCCAGTAATCTCACCCGCCGCATGGTGTTGGTGGGAGTTCAGAGAGGGCTGAAGGGTGTGGAGCCCCACGATTTGACAGTTATTTCTCTTTAAATTATGGTGAAATATACATAACATAAACTTCACTATCTGTGAACTTTTTCTGTGTGCTGTTCGGTGGCATTAGCACGTTCACACTGTCATGCGGCCGTCCCCGCGATCCACCTCCAGAACTCTTCAATCTTGCGAAACCGAGATTCCATTAAATGAGAACTCCCCATGTCCTCCTCCCCCCACCCCTGCTTTCTGCTTCAGGTCTCCAGGAGTTTGACTAGTCCAGGTACCTCCTATCAATAGAGCTAATGGGTGTTTGTGTTTTGGTGACTGGCTTATTGCACTGAGCATAGTGTTCTCTATTACGGCTGCCCAGAAGGTTCATCCACGTAGCACGTGTCAGAACTCCCTTCCCTAAAGGCTGAGTAATGGTCTGCCGTATGGATATGCCACATCTTGTTCATCCATTCATCATCCCTCAGGGACATTCCAGTGGCTTCTGATCCTTTTGGCTGTTGTGAACATGGGCATGCACATTTTCTCTCTGAGACCTGGCTTTCTTTTCTTTTTGGTATATACCCAGAAGCGGGTTTACTGGATCATAGGATAATTCTACTTTTTCCCACTGTTACCGAGAAGGAATGGACATCCAGCACTTTGCAAGTGTAAGGCCTACAACACAATGAGTCAGCTTACATATATTGTAAAACGGTGACCATAGCCTGGTTAATATATCTCATCTCGTATAGATATTTTATTTACTTTTTGTTTATTTTTTAAGATTTTATTTATTTGTTTATGGGAGACACAGAGAGAGGCAGAGACACAGAGAGAGGAAGAAGCAGGCTCCTTGCAGGAAGCCGGATGGGGGGGCTCAATCCCAGGACCCTGTCACAAAGCTGAAGACAGACACTCAACCACTGAGCCACCCAGGTGCCCCGATATTTTTTTTAAAAAAAGGAAAAAAATTTTTCCCCTCATGATGAGAACTCTTACGATATATCGTCCTAACAGCTTTCATACCTACCAGAGAGCAGCTCTAACCGGTCACCGTGCTGTGCGTTACATCCCTGTACTGGTAACTCTCTTCAATTTTGGGGGGGAATCGCCGTGTTTTTTTCCCCACAGCCCCGCACCACTTGGCATTCCCACCAGCAGTGCACAGGGGCTCTGACTCCTCCCCATCCCGGCCAATACTTGCTATTTTCTGGCTTTGCTTTATATAGTAGCTATCCTAATGGGCGTGAGGTGGTATTTACAAAGCGTTTAACAGAAAGTTTGAGAAGGGGGAGGGACCTCTCCAGGCAGAGGAGGACAATGCTTAAGCAAATGCATGACATGACGATGGATAAATATCCATTATATAGAGCGCTGCTTCGGCAAGTCAATAAGAAGAAGCAAACATTCCAAGAGAAAAGGCTGGCAGTTCGAAGGAATACAGATGGCCATCAGCACACGAGAAGGGCACTGACAAGTAACCAGGGGCTTGCAATTGAACAGTGAGGAGGTTCCTACCACCTCGGCCTGGACAAGGCTTAGTGGCAGGTGCAGGTGCGAGTGTGTATAAGTGAGGTTTGAGGGAGTGTATTTTGGCAGAACCCATCAAATGTCTAAGCTACTTGTCCTTTAGCAAGAGGGATGGGTCCAGCCCGTATCTTTTGGATGCTACCATTTTGGTGGGTTTCTGTTGACTTCTAGTTGCCAGCATCTTTTTCCAGAACTGCCCATAAGCATGGTAGGCAGGAAGTGCCTACATGGGAGGCAGGTGAGGATGCTCCTCAGCATCCTCACCTGATGTCCGATAGGAGTCGGTGTATAAATACCACAGCTCCCTTGCCCCTGGGATTACTAGCCCTGGGAGGGCTGTCCCAATCTGGCCTCGCTGGCCTTCCTCCTCCCATGGCCCCATTGTGATGCTTGTATTTCATACACTTCCCAAACATGTACTTACTCATAAATTCTTGTTTCTGGGGGAACCCAGACTATGATGCACTCTGACTCAGTACTTTTACTTCTAGAATTCTCTTTTTCAAAATATCCTCACATGCACTCAGAGAGTCAGTCATGTGAAAGGATGTTTGTTGCTGGGAATACTAAAAAATCGGGCGATATGCCCACCGCTGGGGAAATGTTACCCTTCCCCCCTGGCTGCCTCTCATGTGTCATTCAGGGCATGAAATGTTCCCCTGATGTTTAAAGGACTCTACAGGAGGGATGCCTGGGTGGCTCAGTGATTGAGCATCTGCCTTTGGCTCAGGGCATGATCCTGGGGTCCTGGGATCAAGTCCCACATTGGGGTCCCCACGGGAAGCCTGCTTCTCCCTTTGCCTATGTCTCTGCCTCTCTCTGTGTCTCCCATGAATAAATAAATAAAATCTTAAAAAAAAAAAAAGACTACAGGGAGTCCACAGGGAGTGTGATGGTTAAGGACAGGGTTCTAGAACCTCAAACCAATTGGATTCCAACCCTGTCTACCACTGAGGGGACCCAGGACATGACCTTAGTCTCCTTATCTGTGTATGGGGTGTGATAATAGTCTCTTCCTTGCAAGACTGTGAGACAGATTAATTGAGATAACATTTTAAGGTCCTAGCACTGTGCCTGGCATATAGAAATTACTCATAATGCTTTGACTTTTATCACCTTCCTCATCATTACATGTACCAATATATTAATAGATGGCATTTAGGTGAAGTGGTAAAAGGGAATTATAGAAACAAGAGATTTGAGGTGGATCCATTTCCGTAAAACAAAACCAACTGTGTAATAGGTTGTATATACAAGGTCGTTATGCCCGTACAGGGCCTCTGGAAACTGATCGTGGTAGGAATTTTGGACAGAGGTGGAATTATATGGGTAGGGATGAGAAAGGGGAATTTAGAAATCTTTATATATTATTTGGTTTTTGTTTTGGGAAACAAAGACGTATTCATGAATTAGTTGTGTAAACAACTTTATTAAAAAAAATTAAAGTGCACAGTTGACACTTGGAGGGTGTTGGGGGTGCTTAGGGGTTGGGCTGAAGGAGGTGGTCTTCAGCTACTTACAAGGTCCTGGTCCAGCTGCCCTCAGGGTGTTGACCCCTGACGCCCCCCTCCATCCCTTCCTGCAGTGTCGTGAGGTGTGCAGCCTGAATGTCTCTGACCGTTGTGACTTCGTCCGGACCACCCCTGACTGCCGCAGCCAAGGGGGTTACCTGAATTACCTCGAAGGCATCTTCTGCAGCTTCCCACCTCACCTCCTCCCTCTGGCCATCACACTCTATGTGAGGCCCTGGCCCAGGGGTTAGGGGCTGAGCGGGGCTGGTGGCCCAAGTTGGACCTAACCGTTCCCTTCCCGCTCTGCACCCCCTCACCCCCCACCCCCCACAGGCTTTCTGGCTGTTTTACCTGTTTCTGATTCTGGGAGTCACCGCGGCAAAGTTGTGAGTGTGGCCTTGGGCTCACATCCGGCTTATAGATGGGAACAGAGTCCCCGGGAGGCTGGCATTCGGGTGACCCCGGGTTTAGGGGAAGGATGGCCGTGAAGGCACACAGTTTGCTTTTCCTCCGTAGCTTCTGCCCTAACTTGTCCGCCATCTCCACCACGCTCAGGCTCTCCCACAATGTGGCAGTATCCTTTAGTCCCGGGCCTGGGCCCCGGAGGCCGGAGGGCGGCTGGAGGGGTGGCTGGGAGGCGGGGTGGCGACTTGTGGCCCCGGAAAGGTCGGGCCGGGGCCCCTGCTCTGCTGCTCTGTGTCCCCTTGACATGCTCCCCCCATGGCGTCACCTTCCTGGCGTTTGGGAACGGCGCCCCTGACATCTTCAGCGCCCTGGTGGCTTTCTCGGATCCGCGCACAGCTGGCCTGGCCTTTGGGGCGCTGTTTGGTAAGAGCGGGGGCAGCAGGAGCAGGCGGTGGGGCAGCGGGAGTGGCCACGGGGCGGGCTGAGCTCGGCGTCTCGTCATCCAGGTGCTGGTGTGCTGGTTACCACCGTGGTGGCCGGTGGCATCGCCATCCTGCGCCCCTTCACCGCCGCCTCCAGGCCCTTTCTCAGAGACATCATTTTCTACATGGTAGCCGTGCTCCTGACCTTCACCGCGCTCTACCTCGGCAGGGTCACGCTGGCATGGGCCCTGGGTGAGCAGCCACAGGGTTAGGCAGGGTCATCCCGGGGCTGGCAGGTGGGAGGCCGGGGGGCGGGGTGGGGAGGACACGGGCAGGTGGCCAGCAGGACAGAGTCACTTTTGGTTCCAAGTGAGGGAAACGCTACTCAAAGCTGGCTTGAGCCAAAAAGGGGAACATATGGTTGAGATAACCAAAAGGGCAGGGTTTTGGAGACTGGGGTGATGTTCTGGATTTTCAAAATGTCACATTTTAACAAGCAGTGTAGCCAGGTTGCTGACTGTGGCTAGCAGGGTCCCTGCAGTGTACACTCTCCACTCGTGATCCATGGATAGAGGCACAGTTCACAGAGGGTTATGGAAACCACCGAGGGACACTGGGATGCAGGGATGTCCAGGGATCCACCGGGGACCAGCAACAGTAGGAGCCCTGAGAGGCAAGGGGTTGGTGGCCAGAGCCTAGCGAGGACTGGAGGCCTAGACCTAGTGCCACCAAGCACAGGCGACAGTCACAGAGGATCCCAGGTTCTGCCTGGGACAGGGCCCACACCAGGGAGGCAGCCTGGAGAAAGTACCACAGACTCTCTCTTGCTGCCTTCTGATTTGTCATCAGGCCCCTTTGAGCCAAACCCAGTGTAGCCAGAGCTCAGGGCACAGAGTGGGACACCAACCCTTAGCACCTGAATAGGGTCCTGGAGGCCCCTGTCTGTGCCAGGTATTACCTCTTTGATTGCCAGATTATGGGGGGCAGGAAGGGAAGACAGGCCAAGGAGAAGCAGGGTAGCGGGCAGGCGGGGGGGCGCTCTAGGAAATGGCCAGTTACCTACTGGTACTGGGCTAGGCCAACACAGACCACCACCACCAGGCACCAGCAATAGAACTGACAGTGCTTGTTCTCTGGGGCTGTGGCCAGGACGCCACTTGGTGACGGCTTGCACCCTTGTCTGCAGGTTACCTAGGCTTGTACGTGTTTTATGTGCTCACTGTGGTTCTCTGCACCTGGATCTACCGATGGCAGCGGAGGAGATCCCTGGTCTACTCCATGCCAGGTACTCCAGGTAAGGGTCTGAACTGAGCTCCCAAGGGAGGCCAGTGGGGGCTGGCACCCTCTGCGCCCTTCACTACTCCCTTACATCTCTGGAGGCCAACGTCATTGTCCATCTCCTCTTTGTGCTTTTTCTGCTTGTTTTACCAAGGTCCCACCTGAATACTTTTGTTTGTGCTGATTTCACTTTCATCCTCAGTTTGTCCGGTTTCACCGGCTCTTCCTCCTCCATGCTCTTTCCAGGGCAACATCTGGCTAAGGGCTGTCACTGCTAACATCCGGTAACGATCCCCCTTCCCCCGGGTTTGAGCCCAAATGCCTCCATATACACCAATAGGTGTACACACGAACACACATGCCTACATAGCACACACACATACAAATACATGTGTGCACAAATAGGTGCAGGCACACACCTACATGACACACAGACGTACAGATATACACATGCACAAGTATATATACATACATACCACACACATACGCAAATCCATATACAACACACGTACGAACATACACAGTTGACTGGTGAACAACGTGCAGGTGCCAGTGACTCCCCCTACAGGAAGTCTGCTGTGATTTTTCCTCTCCTCCCCTCTGTCAACTGAGCCTTCAGGGTTCAGCACAGATCACGCCTGTGTTGTCTTCTAGACCCATCGTAGCCCATCAGGCTGGAAGAAAAGGAGAAATGAGTCCTGGACAGAGGCCTAAAGTCACACAAAGGCAGGATGGGGACTAGCAATGAAAAAGACTATTTTCCTTTTAGGCCCCTCTTTGCTGGGCTCAGGCTGAGGACTTCCGAGAAAAGTTTCAGACTGAAAAAGAAAAATACGATGGGGTCCAAATTCTGAAAAGTACAAAATGGAAGTCAGCAAATGTTTGAATTGTGTCTTCGAATGTGCTTGTTAAATTTGGCTTTGTAGCTACATCATCACATCTGAAGATGTTTTTTGAGTTAGACTCTCTCACTCAATAAGAATCCTGAGCATTCCTGGGGATTGCTGAGAAATGCAACGTCCGGAGGGCCCAGACACTTGCACCCTGAGAGCAGCCCTGGCCCTGAGGGGTCCTGCCCTGGCCTGGTGGTGACGAGGGTCTAGGCCTCTTAGCTGGCTCGTGTCACACACCCCTCTCTTCTACAGAAATGCTCTCAGATTCTGAGGAGGAGCCAGTGTCTTCCAACAGCTATGACTACAGTGAGTCTGGACTCTGTGCCCAGCGAGGGTGGGGGCACCAGGGCAGGGCTGGGGGCACGGAGTGGGGAGATGGGGTCCATGAAAGCAGCCTCACCTCCCATTGCACAACTGTTGAGCCAGGCCCTGGGCTGTTCCTTCTTCCAGAGGTTTGGCAGGATTTGGGGGAGCAGAGAGGGTCTCCTGGAGGCTGAGCCCGCCCTGGACACATGTCCCTCTCCCCCTTGTACGCCCAGGTGAAGAGTACCGGCCACTGCTCTTCTACCAGGAGACTACGGCTCAGCTCCTGGCCCAGGCCCTCAACCCCCTGGATTACAGGAAGTGGAGGAACAAGCCGGTGTCCTGGAGGGTCCTCAAGGTGTTCAAGGTAGGAGGGGGGACCCTGGAGCCAGGCTCAGGGTTCCTTGACAGCAGCAGGACAGTGGCCACTCAACCATCTCCAGCTCAGTGAGAGGAGAGGGGCCAGGGTCTGCTGAGACCCTCTCAGAATAGATGACCTGGGACTTGATAGGGAAATCGAATTATAGTTTGGCTGATGGCCTGCCCTGCCCCCCATGGAGGAAGGATTGCATCTGGGACAGAGGGAGAGAGGAAGGAACCCCTCCTGACTTGGTGAGAGGGGCCCTGGGGCTGGGATGAGGGAGTAGGTCAAGGGGAGTTCAAATGAGGACAAGATTGGATTGTTCTGACCATTTGCTGCTTTCATGGGCTGAAGTTTCCTGAGGATTAGATCCTAGTGGGGTGCCCAGGCCAGTTTATGGAAGGCACAGCTGTAGCTGCCTTCCACCACCCAGAACAGAAGAGGCAGGGGTCTCACCTCACAGCCCTTATCTCCTCCTGGACATAACTGGAAGTGACCAACATGAATAGGTTTTAGGCTTCCTCAGTCAGAGAGGGGGGCAAATAATGGAACTATATTTGTACTCCACACTGGCTCTGGCAGCATGATGACCTTGGGCCTCTCTGAGCCTCAGTCTCCTCCACTATGAAATGCAGAGAATGATAGTGCCTTCCTTCTGGTGTGGTCGTATTTATAAGTTATTGAGGCAACAATGCTGTGTAACAAACAACCCCCCAAATCGCCCTGACGTACAAGTGACACTATTTTCTCTCGTTTGTCTGGAGGGACTGTACTTCATTCAGGCTGTGTTTGGAGGCTCAGGTCTGCCCAATATCTCATTCTGGGGTCACTGGGTACTTGGGGGTGTGCCCTTGTCTTGGCACAAGAGGCCAAAGCAAACTTCACAAGCACATTTTAAGTCTCTACTCCTATCGCACTCCCCAACCGCCCACTGGCTGGAGCTAGTCACCTGGCCTCGTTCAACATCAGTGAGGCAGGAAAATATATTCTGCAGACTCTAATCACTTGACAGAGTATGTGGGCGTTTAACTGTGTTGCAGGAAGGAATTGTGAACAGTAGCAGGCCTCTTACAGTCATTGTGACAATTTAATAAAAACTAATGTGTGAAAGGCTGAGTACGATGCCAAACAGCCATGCCTCATTTCATCGCACTTGGCTTTACTAAGCTTCGCAGACACTGCGTCTTTTACAGATTGAAGGTTTGTGGCCACCCTGCATTAAGCAGGTCCACTGGCACCACTTTTCCAAAAGCATTTGCTTATGCCATGTCCCCGTGTTACATTCTGGTGTTTCCTGCAATATTTCAAAATTTTGCTACTACTATATTGGTCGTGGTGATCTGGGATCGGTGATTACACCTTGCTGGAAGCTCAGATGATGGTTAGCATGTTTTAGCAATAAAGTATTTTTTAATTAAGGAATGCACATTTTTTGAGACACCATGCTACACACTTACTAGACAGTGTCACATAAATGTAACTTGTATATGCACTGGGAAACCACAAAATTCATTTGACTCGCTTTATTGCAACATGCGCTTTACTGAGGTGGTTTGGAGGTGAACCCATGATGTCTCGGAGGCTTGCGTGTAGTGAGGGCTCCATCCATGTTATTGTTAATTTAGTTATTGGCTGGGACCACAAGGTGTGGAGTCCATTGGAGCTGGCCTTGTATTCCAGCTTCATGTCCCTTTCTGTGTGTCTTTGGAAATATTCCTTAACCTCTCTGAGCCTCGCTTTCTTTTTCCAGAAGGTGAGAAAAATAATAGTTCCTATGCACGGGGTTGTGTGGTCAGGAGTAGTGGATGAGGTGCCGTGGTCAGCTGAGTAATGGCCCCCCCAAAGATGTCCATGTCCTGATCCCCTGAAACGTGACTATGTTACCTTCATGGCAAAAGGGATTTGCAGGTGTGATGAGGGTCTAGAGATGCAGAGCGTCTCCTGGATTATCCGGGTGGGCCTGATGTCATCACAAGGGTCCTAATAGGGAAAGACAGGGGGCAGGGGGGCAGAGTCCGAGGAGATGTGATCCCAGAAGCCCAGCTGGGAGTGACTGGGGGCTACAAGCCAGGAGTGCAGGTGGCCCTGGAAGCTGGAACAGGAGCGCGGCCCTGCCAACCCCTTGGTGTTGGGACGCTGTTCCCCAGAGCTCTAAGGGAATACATTTGTGTTGCGGAAGGCACTGTTTTGGGCTTGTGTTCCAGCAGCAGGAGGTGACTACTTCGGGGGCTTGGCCTGGGCCTGCCCAGAGCCCGTGCCTCAGCCACAAGAGCCACATTCTTGCATAACTGAGCGCAGGGTGCCTCCAGCCCGGCGCACCTCCCTGGTGACACCCTCCCGGCTTGGCACACTTGACAGCTGCCCGTGGAGTTTCTGCTGCTGCTCACCGTCCCCGTCGTGGATCCTGACAAGGAGGATGGGAACTGGAAGCGGCCCCTCAACTGCCTGCACCTGGTGATCAGCCCGCTGGTCTTGGCCCTAACCCTGCAGTCGGGGGCCTGTGAGTATCCCCTCCCCCAGGCTAGCCCACCGTCCTCCTCCTCCCCGCATTCCAGAGTTTTCTTCTCAACCACACCTGGGCCCAGGGCTGGAGGCAGAATCCTGGGCAAACAGCAGGCGCTGAATATATGCTTGGGCCGTAAGGGACACCAGCCGCCCACGCTACAGTGGCCCAGCGCCACTGGCTGCAGAGGGAGGCTGGGCACGGCTGGCCCTTGGACCAAGTCTAGCCTCTGCTCCTTCGCCTGCGTTACAGTGTTTGCAGATTCCACATCAGAGGGCAGGTCTGGCCTTCCCAAGATCCGGCCCGTTCCTGAGGCAGGATCAGCTGGAGCTGAGAAGGGAGGCCTGATGGAGTGGGGGTGCCCACTGTCCGCATCAGGGCAGCCCCCTCCCTTGCCTATTGGGGCGCCTGGCTGGGGGATTGGAGGTTTTTCTGTTGGCTCCAGGCTGTCTCTGCCCTTTCTGACGTGCTCTGGCTCAAGAAATGCCCAGTGTTGCCAGGCGTCTTCCGGTTCCTGCTGCTTTGCCTCTTCCTGTTGTCTATCTTTATTTATTTTTTATTTTTTTTGGTTATTGTTGTCTATCTTTAATATCTCATGCTGCTGTTCCTCTCTGTCTCCTGGGCATCACCTGGAGGTAGAGGAAGTAGGGCATTGGTGGCAAATGCATGGCTGGGCTCGTCGTTTTTTGCTGTAACAAGGTCAGTAAACTCCCTGTGGGTCCCCTCCCAGATTTATGGGGCAGGCGGGACACTCTGAGAGAGCCCACCAGGGCTCCGGTGACCCCAGAGCCGAGAAGGGTGCCCCCTTAGGGGTGCCAGCTGTCTGGTTCATGCGGCTCTCATTCCCCCGGGCAGGGGCACTGCCGGGGACTCACTTTCATCTCTCTGGCTTCTTAAAAGAGTGGACTCCCAAGCATCAGTCATTCATGAGCCATCTTCTTGATTTTTCTCCCATCGTATACTATTTCTATTTGACGTTTTTCTCAAATCTGCTGTTTTTAAACTTAAATTTATTGAAAAGGAAACTATCACACATGCACCAATAGGAAATTGGCTTCATTGACAATGCATTCAAGGTAACTACAAAGATAAATTCAATAAAAATAACGCATCTGAGCCAGGAGCCCTTGCTCCATAGGGCGTGTAGCAGGTGTTAGAGACGTTACAGACCTATTAGCACCAATGGAGACTCTGAAGGAGAAATCGCTCGCCTGAGATGGGATTCTGACGTGGTAGCGTCTTGTCCATGTTCAGCACCATCTGGTATTAACGGGTCCACACTGGGGAGGTACTGGTTCAGGCTAAAGCATTTGTGACTCCCTTCCGGGCTGAGCCTAAGCAGAGCCTCCCAGCCTCCTCCCTCTCTAGGCGACCCCCAAAGCCATCTTTCTAAAGTGCTGCTTTTCCTATGATATGGTCACTTCTCCACTCAAAGACCTCCATGGCTCCCCGGTGCCTCTTGGTGCAAGTCCCCCCCCTCAGCCATCCTTAAGGCAGCCTCATCATCCTCTAGTCTCTTCTGCTTGGTTCCTTCCCACCCAGCTCTCCCTTCTTCCCCTGCAGCCCTTGTACCTTCTCTTTGCTTATGCCTCATTGTACATCCTCAGCACTTGAAGAAGCCCTTCCCGACCACCCCACACTCCAGCCACCTCCTAAAATTCCCCCAGAACAGGTGTGGCAAAAACAGAGAAAGGGCCCACGCTCGGGTGTCAGGTTCCAAAGCTAGTACCACTGGTCAGAAATGTGTTCAGTGAAAATTGCCTCCTGCGATTCACACAATGTGTGGTGGACACGACTTTGTGTATCAGCCCCCTCATGTAATTCTTTTTTTTATTTTTATTTTTATTTATTTATGATAGTCACAGAGAAAGAGAGAGGCAGAGACACAGGCAGAGGGAGAAGCAGGCTCCATGCACCGGGAGCCCGATGTGGGATTCGATCCCGGGTCTCCAGGATCGCGCCCTGGGCCAAAGGCAGGCGCTAAACCGCTGCGCCACACAGGGATCCCCCCCTCATGTAATTCTTATGGCAGCTGACATTGGACAGCCAATGAGCTAGACTGGAAAAGAATAAGAGGAAAGTCTTGATAAAGTGTCTGGGCAGCCAAACCATCCATTGCCTTTGAGACCAGTACTGACTCCCTAGTGTTGAAAAGGGTTGTGTGGAGAATTCTGGAGCATATTGCCTGCCTGTAGGGTTTTCAGGTTTTGAATATTAAGCCTCTGGAACTTTCATAACTTTTTTTTTTAAAAGATTTATTCACTGTGGCTCAGTTGGTTAAGCATCTGCCTTCAGTTTAGGTCATGATCCCAGGGTCCTGGAATCGAGTGCCATGTCAGGCTTCCTGCTCAGCAGAGACAAAGTCTGCTTCTTCCTTTCCCTCTTCCTCTGTGTGCTTGTTTGCTCTGTCTGTCTCTCAAATAAATAAATAAGTCTTAAAAAAAATAAAGATTTATTCATTTATTATTTTGGGGGTGGAGGGGCAGAGGGAGAGGGAAGGAGAAATGTCAAGCAGACTCCCTGCTGAGCATGGAGCCCAATGCAGGACTTGATCCCACGACCCTGAGATCACGACTTGAGCTGAAATCAAGAGTCAAATCCTTAGCTGACTGAGCCACGTGGGCGCCCCCAGAACTTTCATAACTTTTAATGGGTTGGTTTGTGGAGTGGACTTACCAAGAGAGCAGGTGCTGGGCTCCAGGACTGGGGGTAAGGGTTGGGTTTGACTGTACAGTTCATTTAGCTAAGTGATGCCCATCCATTGGCCATGCCTGGCTGGAGGGTGCTGCCTTGAAGCTCAGTTCGAAGAAGCGTCACTATGATGGTTGATTAGTGATGTCTGCCATGGGCCTGGAGGGAACAGTGGTGGTGAGTGGGCTTAGCATTCCCATCCTACCCTCATGGCAAAAGGCTGGGGATAGTCTATCGTCTGCCTTCTTTCCAATATGGCTAGCTTCTGGGCAAGGGCTCTGACTTTAATTTCCCTGTACTTCTGAAGTACCTGGGATAGCTCTGGGGACACTGTATGTCCAAACAATTGAGTATAAGTGAGCTTTGTCCCTGGGTCTCTCCACCAGGCCCTCCCACCCATCCTGGGGAAAGGGTGCGTCCTCTGGGAGCTGGGGCCAAGCTGAGGCGGTGCCAAGTCCCAGCTCCCTTTCTTGCCTCTCTGCAGATGGTGTCTATGAGATAGGTGGCCTCGTTCCTGTCTGGGCCGTGGTGGTGATTGCGGGCACAGTCGTGGCTGCCGTGACCTTTTTCGCCACCTCCAACAGCGAGCCTCCCAGGTTTCACTGGGTAAGAATCCTTAGCACTCCAAGGTGGGGCAGAGGGGCACTGGAATCTCCAGGAGGATGTCCGGTTCGTGCCCCTGGGGCAGCCAGGCCAGTAATCACTGTTCGCGATGATGGGTCTTTAAATTCACTTTGAGTAGTTTTGTAACTGTTCGAGGTTCTCTCTCTCTCTTTTTGGTAACAGCTTTTATTTTATTGAGACGTCATTCACATACCATACAATTTGCCTATGTAAAGTATGGGATTCGGTGGGTTTTATTATACTCATAGAGTTGTACAACAATCACCACTATCAGCTTTAGAGCCTTTCAACACCAAAAAAGAAACCCCATGAATGGGCAGTCGCTCCCCTCGCACCTTCCCCCCCACCCCTGGCCACCGCCAGTCTGCTCTCCAGGTCTGTGAAGTTGCCTGTTGGTGACCTTTTCATATAAATGGGATCATATGATACGTGGTTTTTTGCAACTTTGCATCATGTTTTCAAGGTCCTTGCATATGCACTGGGCAGGGATTAGCGAGTCCCTCCTTTTCATGGCTGACTACCGTCCACTGTACGGATGCAGCACGCTTTGTTTTTCTGTTCATCATTGGTGGACACGGGTTGTTTCTACTCCAGGGATGTTACAAGGAAGACAGCTGTGACATTTGTGTAAAAATTCGTGTCTGGAAAGAGGCTTTGCTTCTCTTGGTGTATTCCTGGGTGAAGCTGCGGGGTCAGACTTATGTTTCTCTTTTTGAGGAACGGCCAGCCTCTTTTCTGCTGCCCTCTCGAGGAAGCTTTCTTTCTTTCTTTCTTTCTTTTTCTTTTTCTTTTTCTTTTTCTCACAGAGAGAGAGAAGCAGAGACATAGGTAGAGGGAGAAGCAGGCTCCCTGCAGGGAGCCTGATGTGGGACTTGAGCCCAGGACCCTGGCATCACACGCTGAGCCGAAGGCAGACGCTCAACCACTGAGCCACCCAGGTGTCTAGCACCTGTGTTTCTAACAGCCAGGTTCCAGGGATGGAGCGGTCTGGTGTTTGCAGTTGGTTTTTTTTTTTTTTTTTTTTTCCATTCTCTCCACCCTGCATTACTCTGAGGAACTTTTAGGCAGTTTATTCAGATTTTACATATTTATTGACTTATTTGAGAGAGAGAACACAAGCAGGGCGAATAGCAGAGGGAGAAGCAGATAGGCAGTTTGTTCAGAATTTACTCTTGAAAGTTCAACTAAAATGTTCATTTTTTACTATTTATTGATAAAAACTCGTAGCTTTCATCTTGAGAAACTGAGTGTGTCAACCCAAAGGAGGTCAAATTTTCAACAAATTGGTGATTTAGAGAAGTTCAGCTGGTGTTTTTACTGGTTTTTGAAGTCTTGGCACACACTCCAAGATGGATGTCCCTTGAGAACCTAATGCTGAGTGAAAGAGGCCAGTCACAAAAGACCACGTGTTGTGTGAGGCCGCATCTGTGACGCGTCTAGGACAGGTGAATCCATACAGACAGGAAGCAGAGGGGTAGTGGCCTGGGGCTGGAGGAAGGTTGGGTAGGATGGAGAGTCTCTGCTCCTGGGGATGCAGTTTCTTTCTATGGTCATGGGACAGCATTTGGCCTCTAGACTGGAAGCTGAAGAAAGCTATGTCGAGCTCTTTAATACTGACATTTAATACTAACATTTCATTGAGCAGTTAGTATGTGTTCCCTGAACCTATTAACTCATTTATGTTCATGACAATCTCAGAGGGTACGTACTGTGATCAGCCCAATTTACTGATGAGGAATGGAGACCGTGTCCCTGTTGGGGACCATATCCCTGTTGGGGACTGGCCTTGGTCCCATCAGCACCAATTCTCTCCCCAGCTCTTTGCCTTCCTGGGCTTCCTGACCAGCGCCCTGTGGATCAATGCTGCCGCCACAGAGGTGGTGAACATCTTGCGGTCCCTGGGAGTGGTCTTCAGGCTGAGCAACACTGTCCTGGGGCTTACTCTGCTGGCCTGGGGGAACAGCATAGGAGGTGACTCAGGGTCGGGTGGGGCTCTGGGATGAGTGCAGCCACATTCCCGCTCTTTGCTCCCCTAGCCAGAGCACATGTGCACAGGCCCACTGTTGTTTTGGAATGACCATCACTGGGTATCGTGGTGAGATGGCCTGGATCGTACCCTGGCCAGGAGACTACAGAAGCCCCAGCCTTTCCCCATCTCTAGTGTGTGGACACGTGGCTCCCCAGAGTTCAGGCAGGACATGGAGCCCGTTGCAGCCAACCATGCTGAATGTGTACATGGGTGTGTGACATACACAGGCATTCACACATGCGTACATATCCCCTTCTCTAACTATAGCTGCCAGGTTGGGTTGGCTAAGTTGTGCACTGCACAAGAGCATCCAAACAGGGAGTCAGGTGGGCTAAAATCTAGCTCTCCTTCCACTCACCTTTCTGGGCACCTTTTCTGAATTTGTATAAAGTTGCTGTGCATGCTAGCAGTAATGGTAGGTCACACCCAGAGTTGCCCCTGGTGGGAAAAAATGGGGTAAAAAGCATCCAGGAGGGAATTGTACCATGGGATGCTGTGGCCACAGCACACAGCTAGCTAGTGCAAGGCCCAGATGGGCGTTCATCGGTTTTTGTTGACTGAATGACTGTGGGTAACAATAAGGGGTGAATGACCAAGGAAGGCCGGGGGAGCCACTCTCCATTCAAGGCCGTCTCTCGTTTCCACACAGATGCCTTCTCAGACTTCACGCTGGCCCGCCAGGGGTACCCACGGATGGCATTCTCTGCCTGTTTCGGCGGCATCATCTTGAGTATCCTTTGTGGGGCTGCCCTCCCCTTGGCACCGGTGGCACAGGCTCCAGCGTTCTGCTCTGTGGCCCACTCCAGGGATTGGCTCTTGCTCTAACACCTGGAGCAGGTTATACAGCTGCAGGGGCGTCAGCTTCCTCATCTGTAAGATGGGTGTGGAGAGGACTGACCTCAGATGGGTTGTCGTAAGGACTAACCGAGGTGAGACAGAAATGTGTGGCACCTGGCAAGCACTCAGTGGGTGGCAGTGGCATTTTCAGTAGATGCCCCATGCTGAGCTTTTGTGTGCCCTAGGGGATGCCCGCCTCCTCTTGCTTAGAGACATCATGGTCCATCAATGTTAGGGGTTGGCAAGCCTGTTTTTACAGGGCCAGAGAGTAAATATTTTAGACGTGTGGGCCACACCAACCTCTTCTGCAACTGCTGGACTCTGCGGTTATAGCGTGAGAACAGCCATAGGCAGTACAGAAATGAATGGGCGTGGCTCTGTTCCAATAAAACTTTATTTAAAAAAGCAGACAGTGGGCCAGATGGGCCTGCAGACTGTAACTTGCCACCTGCCCTGGTCTCTATAGAAAAGACAAGGACAAGCAAGCAGCCTGAGGCTCTGAAAGGAGATGGTCTTGGGTTCCAGTTCTGGCACCACCATGTGCCATCTGTGTGACCTTGGGACTTCGCACACATCTTACTCTCTGCACCCCAACAATCTCGGTAAATTCAGAACAAGTTGGGATGAAGATCGATGGTGGGGTAAGGCACCCAGGACAGTACCTGGCACAGGATGTGTGCCCAACAAACGGTGGGTGTTGCTGGTTGTGAAATAAAGTAATATTCCTTGAAAGCACTTGGAGTCCAGCTCTCCCCTGGCTCCACACGAAAGGGCCTGTGGGGTGAGCCTGGTGCCAAGCGGTGGCTGTGCGGCACGGTGGCGGCGACCGTGAGATGAGCCTGTGGTTTGTAACTCCCCGCTGGACGGGGCTTTCCTGGGCCCATTGTACCCACTGGGACCTGCTCCTGATCCCTCAGGTTGGGGCCGGAAGGAACAAGCCCCACCTGGAGCAGAGTCCCCCAAACAACACCTAGAGATGGCCTTGACCTCTGCTCTGTCACCAGTCCCCCAAGGGACCATGGGTGGTCACCTCACCTGGCCACAGGGAAGCCAAGTGCTTACCAGGTAGCCAGCACTTCTGTGGCCTCATTCCCTCCTTTCAGACTCAGTGCAAAATGCACACGAGACACTCGCCTTCCTTAAAGGGCTGACACTGGGAGGGCTCTCTTCAGAGAGGGTGTCTTGAGGGTGAGGGTGCGTAGAACATAAGGCAGGCTGATGCGCATGCGGTTGGGGTTGCGGGGTGTCATTCCAGCAAACTTCCTGAGCTGGGCCACAGATATCCTGGTGGGCGTGGGGCTGGGTTGCCTGCTCCAGATCTCCAGGAGCCACACGGACGTGAAGGTGAGCGGCCAGACACTTGTGCCGGGGCCCCTTCTAATGTGGACCCCCCAGGTGGGGGACTTCACATCTCGGCGGGCATCTGCTTGCTGGGGAGGGGCCTTGTCTGAATTTGGGACGAGCCTGATTGGTAGAATGTTTTAAAAATATCTTGCATACAGGGTTGAAAAAAACATGCTGCTTACAAGTTCACAGGGTAACTGGGATGTGGCTCTGGGGAAGGGGCAGGAGGGCTCTGGATTCAGGTACTGGTCCCATCACTCAAGTCTCTTGCTGTGTGACTGTGGGTGAGTTAGGGCATCTCTGGGCCTCAGTCTCCTTGCCCATTTAGTGGAGGTGATGGTCTCCCCCGCCAAGCTTCCTGGGGAGCAAGCACGAGGTGAGGGCCGGGCCAAACATCTTATCCCAGCACTGCCCACGGAGGGCAGACTGAGAGAGGAAACTAAGGCAGCCATAGCAGGTGGGAGCCTGGCAGGTTTGGAGAAGGTTCTGAGACTCATCAAGTGGGGGTTCTCACATGTCCAGGATGCCCCCCAGGATTTCCTAGGGGAGCATGAGACCTCGGTCCCAGGAATTCAGGAGGTAGGGGGCTGGAAATTTGCATTTTTAAAATAAGTTTAGGGATCCCTGGGTGGCGCAGCGGTTTGGCGCCTGCCTTTGGCCCAGGGCGCGATCCTGGAGACCCGGGATCGAATCCCACATCGGGCTCCTGGTGCATGGAGCCTGCTTCTCTCTCTGCCTGTGTCTCTGTCTCTCTCTCTCTCTGACTATCATAAATAAATAAAAAAAAAATAAGTTTAAAATAAGTAGATAGGTGGCTTGAGAAAGCCTGTTCTAACAAGGTTGAAAACCCTAAGACCTGCAGGCGCCAGGAGGGTAACCAAACCACCTGGGTGACTCAGGTGGGCTGCACGTGGCCAGATACTCCAGATTTTCTAGAGAAGAAATCAGGAGTCCTAGGGGAACTTTTGCTCACCTCAAATATTGCACAGGGTGACACCCATTCGACCCACTGGCTGCCAGTTTGCATTGCACATCTGGCATCTCTGTTCTGAAGCACTCGATTCAGAGACCAAAGGAGAGGGAGAGATTGTGACGGGGAGGGGTATGGTTTGCAGCCCCTCGCCCCCACCCTGTGAGAGCACTTGGGGTCTTGTGAGGCTGAAAGATGGTGACGTTAATGGGACCGGTCACCCACTGTCTCTGGGCTCCCACTGTCTCAGCTCAGCCAGTGACGGCTCTTGTGGCCTGCTTGTCACTAGCTGGCAGCAGGGCCAGCCTTTGGTGGTGGCCACACCCACAAGCAAATGGCTGCTTACTGACTGCTTGGGAAGTCGTCTTTTTTTTTTTAAGATTTTATTTATTCATGAGAGGCAGAGAGAGAGAGAGGCAGAGGGCGAAGCAGGCTTCCTGTGGGGAGCCCCGTGCAGGACTCAATCCCAGGACCCTGGGACCTGACCCGCAGGCAGCCGCTCAACCACTGAGCCACCCGGTGCTCCGAGAAAGTTTGCTTTTCTTTTCTTTAAATAGACGATCTTTTTTTTCTTGAGGTGGGGAGGGGCCGAGGGAGAAAGATAATCTTAAGCAAAGGCTCAATCTCACAACCCTGAGATCTTGACCTGAGCTAAAATCAAGAGTCAAGAGTCGGATGTCCCACCAACGGAGCCACCCAGGTGCCCTGGAAAGTTTGCTTTCCTAAAAGGTAAACACCAACTGCAAATTTTGTTTATACTCTTCCTGGGTTTAAGAGGTTACTTTCTTTATCAATTCCCAGGGAGTTCCAGATAATGAGGCTTTAGGGTTGGCTCCCTGAGGGGCCTATTTCTTCCTTTTTCTTGCTCCTTCTGGAGTGTGTGTGTGTGTGTGTGTGTGTGTCCGCGTTCCGCTGCCTTTGTACTGAGTTTAGGAAATGGTCCCCCTGTTAATGAAGTAGGACACATGGCATCAGGCAAGGTCACCATGGAAGGTCTTCAGGGAAAGTCATCACGGAAGGATGGCCACAGGGCTGTGCTGGGTGGAGGACACAGCTTGCTCTTAGACACTGCCTGGTGTGGGATTCCATTTCTGGTTCAGAATTGGTGTGCGGATCTGGATGTGTGTGCACAGACGTCACTGTGTGGGGAGGCAGGATAGGGTATGGTCAAGAGCTTGGACGTCGGTTTGGGCTCTGTCACGCACTCGTGACTGTTTGCTCGTCCATGCATTGGGGGTAATGGCGCCCCCTCGCAGGGGGTGGGAAGGTGAGAGGCTGGCTGGTGCAGGTAAAACACCCGGCACAGCGGCCAGTGTCGATTCTGCTGTGGATGCTAGACAAACGTTAAGTCTGGAAGGAAGAAAGTGGGAAGAGGACAATTTCACTTCTTTTTGCTCTTCTGTAGGGGGGAGCAGTTTGCAGCATCTGCATGGAACATGTACATGTAACGGACGGTCTCGGTTTCCTAGGGCTGCTAAGACACATGACCTCAAGCTAGGTTGCTCAAAGCATGAAACTTCAAGGTGGAGCGTGGCCAAAAGGCCCAGTAGTCCTGCACTGGCCCCTGCGGGGGCGACCATCGGGTGGCTGCAGTGACCCGGCCTCTCCCTCTGTTCCCCCACAGCTGGAGCCAGATGGACTGTTGGTGTGGGTCTTGGCGGGCGCCCTGGGCCTCAGCCTCGTCTGCTCCCTGGTCTCGGTCCCCCTGCAGTGCTTCCAGCTGAACAAAGTCTACGGCTTCTTCCTGCTTCTCTTCTACAGCAGCTTCCTCGTCGTGGCCCTGCTGACCGAATTTGGGGTGATTCACTTGAAAAGTGTGTGAGTGACGCCACGTGTCTGGGGCCGCCTAGTGGCCGGGAGATGTCACTGCAGGTGGCCGGAAGGAGGCGCGGCCCGGGGAGGGGGGCTGTGAACCGGGTGGCTCCGGG
The DNA here is from genome assembly GCF_053574225.1 of Canis aureus. Classification (NCBI taxonomy): domain Eukaryota; kingdom Metazoa; phylum Chordata; class Mammalia; order Carnivora; family Canidae; genus Canis; species Canis aureus. The sequence goes on along the minus strand of NC_135637.1, from coordinate 14,214,132 downwards.
GGGGCTGCAGCCGCCCTGTGCTGGGAGAACAGCCAAGCCTCCTTCTGGAACATCAGAGACCGGGCTGCGCCGTGGGCGGAGCTGCACACAGAGGCTGGCCGTCCTGGGATCATCTGTGGGGCTTCTCAGAGGCCGAGGGCCTTCCCCGCCCGTGTCGCCAGCCCCGCGCGGCGTTCCAGGGCCCTAGTCACGTCCTGCTGCCTTCCTGCATCCTCTCCTCAGGGCTCCAACTGCTGCCAAACCCCGGCTTAGGGTGTCAGGGCAATTCCGATGGTGGGCGGGACACCATGGGCCAAGGACACCCCGGGCCGAGTTCTAGAGCTGCGCCGTCCGGCGGAAATAGAACATGAGACACATACCCGATTTTGAACCTTCTAGTCACGTTAATAAAAGCCAAAAGGCAGGTACTGTATCATACACATTATTCAATGGCTCCAAATATTAGCACAGGGCCCTGGCCCCATCATGGCCACTGTATTGGACGGCACAGCTCTAGACTCTGCTTCTAGAACTGTCTGCTGGCTGCTGGCAAGCTCCTCCGTGCCCTGAACCTTGGGTTTCCTCAGCTGTGAAACAGGAGCCCGTTCAACTGTGCTCTGTGCCTACCTCAGGGGGAGCCCGGGGCTGGGGTTCCAATGCCTGGAAGCTCCAGGGAAGACGGAGTGAGTGCTTCCCGGTGCCTTCCTGCTGTCACTAGCTCTGGACCTGCCTTTTCAAGAAGCAACTCTTCAGTTTGCCCGACTGCCTTACGCCAGCAGCAGCAAGAGGATTCAACTGTCTTTTTTTCCAGTGCAAAAATTATTAAATATTTCAAGTGTCCAAAGCAGCACATCCATCTTTTACTGCTTCTTCCTTACCTGGACCAGGTGATGTGTGTTTGGTTCCGAGGCCAAAAGGCTCTTGGGCCTGATGTATCTGAGCTTTGAGGCAGGTCTAGGTGTGGGGCGGAGGTGGGGCCAGGAGCAACCATGGATGGGACATCTCCCCTTTCCCCACAGTACCGGAAACCACAGAACGGCACTTGGTGGAAGTCACGAGGCGGCAGCCACGTTTACAAAGCAGAGGCTTTTAATTAATATGCCAGAAATCTGGAGACACAGTGGGTTTTCTAGGTAACAAATCACCGATGTACAAAACCTTACAGTGTTGCTCCCGCTATCCGTACAAAATGATTGTCATGTGTGGAGTAAGGCTGGGTTGGGGAAGGGAAGGAGGAGGGACCATGTGGCGTTCCCCCAAAGCAGGGCAGGGGCTTAGTGCCATCACAGCCGAGGGCAGGTGGTGGGACCCAGGGCAGGTTGCAAGGTTGACCTTGGTTTCATTCAGCTAGGACATGAGCGGTGAGAGGGCATCTGAGCTGGATAATGTCCCGGGCCCCTCAGATCTCACAGCCCTGAGTGACCCCAAGGGGCCAACTGCCCTTAGCCTCCATTATAAGGATGCTCGCTACTGGCTGGAGTCTCGCCCGCTGCATGATTGCCACTGCATTCATCCCATTTAGCTTAAGGGCCTTTCTCAGAGGACAGGGCTGGAGGGAGTATTAGTTGCCACCCGTCCTGGTACTAGCTCCCCCACACACATCAGGGGCAATGGCCCTGGGGCCCCTCCCTCGTTCATAGGGGAGGGGACTAGAATGAGGCCCAGACACTAGGGCAGAGGACCTATCCTTCTTTGAAAGTTGTCCCTTGACTCCTGATTCCAAAATACCCATTTCAACACACAAATGCTTAAAGGCACCCAATTGTGCAAATAAATAAAGTTCCTTCTCTGGAGAGGGCAAGGGGTTCTGGTTTGAGACTCGATGCAGAGCTGCACCTATTGGCTGGTGGCCTTCCAGAGACAGAGAGGACAATGCCAATCTCCTGATGCCCCATGGGGATCTCACTGTTTCATTGTTTCCCCAAAGGGCTGTGCTTTAAAAACAGAAACAAATGTCTACTGCTCCTCCCATGGTAAGGGGCACAGCGTGCAATGTTGGCTCTGGGAATCAGCCACTCCAGGGCCACCCTGGAGAAGACTTGGCCTTGGAGATGGCCAGGGAGAGGCGGCAGGGGAGCCAGTATGGGACCCCTAGGATCAGGCCATGCCCGGCTAGGAAGAGCGTGTGGCAGGGGAACTTCCACCCACCCACCTTCCTAAGTCCTAGGAGGCCGTGGAAGAGTCTGGAAAGCTGGGGTTAGACCAGACGGCCCAGTGGGGGCTGCTTCCCCTGCCCCCTGCCCACCCCTTTCATCCCACCACCTCTCCCTCCTGCACCACGGGAGGTTTGCAGCCCAGGTGAGCTGAACCACCCTCAGCTCTGACCCTGCTTCTGCTGCTGCCACCAACAGTGCTCACCAGGGATGCCAACCCCAACGCCTGCTCTGAATTCAAGCACCAGTCCTACCCCAATCATGCTGTCAGGAGAACTCCCACAAGATACGGAGAGGGGGTGCTCAGTTAACTGAGGGCCCACCTGAACCTAGCTGTGCCAGTGGAAAAACCTGGGGCAAGCTGAGTCCCTGTTCTGGCCTCTGTGGAGTCCACGGAGGGGACTACTCAAGGTGGGGGTGCTGTCCCAGGGGACCAGCAGGCGCCCAGCTGCAGGGCTGCTGTGGACCTCCCGCGGTCAGCATCTGCTCGGTGCGCCCCTTCCCAGCTGCAGAACCTAATGCCCGATGTGAAGGATCCGCCATTGTCTTTAGCAGGATCCTGTGTTTACCAGGATGTCTCTCTGCTGGAACAGGAAAATCACAGGGAAAAGGGATCTGGCGGAGAAAGCCCATCTCAGGGATTGGCCCGGGATGGTAGCCATCAGCCTGGCCTGTTGCTTGCTATCCTCCTGCTGGGCTGAGATTCTAAAGGAGGCCGGTTTACAAGGATATGCAGCAACAAGAGTTAAACCCAAAGGAAGTGTGGGAGAGAAGGCGTCCAGGGCTGGGATGTGAAATCCCAGCAATCTCGCACTGCCAGCACTGGCTGAGATCTGACTGCCTGGGGATGATCACACCCCTTGATTACTCTCTCCGTTACGCCCTAGGCACTGGTCCCCCAAAGGAATGTTGTATTATATTATCATATATATAGAAATACTAACCCACATCCTAAGTGGTTTTGTCCCTAAAGCAGGCCACAGAAACCCCGTGACACGGGCTGCAGGGAAAGTTAGTGGGAAGCTGTCAGTCAGCCGGGACGCGAGTGTGAGAGCAGCATCAGGAAGACGGTTTGGATCTGGCCTAGGGTGGGCCGGCCCACTTTGAAGGTGAGCCCTGCGGAGATCGGCAGGATCTATCCAAGTGGTCTTCTTCTGAAGAGGCCTTCCAGAACCTTCCACAATAGAAAGAGCTCAAGGTGGCCTGACCTCCCAAACCAAAGCAACTTCTGGGGTTAAGGAAAACAGGGCAGGGCGGTTACGCACCAAACCCCATCTTGTCTTTTCTCTTCCTATATATAAATATGTGCATATATACGAACGCATGTGCATGTATACACACACACGCATTTTTTTCAATACATTGTAGTAAAATAATACTATTGTGTTATTGCATAGAAGAGATGGCTTTCACACGCTGGGGTTAGGTGATGGTCTGGGAGCGCTGGCGGCTGCCTGGGAGCTGCTGGGTGGTGGGGACCTGGCCGCTGCTGCTGAGCTGTCGCTGCTGCTCCTCTTGCTTGCGGGCGTGTTCCTCGTACCACTCCTAGAGCAGAGTGCACAGACGGGGTGCTGAGCGGGCTGTAGCCCTTCCAGCCAGCCCTGTGCTGGCCCCAGCCGGAAGAGCACCCGTCCCCCTGCCCACCTCTCCCCTGCCCGGGGCACACACTCGTGTGAATGTGCGATGGGGATTAAGCAGGGCTGCCACTGTGACTGCAGTCGCTGCAAGGTTCCCTGGCCCCCAGACCGGCTGGGAATTCTGCATATGGCCCAAATAGAAGAATCATCATGAAATCTTTCCCTTAGTAATTAGAGGTTTGCAAACTTCCTTATAAATATTCTCCTTGGCACACATCCTCTCTTTAAGCGAGGCCCAGGTAGTCATCATCATCCTCCTTTTGCAAACGTCATCTTTTGTCCCTCACAAAGGGATCCCCCGTGCTCTCCCTTTTGAGTTTGGCAGGAACTGTGTCCTCAGGACACACCCAAGGAAAGCGAGGCTCAGAAGTTATATGAGGCCGGATGAAGTTGAGAGCCTCTCCTAACTCCCATGTTCCTTGTCCTGCCCTCCAATATGGCTATGAGAACATTTTGCAAAACAAAAAAAAAAAAAAAAAAACGTCACCGACCTGAGACCATATGTAATATGCCATATGCCATCTGACGTTTTCAGAGACAGGTGATTAATTAATTAGGAAAGCTACCTTACATGTCTAAAGAATCTGAGCCACAGACTGAGATGGACTTTCTGCCCCTCTCACGGTACAGAGAGGGACATCGAGGCCGGGAGTGGACAGATGGGCAGGGGACAAAGGACAGCAGCTGAGTGCGTGTCCACGTGGGGCCATCTTCTCTGCTTTCTGAGCCAGAGGCTGTCCCCCTTTCACAGGTGTGAATGGCCTGAGGGAGCCTAAGGTCACGGAGCCAGCAGATGCCAAGGTTCATGTTGGCTTCATGTCTCTGCGGCTCCATTTTCACAAACCACTATGCACCTGTACCACTTTGTTTTCACAGAAAATGTGAGTCAGCTTGGGGTGAGGCAGCCTCCCTACCCTTTGGGCGTGGACACTGGTCATCACTGTCCCAGTGAAAACAGAGGGCTGCTAGCTGACAGAATGCCAGAGGCAGCACGGTCACAATGGACGGCGTGGGAGACTATCCCGAGCCCTGGGACCCGGAGGCTGAACAGAAGGCCCAAAGCAGAGCTCATGCGCAGGTGGCCTGTGGCCTGGAATGCAGGCTGTCAGCCCACATGGTGCTTTGCAAGGTAGTTTACTTAGCTTTCAATGTGGAAAGACAGGGAGATTTTGTAAATAAAAATTTTTCTGACTTCTCCCTTCTCTTCGATTACAACAACAAAAAACCCCAAACAGCCAAAAATTCCAAAAGAGACCTAAGGCACAGGAGAACCTAATGTACCTGAGAAGGGGCTGTCCTCCCCTTGCCAGCTCACCATGGCCCCTGCACTCCCCTCTTGCCCCTTAGGTCTCCTGCTGTTCCCACTGCACTTGCGGCTCTGTCTCAGGGTAAGAAATCAGGCAGGTTCTGCAGATTTCTTCTTCAAGCAGCAGGGCCATATGGGAGAGCTGCTCATGTTGGGGCAGGGACAAGGGTTCCTGAGCCCAAGCCCCGCCCAGCCCTGCGTCCCAATCACCACGGGCAGCCGTCCCAGTGGAGGCCCTGATCCCATGTGGAGCCTCCCCTACTCCACATTCAGGGAAGGAACCGGAGGGCAGCCCCTGCTCATCGGCGGGGAGGCCCACTCCCAGGCAGGAGCTCAGGTGGGGTCTAGGCAGCATGGGCAAGGGCACTCTTACCTGAATCTCCTCTTGGTACATCTTAAGGCTCAGGTCACTTTTGGTCCTTGATCTCCGTCCCAGAAACACCACGGTGTTTTGCTAAAAGAAAGTTGTGGAGGCTCAGGGACTGCCCCAGCAGGAGCGCGGGTGCCCAGCCTCAGCCGGCTTGAGGGGCGGACAGCAGGGTAGACCTTCCACAAGGCCGAAACCTGCCCCTCACTCCGTCAGAAGCGGCCTTGAAGCTCCTCACCTCGTGTTTCTCCATCTGAGAGAGGACTGTGAGCAGCCGGGTGATATCCGAGGTGGCTCCTCGCACCTCCCGGTAGAGCTCCAGGACAGCAAGCAGCTCATCTTTGGAGATTTCCTTCTCAAGGGTGATGCCACCATCAACTGTGGGAGGGGAGGCCGGGACTGGGAAGGGGCCTGGCGGTTCTGGCCAGGTCTGGTTCAGCCCTCCTCCCCATCGCCCTGGCAGTTCCCTGTGTTCCCTCTCGGAGCAAACCAGCATCAGTACAACATGCCCCCCACTTCCTGCCTGCCTGGCACTCACACCCTCTCCCCTCCCTTTGCTGTGGGTGTTGGGGTGCTGTCGGGCCAGCAGCTTATAGGGGATAGAGTTTTGGCATGGAGCCAGGTGGCCTGATAAGACACAGATGTGGAAATAAGTAATAGGTATGTGGTGGTTTTGACGGAGAATCCGGAAGGATCAGTATGCACAAAGCTCTGCAACCCGGAAGAAGAGAGGCGATGATCAGAGCTACGATCAAGTTGCAGAAGGATGAACCACTGGTACAACATTCACACCCTTTAAATCTAGAACTGCACTGTGAACATGTTATTTAGAAATGTGGAGATCATAGAGAAGGGGACAGCCAGCTGTGATGACAGTGTGCGGGGGTGTGGGAAGGCGGGGCACAGGGCTGCTGCGTTCACAATAAGCCTGTCTCTGCTCTGCAATTTTTCTAATCTCGGACGTGGATTGTTTTTATTTTGAACGTGAGATTGAGAGCATTCTTCTGTCATTAAGTATTTGAAAATCAATGCACATGAGAGACATAACAGATCAGCCAGCAGATAAGCTAAACTGCCAGGAGCCTGGACAACCAGACAGCGGGACTGGACAGCAAAAAAAGCTGACAGCTGGGCAGCCAGCCAGATGAGCAGCGGGCATGCTCCGGCCACAGCTGCTTGCACAGACCTTCCGAGTCCTGGTTCTTGCGGCTGTAGTTCATTCGGAAGACGAAGGCTTCAAGGATGAAGGCGACAATGATAGTCATCACCACCTGACCGGGCGCAGAGAGAGAGGGAGGGTGAGAATGTGAGCTGCTGCAGGGCCCACAGCCAGTGGAGCCAGGTGGGATGCTGCCGCCTGGTCTTGGCCCTTCCTCCCCGGGGGCTCCTGCCCACCAGGCTGGGGCAGCTGGAGACTCAGGAGTGGGGAAGGGCGGAGAGTGTCCCATGGCCCCAGGGACCTACCATGGTCACGATGTAAAAAGTCATGAAGTACAGACGGCTCCAGTGTGAGGTCTGAGAGGTGACACCTTCCTGGGGACAAGGGGAGGCAGCCAGTGAGTGAGCAGCGGGGTGGGGCCGGGTCGCTGTGTGCTTGGGCTGCTCCAGGGTCCCCTGCATGCCCAGCTCTTTACAGACCCTACCCAATTTGCCTGGGGTTGTGGGAAACACAGAAGAGGGACCTCGCTCCCCGGATCTAAAAACCCCTCTGTGCTGCATAAGCCCTGGATGTTCCCTAGGGTGCAGGGTTCAGGACTAACCCAGGTAGTCTTGGTTCCAAGCAGGGATGGCACTTAGAAGAGTTTAAGGAATGGAAAACAAAACCCAACAAGGCTTGCCACACTGTTTCTTGGTCAAAGAGTCCCTCCCACAGTGGTTGGAGGAGGACAGAGATCCACAGGCTAACTGGCATCTCCTGGCCCCCAGGGGATGTATGGGGTGGGCAGGCATGGAAGCCACGTCTAGCAAATGCAGAGGGGTGGCTCCTGGGGCCCAGCCCACACTGTGGGCTCTCCACAGAACCCCAACCCTGTGTGACCCAGGACCCCAACCCCGACAGGGAACAGAAGAGTGACATATCCCCATCTGGGGCCAGGCAAGACCAGAGCTGGTCTCAGAGGATGGTGGGCAGAGGCCCCCAGGAGCTGACTGAGGTCCTTACCATAATGATGTACCAGTTGTTGACAACTGTGAGCTCGAACAAGGTCACTGCCAAAGGCAAGGGAGAGCGAGGAGTATTTCAATCAGAATCACTTTTTCAAAGTCTATTTCAAGTAGCCTCTCTCCACCTATCCTGGGTACCATGCACCTAGATGATGGCATCCCCGTCTGCCAGCCTGGGCTGAGTCCTAGAAGTATCAGCCAAAGCGCCCCTGAGCGCCCACCCCACAGGGAGTGTTGCCATCTTGGCCTGTCCCCCAAAGGGCGCTCCCTGTGCCTATGACAAACCAGGGCTGGGGCTGGGCAGCAGGGAAAGAGTGGGAGACACAGGAGAGGGACCACAAAAACTCTCCCACGAGAGCTACTCCGACCTGACTTGGTGTAGATCCAGGATGCCAGGAGGGGCTCCCTTTCCCTCTTGAGCTGTGCCCTGCCCCTGCCCCAGCCTCTCCATGGAACCCAGGAGCACTGCCATGTGGGCCTGAGCTGGGGTCAGCATAGGGCACTTGGCAGGTTGGTATGGCTGTCCCACCCTGCAACTGTGGGGTTGTGACTGGGGGTGGGTTCCCTGGCCTCAGGCTTCCCCCCCTCTCGGCAAAGCACGGAGCCCCTCTGCTCCCAGGAACGAAACCTGGTGCTGAGTGAGTGCTGGGATCTGGCCTGGCCTGCACCCCTGTGGCGGGGTAAACCACAGCCTCCATGGAGGCTCAGGAGGACTCCAGAAAGCATAGCAAATGGCCAGGAAGGGGGAGGCGTCAGACAGCTCTGCTAGGCCACACCTGGGGCCTGCAGTGACTGTCCCACCAGTGGCCTCTGCACTCACCAAAGCTGTTTAGGATGTTGTCAAAGTTATTAAGATAGTAGTAGCCTTCGTCCACAACGGTCCTGTTGCCCACGGTGTGATTGAGCCAGCGGTAGGCATCAGATACTGTGCTCGTACTGGCCAGGGAGACAGAGGGGCAGAAGGGAAGGTCACGTGGAAATTGGTCACCTCGACAGAGGACAAAAGGTTTAAGCAAACCCAGCTCTGCCCAGGGAGCCTCTGTGGCTGGCCCAGCACCCAGCTCTCTGGCCCATGGGAAGCCCTCGGCTCCTCTCAGCAGTCGGGTGTTGGTGGGAACTCCTGGGCTCACTCCCGGCTTATCTGCATCCACTTGGCATTTCTCTGCTACCAGCTAAGCCCTCTCCCTCCCAGATACAGGAGGGAGACACAGGGCAGGGAGAGGAAGACAGTGTCTCCCCTGGTTCTCCCGTCTGGGATCTGCTCTAGAGCCTGGGTGCCGGGCAGTGACCCCATGGAGCAGAAAGCTCCTTGCTGGGCTTGCCCCAGCCCCGGGCAGGAGTGCTCTAGAAGGCTGCCGGGTTCGGAGAGCTTATTTGCTGTTTTCCTTCCAATCCTTTATGGCTGGTGTGTTAACGCTCATGCTGAGGTTTCTACTCTGGTCCTTGGTCCCCCAGGGAACTTGTTCAGAAGGCAGAGTCCCAGGCCTCATGCCGCTGCCCCGCTGGCTCTGCGCACTGCCAGGTTGTGGCCCACTGCTACGGGCCTCTGGTTCTGAGCTCAGCCTGACTCTCAAAACGGCTGCCAGTGCCTTTGTAAGGAGTTTGTGCTTGAGGCCTTATGGGATAATTTTAAAGAGAGCGCCGTGACTCGAGAATTAATGCCAGGGGACACTGCTTTCATTGTGGTGGCTTCAGGAAAGGAGAGGCTATGGGAGCTCGTGCTCCCCACGCTCTACCCCTGCCCCCAAAGGCCTTCCTGTGGGTATCTGTCTGCCTGGGTTGATGTGTCTGCCCAGTGCCCATGGTCCCCAGAGAAGTAGGGGGAAGCCATGGAACTCACACCTCAGACTGCTCCTGGTTCTGGGGTGGCCTTCAGACCTCAGCCCCAAGGGCAGGTGATGGAGGGCTGCTTGGGGACAGGGAAACTTGCTCAGATGTCCTCACTTCAGAGACATCCCCAATTCCAGGTCCCTCCCTTAGCTACGGCACTGAACTAAGCCCCCCCCCAAAATGCAAAGCAAAGGGATTCCAGGGCTTTGAAGGGTGCTCCAGGGCTTGTGTCCCTGAGGCCCCAAGGCTGCGGGAGACCTACACGGTTATCCTGGGGGGCGCACCAGTCCTGGTTTGGGTCCTCCGAAAAAACAGGCTGCTTGGGGGCAGGCAAGGCAAGGCCCCAATGTGTACTCACTTGCAGCAGTTGGGGTAGAGGATTCCACAGAAGAATTCCATGCCCACGATGGCGAAGGAGTAGTAAAAGATGAGCAGGGTGAGGCCCAGGCTAGGGAGGAGGGTCAGAAGGGACAGAGTGATTTGGGGCCAGGCGGGAGAGACCGGCGCCTCCGGCAGCCCCAGTATCCTCAGACCCACTGCGCTGACTGATGGACAGGCATGCCCCTAGCCAGGTTTACCAACTGGAAAGTGTCTGCAGGGAAGGGGCCTTGTGATTCAGGTCTGAGGTCAAAACCAGCTCGAATCAGGACTCTAGTAACAGATGCCCCTTTACCAGAGATTCACCCCTTACCTGTGAAGGTAGACTCACAGGTGACCCCTTACCTGTGAATGTAGACACAGGTGGTAAGTGAGTTGACAGCTCCCTGCCCTCCCTACTAAATATTTCAGACAGGTCAGTGGAGAAAAGTGGTACCAGGGAGACCCGAGGTGGTCCACATTTCAGTCTCCTTGGAGACCCGTCAGACCCTCGATGTCAGTCCTTTCCAGGCCTCCTCCTCTCCCCCGACTACCGCCCAGCTGTCCCCCTAGGGGCACAAGCCTCGTGGCGCCTGGCCCTGGGGGCCGGGAGGTGGGGCAGTACCTGGCCATCCGGGGCAGCAGCTCAAACATGGTGTCCAGCACATTACGGTAGCGCTTTTTCAACTTAAACAACCTGAGGGAAGAGACCCGATGGTGCTCAGATGCCGGTGTGGCTGCAGCCCCCGCTCCCGGGCATGGGCGGAGGTGGGGAGACAGCCCCAGGGCATCTCCCTGGCCTCTTCCTTGGGGGAGGAGGCAGCAGCGGCTATGCACTGCCATTTACCAACAGGGCCAGGAGGCAAGCCCCAGAAAGAAGGGAACAGAAGCCATGCCTTCAGAGGAGTCAGGAACATGGAGGCTCGGCAGCTCAGCTGGCCACCACATACGGGGAGGAAGCTGACATTCGCCCGACCCCAGCCACCAACACTGGGGCACCGCTGCAGGTTCTTCTAGCGAGACCCTGCCCCCTGACCACCATCCCCACCTCCATGTCTCCTTCCAGGAAGGCCACGAATGGGATCATAGCTTGATACCCACAAGGATACCGAGACTTCTGAAGACCCCTAGGTGCTAAGGGGGGCGGGGTCTCTATGGAGAGCTGCCTCACTGATTCCCCGCAGCCGTCTCTGTGGAAAAGGTGAGACTAAGGGAGGGTTTTTCTTGACAAGAGACTGTGCCAGGAAAGCATGGGGGCCCCTCAAAGATCCCCTTGCACCCTCGGAGGCTGTGGCATTCTGGTTTATGACTCTGAGCATATGTGTTTCTATGGCTGCAGCTGATACCTGCTGCAGGCCAAGGTCACCTGAGCCATGGGCCACGCTCTTCCTCCACAGTCAGGGGCAACTGGATCCCTGTGATGTGAGGAGGCACAGCAGGCCACACACTCCCCCCACAGGTGGAGACAGGGACTGATGCCTCTGTAGCGGGGTGCATCTCTGACACGAGGCTTGTGAATCTTCGGGTTCCTTCCCCCCACTTCCCAGACCAGTCCCAAGGCTTTCCCCACCCTGCCCCTGCCCCTGTCACCTGAGCAGCTGGAGGGGACGCAGGACCACTATGAAATAAAAGGGCTCCATGTTGAAGGCCAGAGCCAGCAGTCCCAGAAAGGCAAACAGAGTGACAGAGAAGTCGAACCTGGGAGGGTGAGGGAGAAGCCGTGGTCCAAATGGCCTGCCCAGGCCTGCCTCCCTCCCACAGCTCCCCACTCCCCAGCCCTGGTTTCAGTGCTCCCTTCCCAGGGGCCCACATGCTGACCCCAGCAGGGGCAGCTTCCTGCCACCCTGGGGTTTCTGAGGCCAGCTTGGCTGGACCCCCAGGCACAGCAGACACAGTAGGGATCAGAAATCCCATCCTGAAGGTCCTGCCCTATTCTAGTGGCAGATGTCGGGTTATATGGGTGACCACTGACCCTGATGAGCTTCCTAAGGGAAGGGGTGGAATGGGCAGGTGGGATTCCCACCTGGAGGCTAGTCAGCCAGCCCTGCTCGAGGTAGGGGGCCTTCTTGCCTCTTCAGAAGTGCACGAAGACCCCAAAAACAGCATGGCGCACATCCTACTACTGCTCTTCCTGGACCCTTCTCTATTTGTCAAGGCTACGACCTCGTGAGGACAGGCTGATGCCATGGAGGCATTAACTTGGGTGGGTGGTAAGTGGCCTCTGAGGTCTCTGTGGAACAGCGTCTCTTTACCACCCCAGCCAGCTGCCAACCACGACTGGTAGTGGAGCCGCCTTCTCCATTAGTATCATGGTTTTTACAGAGATAAGAGCCTCATTGTCAGGGATGGGTGTGGGGGCCCATGACTAGCTAGAGCCAGCCAGCCTGAGGACCCTGAAGAGCCACCACGAATTGTTCTAGGATGAACAGAAAAAAGGGGGCCTGAGAGTAAGACAAGAGCCTGACCCAGGCAGAACGGCGCCAGGAGACAAGAGCCCTGTCCTGCCCTCGGCCCCTCCTTCTGCCACTGCAGAACACGGTGTGCGCTGTGAGTATGTAGGGAGGGGGCCCGCGACCGTCAGTCTCAGTTAAGAAACACGCTCTCCACTCACAGATTCCACCCGGAGGACAGGTATTCAAGGGGACCAAGGCCAGCAACCTTCAGGAATAGCTCCACCCCGTAGACTGTGAACAGGAGGAGGCAGTTAGCAGGGGCCCCAACCACAGCCTCTCCCACACTTGGACTGGCTTCGTCTCCCTCTGAGGCTCTTCTGAGGTCTCCAGCCTCCCCCACAGGTCATGTCACACCCATACCCCATTGTGAGTGTACAGCCTCCAGAGGGGCCCAGCCCAGGAGCTGGTCAACTGGGACTACTTGCTTAAGAGGAGGTACCCCCGCCCCCTCTTTGGGAATGGCCCAGCCATCTGTCCATCGACCAGACAGTTCCTGAGCACCTTTCCCGTGCTTGGCACTGTGTTGGATGTGCAGCAGTGCACAACGCAGCACAGCACACACTTGCATGTTGCTTAGGGTCCAGACAGGAGGAAGCATGGTGCTTAGCACTCAGGGATGTTTAGATATAAAGGAGGAGGAAGACTGTCTGACAGTGCAGTGGGGGGTGGGGGGGTGGTGCAGGGGGTGAGTGCACCAGGCAGAGAAAGCAGCCTGTACAAAGAGTCAGGGTAAGAAGGGGCACCAGTGGTGGGGAGCAGGTCACTGTTCAGGAGGGCTGTGGGCTGGGACAAGGGTGGGGTGCTGGTGGGGGGGCAGTGAGAGAGGAAGCTGAGCGACCCCGTGCAGCCAGGCAGTGTGAGTTACATCCAGTGTGAGTTACATCCAGACGGGCGTGGGATGGAATCAGACTCCATTTCTGCTCCATTCTCATCAAGCCTCCCCATTTTCAAGAGCCATGAGGCCCTCAAGCAAATGCAAGTTCTCCCTAGCCAGGGTTTAAAACCTGTAGTTCAGGGATGCCTGGGTGGCTCAGTGGTTTAGCACCTGCCTTCAGCACAGGGTGTGATCCTGGAGACCCAGGATCGAGTCCCGCATCAGGCTCGCTGCATGGAGCCTGCTTCTCCCTCTGCCTGTGTCTCTGTCTCTCTCTCTCTGTGTGTCTCTCATGAATAAATACATACAATCTTAAATAAATAAACAAACAAACAAATAAAACCTGTAGTTCAGCAAAGCCACATCAGAAACCTACTAGTCAGAAAGACGACGTAACTCCAGGGCACGTGCTTAGAGAAGAAGTTCCCGCCTGTAAGACATGAAGCAGGAGGTCAAGTGGTGGGGTCAGGAGTGCCCACAGGACAGGCTGGTCCCCTAGCCAGGGCTCACCTTTCAGCATGAAGGTCTCCACGAGGATCCAGACCCCATTGACAGCCACCACCAAGTCTGCAAACAGGCCCATAATAGAGAGAGAAAGCACAGATGGGTGTGCAAATCCATAGCTCATAGCTGCCGCCCCCCTGGCTACTCTCCTGGCAGCCCTAGGAGATGCTCTGCACACCCACATGATAGATGATGGCTTCTTTCCACTTAGTGCTTTTACCACATGAGCTACATCAACTGGTGGTTTCACTTAGAAAATGGCCACAGATTTCTAAAAACATGTTCTGTGTCACTGTAGGGAAACCAGTTGTTTCAGCAAAACCTACAGATTACTCCAAGTTGGTGTAAAAGATGTTGAGTATTAAAATGTCTGTTCTTTCCTAGAGACATGTGATTTTAAGATGACTGCATGAACTAGTTAGTAAAATTACATATTCATTTGGCCTCTTACATAGCAATCCCACTTCTAGGGATCCACCCCCATGAGATACTAGCAAAACACAAAACAATCTGTACTGCAAGCCATTTGCTAGAGAACTGTTTATGAGAACAAAAATGTAGAAGTGCCCTAAAAGATCAACAGGGGATCTTTTTCCCTGATCATAGTTGGATCAACTATGACATGTTCACAAAATGGTAAAGTATCAACTCTAAAAAGAAACGAGGAACATCTCTATATATTAATGGGGAGTGGTCTCTGGGATACATTGTTAACTGAAAAAAAGCAAGGTGGAAAAAGTGTATAGGTATTGTCATTGATTTAAGACATGGGGATAGGCATCCATATGCATCTACTTATAGTTTTTATAAAATGGAAGAAGAGACCAAAAAAAAAGTTACCCAGTAGAGGAGGTTTGACAGGATGTAAACGATGTATCCTTAAACATACTTTTATAGATCTGACTTGGAACCATATAGATAATTTACGTAAGTATAAAACAAAAATTAAATGTAAAAAAAAGCAACACCTGAAAATCAAAAATAAAATTAAATAAAGAAACCTAAATGCATATCCAGTTGGTGACACACTCAACGGGGAGAAGAATTCTTATAAGTGACCTTACCACCTGGTAATGTAAACATATGTCCCTGGAATGGCGCTCTAGTTGCTGTGTTGTCGGGACTGTGTTGGGACTAGTGTCTGGAGATGGTTATGAGTCTACTGTGAGGTACAGCAAATGAGTAGTTGTGTGAGTGGTGTTGGCAACCAGGATTTGCCAGTATTTTAAGACGGGGGGGTGGGGAGGGTATCTGGATATGAAAGAATGAGGGAGTTAGATAAAAACGCAATAGTACTGAATTTGAATTTAAAAAGTCAGGATAAACTCCCGATATAGTTTATCTTTAAAAACAAAAATCCTACCTCTGTCCATGGAAAGGCCTTGAAATAATAACCAACTCCAAGCAGTGAACACCTTTAGCATTTCAAACTGTGGTCTCTAAACACCATTTCCCACCAAATGGAACCAGAATTCCTTAGAAAGACTGAATCCAATCAAGCTTCTCCATGAGTACTGTCCAAGAGGACTTCCTAGGACAAAAGAAATGTCCTCCTCTGTGCTGTCCAACTAGTAGTCATTAGCTATATGTGGTGACTGAGCACTTGAGATGTGGCTCCTGTGGCTTTTTTCACTTGAGTTGCTTAAATTTAAATAATCACACCTGGCAAATTGCTACTGCATTGGGCAATACAACTCTACCTATAACTACCGAATGGCAGAAAATAAACAACAGAGGAGCATGCAAAAACAAGACTGAAGGCCAAACAGTCCTGTTTCTTCAACTAAATGTCACAAGACAGAGAAAGGGGATGGAAGAGAAACCTACAGATAGAAATAGACTTAAGTGACAGACCACATCCTGTGGTTCTGAAATCTGCTTCCAAAATCTCCAGGTCTAGGGAAGAGATGATGAGCTACCATGAGGGTACAGATGGATAGAAATACTGGCCATGGGGTGACAGCTGTTGAAGCTGGGCGATGGGTACATGGATGCTCATTATCATCTCCCCACTTTTATACATGCTTGGAATTTTCTAAAATAAAAAGTCAGCAACATGGCTGCAGGGCTAATCTCTTGACTCTCCATGTTCTGGAATGGTAAAAGACTCAGGCAGGAAGGGGCCTAGAACTGTGGTATGTCACACTTACACATGAAGTACTGGAAGGCCTTGGATTTCACAAGGATATTAATTCCTATTTGAAGAGAAGAAATGTTAACATTGAAATCTTCATTGGCAAGTACACATTCCCTACCGCACACTTCACACCCATGAGCAGTCAGGGTGTTTATGCCCAGGAGTGAGGAAGGAAGGGTATGCTCTGAGGATGACCCCATGCCTGTGTTCAGGCCAGACCACACAGCCAACTGCTGCTTGAGAGAGAGTCCAGGCAGCCCGGAGCCAGGTGGGAGCACAGTGAAGCTTTGTTGGCCACCACTAACTTTAACTTGTCACTGGACTCAGCCAGGAGCTATTGATTCAACCACTTGAGTAACTATCACTCCACAGAATCAAAAACCCTCTAAAGAATCTGGACTAAGAGCAGAGCCCAAAGCCCTAGCTGCAGGAGAAATCATGATATATGATACACTGTCTTTACTCTTGTGCATCACTGCCCACGCCCAGGCTTCAGCCTTCTTGCACAAGAAATCCCCCGCGAGCTAACCATACCCTTCCATGCAACTTCAAAACTGGCATTCAGTGAAGGGGCAACACCTGGATTTTAAAATTCTGAATGTTATGCTGTGCAAGCATGATGTCAGGGATCATATACATGAGCTATTTATCCTTCCACAGGAGGATGGCCTGAATACACTAGAGGGTACAAAGGCAGATTTGAGAACGGAATGGATAATGGAATCCTACTACCTTTTTAAAAATGCACTTATTTGCCTGCTGGGGTGACCACACTGTTGGTCTCTCATACACACACAGACATTCAGACACACACATACAGGCACACCCTCTGAGCATGTGCTCATCTGTGGTCTCTGGAAACCTCCATCTGTCCCCAGCTGCCAAGATGTCATATTCAGGTCAACCTTACCTTTGAAAATGAGGAATGCTGTTCTGGGAAGCTCATCAAACCAGTGTTCTCTATTTCTCTTTGCCTGGCCAGGAAACAGGGCCACAGAGAGGGGCTGTTAGGACCAGTGATGCGGACCATCCTGCGGGCCTGGATGCCGTTTGTTTACCCTGCTCCCCTGGCTAACTTGGGCAACAATGAAAACAGAGATCTATCAATGACAAAGATGCCAATGTCCAGGAAGCATGTAAACGGAGCCATGTCCATGCCTTCTTTTTGTATAGTCCTGAAAATAACAGCAAGTAGGGATCATCGTTCTCCCATTTCCCTGGTGAGACAAGCCTTGGAAAGGTTCGATAACTTGCCCAATGTCAGTGACTAATGGGGTCTGCCTGAGACTTGGTGCTCTTAACCAAGAAGCTACAGTGCAAATGTCAGAGCATATTGTAGGGGGGCCACCTGTAATCCTGCAGTGCGGGCAGCCAAGCCAAGCCGAGAGCTGAGTTGTCCCAGCCAGTGGGGAAGCAGCTGGGCCAAGCAGCTGGGCCGCTGGTGTGCTCAGTCTCATTCCCCTCCCCCATCACCCCTCCCCCCCAGCAGTTAGCCCGCCCTGTCTCTGGTCTTTGGTCCCACTCACAAGCACTCACCTTCCATTTCAAGGCAGCGACTTCATAAATATCATAAAAGTCCTTCAGGCTGTTGTAAGCAGCATGAAAAGGTAAAAAAAAAAAAAAAAAAAAATCAGAACCTGTTCCCACTGAGCTTCAGGTCTCCCTTGACCACCTGTGGTCCCCTTTAATGGCGGAGGGGACATCTGTGAGTTTCAGTACCTCAGTGCCCCAACGACCCTTACCTGGGGGCATTTGATCTCCTCCAGGTGCCATGCATCTATACTAACCACTGACAGCTTGAATTGCCCTGGGTTACTTTAATTCTTAAATAGACAGGGACAGAGCTGCCTCTAGCAGAGGACTTAATGGGATAGCTGGGACTGAGTTCAGCCTGGACAGAGCTTGTTTACTGGTGTTGCCATAGCTGGCCCGCTTCCTTCCTCAGGAAGAGGGTTCTGGTCATCAGCAGTCTGGAAGACCAAGATCTGCCCATGCAGATCTCGGGGCTGGTTCTGCAGGCTCTTCCAGGGGCGTGTGTGTGTGTGTGTGTGTGTGTGTGTGTGTGTGTGTGTATGCGCAAGCATGCACATTCACCTGGCTCACATGGGATTACCCCCCTCACTCAGGGCTGGAGAGCAACTGGTGGGGCCAGCTCATTTCTTTTGTGTCAAGCCAGCTTGGACTGGGCTTCTGTTACTTGTAAGAATAAATCTGATGAATGATACTATCTACTAGAAGAATCTCTGTGGAGAAAACTAGTCTCTCACAAGCTTCTTTGCCCACCAACCTCCTGGTACCTTGGCTCGCTCCAGTCCCTCTTGTGAATGCCTTTGGCCACCCCGCCCCACCTGGCATCCACTCTCACCTGAGCAGAGGTGTGTTGCTCTGATTCAGGGCCTTAAAAGTAAGATAACGCTCCCTGGCACTCATCCGGGGCCTGTAGAAGCGCATCAGGCCTTCAAACTGCCTGTAGGAGATGCCGGCGGGCCTCTGCGGGGAGAGGGCAGGTGGCCATGGAAACATGGGAAAATACAGAGCCCAGACTGCCCCTTCCATTGGTGGCAGCTACTATGGATGCCCAGGACAGCAAAGGATCCCAGGGCACACTACTCTTTCTTGTTCTCTCAGGGGCAGAACTCCTGGTTTCTAAAGCTGCTGGCCCTGCCGTGCCTAGGGGACTGTTCAGGGCAAGTGAAGGGCAGCAGGGACCACACCCCTCCCTGGTCCGGCCCCCACCCCTCCCTACCCGTTGGCTGATGAGCAGGCAGTAGGCATGCTGGATGGCGGTTCGCTTATGCAGCAGCAAAGACTTGAACTTGCGTTTCTCAATATCATTGAAGGTGTCGAACACAACAGCCAGAAGCTATAAGGGAAGAACACGGGACTTGGCTCCCCTGCGTGGTGGGGTCTCAAGGAGTGGGGGAGTTCCAGCCACCCCACAAGGGGGGCCTGAGAAGACCCTCCCACCTGCCCCTCGCATATGAGGCTTATTCCCTAAGCATCAGCAGAGGAAGGCCATCCACTATCACTTGCAAATTTTCTCTCTTGGGATACATAAAGTCATTATTATACATTCCCCCGGTACTTCTCTGTGCCTGAGCTCATGACTGGCTGGGCAGGTATTCTAAGGTGAAGCATCAAGAGAAACACACTGGGTTCTACACCCAATTCCCCCATATGACAGCCGGGGAGCCGAGGGCCATCCCAGCCTCAGAGCAGGAATGAACAGCATGGCACAGAGTGCTTCTACCTGCATACCCTTGTTCCTGATCCCGATGAGCCACAGCTTCATGCATTGGCCCCAGAACTCAGAGTGGTGGGGTAGCCTGCCCTCCGGGGCACAACATGCCTGGGCTGCCTAATTCTAGAGCTGGCATATTAACGACGCAGTCTGCATTGTCAAAGGGTGATGCGGGGCGGGGGGGGGGGGGGGGGGGGGGGCGGGGCAGGAGCAGAATTGAAAGAATGCTTTTTGGGGAAACACTTTCTTTTTCTCTCAAAAATACTTTGAGGGAAACTCTCTTGTCTTTTCCATCCCTTCAAATCGATCTTTTGTTTTAGGTCAAGGGAGGGTCAGCAAATTTTTTCTGTAGAGGGACAGATAGCAAATATTTTAGGCTCCGAAGGCCAGATGGTGTCTGTTGAAACTACTCAACCCTGCAGCTGTAGCATGAAATCAGCCACAGATGATGCGTCAACAAATGGATGTGGCTGTGTGCCAATAAAACTTTATTTATAGAAACAGGCGGTGGGCTGGCTTTGGCCAACAGGCTGCAGTTTGCTGACCTATGCCCTAGATTTTCACAACTCTGAGTATATTACAAATTAAAGCAAATCAGCTACACAGAATATATTTTTATGATTCTAAACTAACAACTGTATATAAGAACTCTAATACCTATAAAGATAGCCAACATTTTGATTTTGAAGAATTAGAAAAGGAAAGTATTTTCCTTTTTAAGACTTTAAGCTTTTAGGACATTTTGCAAGTCTACCGCAGGGTGAATGCTTTTTATTTCTACCCGGGGCCTGACTGTGGGGAGCAGTGTTCAGAATGCTCTTTAGAAGTATAAAAATAAACACAAGACTTGGGGTGCCTGGCTGGCTCAGTTGGTAGAGCAAGTGACTCTTGATCTTGGGGTTCTGAGTTCCAGCCCCACAATGGGTGTAGAGATTACTTAAAAATAAAAATTTTTAGGGCACCTGGGTAGCTCGGTGGTTGAACATCTGCCTTTGGCTCAGGTCATGATCCTGGGGTCCTGGGATTGAGTCCTGCATCAGGCTCCCCACAGGGAGTCTTCTTCTCCCTCTGCCTATGTCTCTGCCTCTCTCTGTGTCTCTCATGAATAAACAAATAAAATCTTTAAAAATAAATAAATAATTTAAAAATAAATAAATAAATAAACACAAGACCTGATAAAGCCTCTCCGATAGTTCTGGCATTGACATATGGTCTCCACATGGGCCTAATGGCTTTATCTTTGGGGCAATCTGCTGATGGTAGGAACATCCCTGCAGCCAGCTAGGCCTCTGCAAACACCTTCAAAATTACCAGTGTGCCCAGGGACTTTATGTTCTCCTTAGCAGAATGTATCCTGTAATGGATTTTCTAATGGTTCCCAATCAATGGAGTGGAAACAGACACATGGGTGCAGTAGGTCCGAGTGGTTAAGAGCCGAGCTCTAGAATCAGACCAGCTCACCTGGCCACCCTGAGCTGTGCAACTATAGGCAAATCACTCTGCCAGTCTGGTCCTCAGTTTTCTCACCTATAAGTTGAGAATCATAACGGTAGCTCCAGAGTTTTTGTGATAAATCATTTATCCTCATATATAAAGCACTTGGCCCAGTGCCTGCTAATAGCCTCATTAATGCCAGCTTTTATAGTTATTTTATTTATTCACTTATTTTGAGAGAGAGTGTTCGTGTGTGTGAGTGGGGTGTGGCAGGGGTGGGAGAGAGAATCCAAGCAGGCTGCACACCCAGCACACCCTCGATGTAGGGCTCAATCTCACAACCCCATGATAATGACCTAAGCTGAAATCATGAGTTGGTCGCTCAACTGACTAAGTTATCTGGGAGCCCCAACCAGCTTTTATAATTATTATGACACACATTTGGAGGAGAACAAAAGGTCCCAGGATAGCGTGACCTAACAGGCTAGCTCTAGAGCTAATGGCAACACAAGTACTACCCAGGGAGGCTGCTACCACCAGTAACCAGCTGAAATCAAGTCCCAATAGGGCACCTGCCACCATGCCACACTTGACCACAGCCTGGGACCCCTTCCTCAAAGGAGGCCAAGAGCAGCCCCTACTTCTCCCTGCCTTGGGTGCCCAGGGCTGTGCTGGTTGGGATGGAAGTTCCAACAGGGCGCAATGCATGCTCACTCACCAGGTTCATGATGAAGTACAGCTCGATGGAGAGGTAGACGATGAAGAAGACACAGGACCAGGGATTCCGGGAGTAGGAGGGCATCATCACATCTGGGAAACTGGATTTGCAGAGCATTACCGCAGGACCCCGCATCTGCTCTCTCCCTTTCTCCATCTTCCCAGAGGATATCTCTCTTTTCCACCTTCCCCTTGTCTCTATCTATGGGCTTCGAGCTCATCGGGCCACCCCCAATCCCTTGGCACCTGCCTGTGCTCAGGGGTGCAATATTCTTGGCTAAAAAGAGAAGACTCTGGGGCACTGGCAGAGGTCCCAAGCCCTAGCAGAGCCCACACTCACTTGGCTGTGGTCAGAAGGACAAACAGACTGACAATGCTGTTCTCTAGCGTGCTGAAGTACTGTAGGGAAAGAAAGCAGAAGAACGCATTGGCCTCAGGAACAAGCCGCCATGGGCCACCTAGAGGGCCCCACCCTCCTCCCCCCTACCCCCACCAACTCTCCCTCCTCCCAAGGAATCCTGATGGAGGATGGAGGAATGAGCAAATGTGGAGTCTAGCCGCCTCTTCCTTCCTGAACTCTGTGCTTCTGGCAGAGGGGACTGGGACTATTTTCCTAGACAATCACAAGTCTGCACCACCGGCTTGGCTCCCCTCCACTGCTCCTTCACCAAATCTGTTCCAGATCTGATGCTGGGAACAGGACTCTCAAGGGCAGGAAAGAGGATTCCCTTGGCGCTTAAGGAATGGAGCAGCTCAAGTATGGGTGACCGGAGCTTTCCAGAGCCATAAATTATGCTGAGAGACCTTCCTAATGTGGCCAGGGGTCAGGCCGGCCACCATGTCTGAGGGGAAAGGCCCACATAAAGAGAGAGGGACGCCTGGATGGCTTAGTTGGTTAAGCATCTGACCCTTGATTTTGGCTCGGGTCATGATCTCTGGGTTGTGGGATCAAGCCCCACGTTGGCATGGAGAGCTTGCTTAAGATTCTCTCTCCCACTGCTGCGTACCGCCCCCACCCTGCCCGCCCCATGCATGCATGTATTCTCTCTCAAAAAAAAAAAAAAAAAAAGGAACAACAACAACTAAAGAAACAGACAAATACAGAGATTACTTACAGGGTCTGAAGGATTAGGGGAGAACAAGTAGAAGCCTAGGAGGTGGCAGAAAACAAAATGGGTTACAGCAGGTCCCGAACCCAGATGTCAAAGGATTGCAAAGTAGATGTAAACGAACACAGGAGGCAGAAGGAGAACATTAGGGAGTGGCGGGGACTGCGGCATTCTACAGAACACACATTCTGTCAACAGGAGCAAGTGAGGGCACCTGGGTGGCTCAGTGGCTGAGTGTCTGCCTTCGGCTCAGGGTGTGATCCTGGGGTCCTGGGATCAAGTCCCACATTGGGCTCCCTGCTTTCTCCCTCTCCCTTGCTATCTCTCTCTCTCCCAAATAAATAAATATTAAAAAAATTTTTTTCAATATGCAAAGCAACAGCATTTATTTGCGGTTTAAGAAAATAGGAGGTATAATTACAAAGATACACATGCCCATGGTAAGCCTAGGTTAGGCGGTACCTCTGAGGGGAAAGGGAATGGACCTCATGAAAAGATTCAGAGGTGGCTTCCATTTGCTTCCTAATACTTCATCCCCTGAATAGAAGGCCGTGGGTGTTTAACCAGTTGTAAAACCTTCCTGGACTTCTAAAACTGTCAAAGTGAATTTTCCTTCAACTGTGAACTTGGTTTTAGAGACTGCCAGGGCCCTGGGGCTCAGCAAACTCACCTAGGATGGCGAAAATGATCATGAAAAAGAGCAGCAGCAGGAGGATGTCCATGAAGGGCGGCAGAGATTGGAAGATCTGCCGCAGGTTGCTGGGGAGAAAGCAGGGCAGGAAGGGGTGAGGTAGGCAGGATGAGATCCAAGGGAGTGCTGTCTGGGACTCCACAGATGAGATGGGGGCCTGGAACTCCTGGTTCACACAACACTAAGTCCCACTGCACCCTGATTTATGGCATCACGCTTGGCGTTTTCCCGGAGGACTTGCACTCCAGGGGTGCTGGAGAGGCCCGGGGCAGATGTGGCACCGGCAGCCCCTCCTCCTGCTTGTGGAGCTCAAACAGGCCAGACCCCTGTAAGGAATGAAGGGAAAAGCAGAAGGCCAAGTGCATGGCCTTGGGCACAAAGCTTCCCCAAGTGGGATGTGGGATGCATGAAGTCATTTCGGGGCCACCTACTCTTCGGACACTTGTTTCCAACTTTGAGGATGGGCCTGAAGAATGAACCACTAGCCGGCTCTCATCAACAGTACCTCAGCCAAGAGGTTTTCCAGATGGATTCTTCAGAACTAAGCTTAACTCCAGGCCAGTGGGCAGGCTGAGTCCAGTCTCCTGTCTCAGTCGGGGTGGTAGCCTGCTGAGTCACTTGGACTTTGAGGAGCTGCCTGCTTTCAACTGCCACCGCTGCCAT
This sequence comes from Canis aureus, assembly GCF_053574225.1. Lineage (NCBI taxonomy): Eukaryota > Metazoa > Chordata > Mammalia > Carnivora > Canidae > Canis > Canis aureus. The sequence continues at coordinate 14,190,517 of NC_135637.1, read as the reverse complement.
GTTTCATGAGCAAATAATGTGCTCAGAGAGAGAAGCCAGCCCCAGAAGGCTGCAGGTAATACGGGAAAGAGCCCCAGCCTGGTGCCAGGAAACCAGAATCTGAGTGGAGTATTGCTTTCCACTCCGTGTGGGCAGAGTGGCCGAGGGAAGGGAGCGTGCTTGTATTTTCCCAGCATGCAGGACTGATCTTATCACTACTTGACTCACTGAGTCCTGCCCCGCAGGCCCAGAGGTCCAGACCAGGCCAGGATAGCGACTGTCTCATCCCCCAGGCCTTACCGCCGGACGCCCCCGCAGTACCGACAGTCCACCAGGAAAATGCAGCGCAGCGCCCGGGTCACACGCACGTGGGACGTCTGCCGTACCAACACCACGATGGCCTCGATGAATTGCACCACCAGCACGGAGGTCTGGGGGTGGACAGGCACAGAGCACCATCAGCCCCTCCAACCCAGCACCCCCATCCCGAATACCCTGAACAGAGGGCTGGCCAGGTCCTGCCCACTCTGGCCTTGAGAGGCCCTTCCCTTCTCTCCAGTTCTCTCTCAGGCTTCCCCCAACATCAAGCAGCCCCTGGAGACAAGCCCTCTGACTACAGGCACAGATGTGGAGCCCCAGGAGAACAAACCCACAGGCAGAGCTCCCAGCAGCTCATCCAGCAGTACCCCCTGAGCGAAGCTGCCACTCTGTCCGGCCACGTCTGCCCACCCTCTGCCTTTAGCTCTCCCCACACTCCTGAGGTCCGCAGGGCATCCTTATCTGCCGTTCCTTGGGCACATTCTCCTGGACAAGGGTGTGTGCTTTGTACACAGCAAAGTGTGCCCTGCCACATTCCTACTCACTGCACAGAGGGAGCTGTATGTAGATTACTAGTTACTGATCAGCATGGGCTTAGAGGCCAGACAGGCCTGGGTCTGAATCCCAAGCCTCTGGGATTTAGATCCCATTCTCATCTGGCTGGCAGGGTGTAAACTGAGAACAGTAACACATCTCCCGCAAAGGCTGTTGTGCCAGTGCTTGGCACACACTAGATGCTAAATCACAGTGGCTCCTGTCAGCATCATCATGACATCTGGACAAGGCTTTTAGATTTGGTGAGGACAGGGCTCCAGGGTCACACTGCTGAACACAGGGCTCAGCCCAAGGGGGATGTGGAATTAAACTGACAATACAGGCTTGAAGGTGACAATGGAAGAAAATGCCATACGGAAATGGACACATCACCTTGACCATGGTCCGTTTATGCCGGATGAAGGTATGGAGGCCCAGCCACCGCAATTTCATGCAGAGTTCAAACACAACCACCATCAGGGCAAACAGCTCCAGGGTCGCATGGACCTGCAACCAAAGGGTATGGAGGAGATGTGGCATCACCAGCCTCACTGTCTCCCTGACTGGTGGTCACACCCAGCTACCTTTCCCCTGAGCCTGGAGATGGTGGGTGGTGCTGCTAATCAGATGTACTGCTTACTTGGAGCCAACATGTGGCCCATGGTCCCTAAGTGAGGCAATCAGATAGCACTCCTTCCTGGAATTACTAGTGAGCCAAATCAGAGGGTGGGGACGGGGGGTGCATTCATTCCAGCAGGGACCCGAAGCCAGACTGACGATCCACTGCTGCTCCTGAGGCCTTTATGACCCCCCAGGGCCTCTTCGTATTAAATCCGCTCATAGTATCTGCCCTTCTAGAATGTTCACCATTGGGTGTGCCATGCAGACACTCACGTAAATGCCGAGCCGGAGCGCAGGGACGGCAGGGGCCTCGCACAGAGACAGCAGCAATAGGAGCAGAGCTGTGGACAGCTCCATCAGGTAGAAGAGGTGGTTGTGTGCGAAGAGGTAGGCCGCCAGCGCTTTGGCGTTCTTGGGGTGGGTGAAGAACTTGTCGTTATTCTCGCCTTCCTGAGGAAATGAGAGCAGTGTGGGCAAACAGGCCTCGGGATGACTCACCTCGAGGTGCTGAGGGGGGCAGAGGGGAAGGGGAGGCCCTGGTGGATGAGCAAGGAGTCGGGCCAGAGATGGAGGAGGATGGAAGGTCCAAAGTATTATCTTCATCAAACTGCACCCCTGTCAAGTCTACTGATGGGGCTCAAGAGACTTGCTTCTTCCTAAAAAACAACCTGGAATAATCAAAGAATAGTCCGGAGAACAAACAGAGGTGACACATGTGAGCCCCTTGGCAGCCAAACTCTCAGAACTGTGGTCTGGGGAGGAGCCAACACGGCTGAGTCCTGGCTTCCCCACTCCTCCCTGGAGAATGCTGAGAAAGTTCCTTCGCCTTAGTCAACTACCAATGGACTAACATGTCCACTTACTCATACAGCTCCCACAAGACATTTAGGACAGTGTCTGGTGTATGGTGGACTCCCTGCAGATGTCACCTGTTACTATGATTATAAATGATACTAACATTGAGAAGAAAAGGAGCCTGAGAATACCTTTACTCTATATACATATATTATATTTCCCTTTTTACTTTGACTATTTCACCTCATTTCCTAACCCCTGCAAAATGACAGGCCTTGCCCTGATTCCTGCACTCCAACATAATGGGACAGAGGCTGGCCCTGACCAAGTGCCTACCAGGCTAGGCACCATGCTCAGCCTCTTACCTGAATCCTAGACACTCTTTTATTCCTGATCACAGTCCTCTCAGATGGGTGCTTTTATTATCCCATTTGACAGATAAGAAAATCAAGGCATACAAGCTTCAGTAGCACCTGAGCTTACAGAGCCAGGCAATCTAGGTCCACACCCTGGTTTTGCAATTAGCCTCTGCTAATGCAGAGAATAAGTAAGTGACAGAGCCCTGGGAATGGTCCACTTGTGACTAGGAGCAGATGACACTGTAAGGCCATACTCCCTATTAGGGTCAGCCTTCTTGTGCTGGTGGTTGCAGGGAGGAGTCTTTACTGCCTCCCTGGAATTGGTGGGCACAGGGATGAGGGTCACCTCACCTCATCTGCTCCATCACATCTGCACCCCACCCAGCAGCCAATTCACAGTGGAAATTTACTTGGGAATGCTCTACATACATTGCCTTGCTTTAGCGCTTCTCAATGCTGTCCCCTCCACCTCCTCCCACCCAACCTGGCCTGGAGATATCTGTTCATCACACCTGGGGGTGGTGCTGGCAACTAGTGTGCAAATTCCAGGGATATCACTAGCCATCCTAAAATACACAGTAGAGGCCCCCACAACAAAGAGTTAGTTATCTGGCCCCAAACATCAGCAGTGCTGACTTGAGAGATCCAGCTTCATTCACTTCGAAGCAGCATGAACACTCAGCATAGACTCTTCCCATTAGCTTCATTTCCTGGAGGGGAGAGTGGCAGAGCCAGAATGGACACACAGGTCTCCTGACCTAGAGCCCTCTGGAAGCATTCCACCTGTCCTGGAATGAGGTCAGACTTTCAACTATTCCAACTATTCAGCTCTTCTGGAACAAAGGCCACCCTCCCCATGCTCAAACCCTATTTCAGAGAGGTGAGTTGAACACACACCACAGTGATTCCTGCCCAAGCCACAGGCCAGCAGGAAGAAGAACTATGGCCCAGAGGGACACACTGTGATGTGGCAAGCACTTGAGCCTGGTGGGCTCTCATGCCACCCTGAGGTGGCTCCAGCTCACCAAGCCTGTCTCAGAGAGCAGGAAAGGCAAGGGGTGCTTGTCAAGTCTCACCCTGGTACACATAGTAGGTGTTTAATGGATGCTTGGTAGGATGAACCACTCCTGCAAGAGATCATGTGCCCAGGCCCTGGCTCAGCCTGGGGACTGCCCAATAGCTGTGAGGTGGGGAGATCTGACCTCAGCTGTGGTTTGCAGGGTAGCTTTGGGTGAATCACTTTCCTGAAGCCAGACACATCACTACCCTCATTAACAAAAAATAAAGACTCAACAGGGGCAAGCCAGACAAAGGGAAGAAACACCCCAGGAATCAAACAGTGGGCAAGCTGAGCAAGTGTCAATCACAGTCCTGTGATCTGTGCAGGACTGTGGTTTTTACCACCACCTCCATGGCTGGGGGGACACCTGGAGTGGCCTGAGAAACTTTGGGTTTAGATTACTAAGAAATGCATTTCTAGGGTGCCTGGGTGGCTCAGTCAGTTAAGTGTCCGCATTTAGCTCAGGACATGATCCGAGAGTCCTAGGATGAAGCCCTGGGAGTATCGGGCTCCCTGCTCAGGGGGAGGTTCTCTTCTCCCTCCCTGCTCCCCCTGCTCCTTCTCTCTCTTTCTCTCTCAAATAAATAAAATCTTTCTTAAAATAAAATTTAAAAACTTAAAAATGCAATTCTCAGGTAATGTCTTCCAATAAATAGCCAGGAATGAAGGTCTGGCTAGAGGAAACCACTGACGGGGGGGAGGGGGGGGGGGCGGCGGTGCGGTTCAGGTTTGACCTCTGGGATGTGGAATAGCCAGAAGAGACAGAAGATAAGGTCTCCACCACCAAGGCTAGAGTGAAATATTACTCGTGTCCCTGGATTCTCATCCAAACCCCAAGGAGAACACTGGCCTTGTTTCCTCACTGCTGATCATGAACTAGATTACAAGAAATAAGAAGACAGGCCAGTTGTACGTGACTTCCAGCTTCGTTCTCTCTGCTCCCTGGGGTGGAAGTCCACCCAGGAAACCAGGTCTGTCTCAGAGGCATTGGGACTGCAGAGCAGAGCAGAGTACATGGCTCTCAAGGGTGTGTGAATCAATAGATAAAATTTGGGAAGAGAGGAAACCACAGATACCAGGTATCTCAAAGCAGCAAGGAGTCAGTTACCAGAGTACACCAGCCACCTGGTTCGGGGGCCATGCTACAGCTCAGCCACAGAGCATGAAAAAGAAGACCATGTGTGACACCACCTACACCTACCCCCCAGAAACAGCCATGATTATTGTTCACAGGCATCTGAGTTCTGCTTTTCTTTTTTTATTATTTCTTTTAATGATGCATTGTGGGACACTTGGGTGGATCAGCAGTTAAGCGCCTGCCTGTGGCTCAGGTCATGATCCTGTGGTCCCGGGATCGGGTCCCACATTGGGCTCCCTGCATGGAGCCTGCTTCTCTCTCTGCCTACGTCTCTGCCTCTCTGTGTGTCTCTCATGAATAAATAAATAATATCTTTAAAACAAACAAACAAACAAAGAAAGCATTGTTGGTAAAATAATTCAAATAACACACAGGATTATATGGCAGTAAAAATTCCATCAGCCAAAGATAATCACCTTTAACACTTAGGTGAACTACTTTCCAGATGTGAGTGGGGATCTGTGCATGCACACATATGTATATGTTACTATATGTGTGTATGAACCTACTTATGTGTGTATGGGTATATACATATATATATATAAACGCTATATGAAAATTATCCTACTACATCTGCAGTTCTGTAGCTCTTTTTCCACAACCACACAGCTCATTTTCAAATGGATACATGTAGTCAGGTTTGGAAACGAAGCCACAAAGTACAGAAGAAAGAGCATCCTTTGGAAGTGAGCTGGACATGGTTGTTTTGCGGTTTTTGTTTTTGTTTTTTTTTTAAGATTTTATTTATTCGTGAGAGACACAGAGAGAGAGGCAGAGGGAGAAGCAGGCTCCCTGTGGGGAGCCTGATGCGGGACTCGATCTCAGGACCCTGGGGTCACAACCTGAGCCAAAGGCAGACGTTCAACCACTGAGCCAACGAGGTGCCCCGAGCCAGACCTGGTTAAATCCACACTCTGTAACTTACTAGCTGGTTGGCCTTGGACTCCTTTAGCCCCTCTGAGTGTCAGCAGCTAGTCTGTAAATGGGAGACGATCAAACCACCTTGGTGGGGGTTGCTCACTCTCTTAAGGAGAGAAAGAATTACCAAATTTCTGAAGTCTCCTAGGCCATCCTAACTCTGATTTTTGACGCACCCCATACTCTTCTGCAGCATCTTAGTCAACCTTGAAGAAGATGACGGTGCACAGGGAGACCCTGGGGGACCCTGCCAGATCATCAACAGACACGCCTGAGCTCACCAAAATGTCCCCAAAACATTTCTATTGCCTTAACCTGGATCAGAATGCATCTGCTGAGGGGTACAACTCATGTGAGGCTGCATAAAACATGAGCAGCAGAAAGACAAGTGAATGACTACCAAATAAATATCCAAATGTATTGAAGTCTTTCAAAAGAAATAACAAAACATTGTGTGGAATCAGAAAAGACCCCAAATAGCCAGGGGAATATTAGAAAAGAAAACCAGAACCGGGGGCATCACAATGCCAGATTTCAGGTTGTACTACAAAGCTGTGATCATCAAGACAGTGTGGTACTGGCACAAAAACAGACACACAGATCAATGGAACAGAATAGAGAACCTAGAAATGGCCCCTCAACTCTATGGTCAACTAATATTCGACAAAGCAGGAAAGACTCTCCACTGGTAAAAAGACAGTCTCTTCAATAAATGGTGCTGGGAAAATTGGACATCCACACGCAGAAGAATGAAACTAGACCACTCTCTTACACCACACACAAAGATAAACTCAAAATGGATGAAAGATCTAAATGTGAGACAAGAATCCATCAAAATCCTAGAGGAGAACACAGGCAACACCCTTTTTGAACTTGGCCACAGTAACTTCTTGCAAGATACATCTATGAAGGCAAGGGAAACAAAAGCAAAAATGAACTATTGGGACCTAATCAAGATAAAAAGCTTCTGCACAGCAAAAGAAACAGTCAACAAAACTAAAAGACAACCTACAGAATGGGAGAAGATATTTGCAAATGACGTATCAGATAAAGGGCTAGTTTCCAAGAATATAAAGAACTTATTAAACTCAACACCAAAGAAACAAACAATCCAATCCTGAAATGGGCAAAAGACATGAACAGAAATTTCACAGAGAAGACATCAACATGGCCAACAAGCACATGAGAAAATGCTCCGCATCACTGGCCATCAGAGAAATACAAATCAAAACCACAATGAGATCCCACCTCACACCCAGGAGAATGGGGAAAATTAACAAGACAGGAAACAACAAATGTTGGAGAGGATGTGCAGAAAGGGGAACCCTCTTGCACTGTTAGTGGGAATGTGAGCTGGTGCAGCCACTCTGGAAAACTGTGTGGAGGTTCCTCAAAGAGTTAAAAATAGACCTGCCCTACGACCCAGCAATTGCACTGTTAGGGATTTACCCCAAAGATTCAGATGCAATGAAACTCCAGGACACCTGCACCCCGATGTTTCTAGCAGCAATGTCCACAATAGCCAAAACTGTGGAAGGAGCCTCGGTGTCCATCGAAAGATGACTGGATAAAGAAGATGTGGTTTATGTATACGATGGAATATTACTCAGCCGTTAGAAATGACAAATACCCACCATTTGCTTCAGTGTGGATGGAGCTGGAGGGTATTATACTGAGTGAAATAAATCAGTCAGAGAAGGACAAACATTATATGGTCTCATTCATTTGGGGAATATAAAAAATAGTGAAAGGGAATAAAGGGGAAAGGAGAAGAAAATGAGTGGGAAATATCAGAGAGGGAGACAGAACATGAGAGACTCCTAACTCTGGGAAACGAACAAGGGGCAGTGGAAGGGGAGGTGGGCAGGGAGTTGGGCTGACTGGGTGATGGGCACTGAGGAGGGCACTTGACGGGATGAGCCCTGGATGATATACTGTATGTTGGCAAATTGAACTCCAATAAAAAAAAAAAAGAAAAAGAAAAAAGAAAACACGTGCAGTATGAGAGCTGCTTCAAAGAGAAAATATTACGGAAAATTATTATTCGAGTGAATTTAAGAAAGATTCCATGTCCATGCCTAAACCTCGTGTGCACAAGAGATGGAAATCTTATAGTGGCAATTAAAGTGGCAATGCCACAGACAGTGAGACGGGCAGCTAAGAGGCAATATCCCCTTTGGAGAGCACTCGAGAACTGTACATCAAGGGCCCTAAAAATGTTGATTCCATCCATCTGGTAATTCCACTTTCTAGAGGCTTTTCTAATAAAATAATCTTGGATATTAAAGTGACAGAGAGAAATAACTCTCTGCATAGACTGTCGTTGGATTATAATTTATAATAGGGAAACACATAACATACAATAAGGGAAGCAGTAAAAGGGGAAATATCCAGCCTTATCAGGATAGGTTTAAATAAATTAGGACACATTTACCAGATATAAAGTCATTAAAATTTGTTTATAGGAGTTATAATAACATAAAAAGAGCTTCTGTTACACACTATGAGAAAAAAGACCATACAACCGTAGATACCACGTGACTTTAAAACTACTTTACAAAACACATAAAACCTATGTATTGTTCTTTAAGAATGTTGGCAGTGACTTAAGTGAATGTTTTTTTTCCACAGCCCCTAAACTTACTGCAATGAGTATGTATTACTTCTATAAAGAAAGTATTTTGGGGGGCACCTGGGTAGCTCAGTGGTTGAGCATCTACCTTCAGCTCAGGTCATCATCCCAGGGTCCTCAAATCGAGTCCTGCACTGGGCTCCCCACAAGGAGCCTGCTTCTCCCTCTGCCTATGTCTTTGCCTCTCTGTGTGTGTCTCTCATGAATAAATAAATAAAATATTTTAAAAAAAGAAGGAAAAAAATTTTTAATTGAAAGAAACAGAGAGGGATCCCTGGGTGGCGCAGCGGTTTACCGCCTGCCTTTGGCCTGGGGCGCGATCTTGGAGACCCGGGATCGAATCCCACGTCAGGCTCCCAGTGCATGGAGCCTGCTTCTCCCTCTGCCTATGTCTCTGCCTCTCTCTCTCTCTCTCTCTGTGTGACTATCATAAATAAATAAAAATTAAAAAAAAAAAAAAAAAAAGAAAGAAACAGAGAGAGGAAAAGAAAAAACAAGAACCAAGTAAGAAACAACAAACATGAAAGCAGCACAGCAAATTAACAGGAAAGGAATAAAGGTGTCTAAGTTCCCATACCAGGCTGACAAAGCCCTACTACAGCATTACGTATTTAAAGAACTCCTCCCTTGAGAACTGACTGCCAGTGTGCCCTTGAGAAGGTGGATCAGGCCAGAGAAGGTCAAGTGGATAGACTCAGGGAGACTCAGGGTCAGGCAGGACCCATCTTGGGTGGGGGTCACAAAAAAGCCCATACACATCGCCCTCCCTGTCTGGGCATGATCAGGTTGGTTATCCCCATCTTATAGACGCAAAGCTCACTCACACACACAGAGCAGAGATAGGAACCAAAGCCTGAACTGAATTTCTGGGGATGTAGGTTACCCTGGGAACCCTACTTGGCCAACAGGCACCCAAAACAGATCCTGATCAGAGATGCTCACCTGGAGGTAGATTGCTGCCTCTTGATAATTGATCTCCCAGTTGTGTCCGGTGGGGCTTGATGGGGGACTCTCACCCCCCAAGCCGAGGCTGGAGGTCTGGGAGTCCTGGACAGCATAGCTGCCTCCATCTGCATAAGAAGAGGAGAGTGATTCATTTACAGTGTAGGCTCAAGAGGATAAAAACACCATTCACCAGAAGAAAGGGCTCGTAAGCTCACCTGTATGTCCCATTATCTACAAGTCAATGCCCCATCCCATGTAATAATAGCAGGAATTAGCATGGCTAATTAAAAATGCTTTTCATTCTCTTGTTAAATGAAAAAACCTAGTTCAAGGAGCACATATAATATGCTATCTTTTGTGTAAAAAAGAAAAAGGGAGGAAAAAAGAAAACATACAGATATCTATGAAACAAGAAGGATAAATTTCCTTACAAGGGGTGGGGGGCCAGCATTGAAGTGTTACTCAAAGTGATCTTTCTGTATACTTCTTAAAAATTAATTTATTTGGGACATCTGGGTGGCTCAGCAATTGAGTATCTGCCTTCAGCCCAGAGCGTGATCCCAGGGTCCAGAGTTTGAGTCCCACATCGGACTCCCCACGGGGAACCTGCTTCTCCCTCTGCCTGTGTCTCTGTCTCTCTCTCTCTGTTTCTCATGAATAAATAGATAAAATCTTTTTTAAAAAATCATTTATTTTAGAGAAAAAGAGCAAGAGGAGGGGCAGAGAGAGAAAGAGAATCTCCAGCAGACTTCCCACTGAGTGTAGAGCCCATGCAGGGCTCAATCCCAGGACCCTGAGATCATGACCTGAGCCTAAATCAAGAGCCGGACACTTAACCAACTGAGCCACCCTCTTTTGTACACTTTTGACTTTTGGAAGTATGTTAAATCCTACTTGGTTAAAACATAAAAATAATTGGATTTGTTCCCTGATGTAGGCTCATCTGTTGTTTTTCCCTGCTGACACCCATGCCTCTTTACTTCCAGTAATACTGACCCCATCTGCCTTTGGAGAACATCCTCTCCTTATTCTCCCCACCCCACCTTCTTTGTCTCTGGCTGACTCTACCCGGGTCTCCAGGGCAGGTGCAATAAAAGCACCTCATTCCCCTGGACAGGGATTGGTCCAGGCAGGGGTACTATCCCAAGCCCAGCCAATGATGGCTGAACTCAGACCTTTTCCTAGACCACTCAGGAAGGTGGGGCTCTTTCCCTGTTACTGGCGGGTGGCTGCCTCTGGCACCACCACGTGAGGGAAGCCTCCCTGAGAAGGAAGCCAACAGAGAACAAAAGAATCACAGAGATAACATTAGTTCCAGCCCTAAGATTGAACTGTGCCTCATATCCACCACCAATATCTGAGCCTATAAAGATCCTTTTATACTTAGGCTTGTTTAAACTGGGTTTGTCACAACACTCAAGCATGTCTACTGATACATGGTAAACAAAGGCACCAAGAAATGACTTTCAACTTGTTAATTTATTGGGAAGATTTATCATCATCTAGGATGAGAATCTCGTTGCCCACAATTCACACTCAAACTGATCCACCTACAGGAAGATGAATGAAACATGTTTGAATAAGGAGACATGCAGAGGTGGCAGGAAGCAAATATGTAAAGCTCACCACCAAATAGTAAAGGGGAGAAAATAGGCAGAGTTCCTATGGCTGCAGGGTCATAACTGGTCCTTCTAAGCTTGAACTGCCAGCCAGGGGCAGCAGGATCTTGCAAAGCTCTTCTTCACCTACTTTTAAGAATAATTTTATTTAGATAAATTTGACACACAGTAAAATGCACAATTTGATATGTTCTGATATATGCACACACTTGTGAAACCATCACTACAATGAAGATCATACATCCATGCCCACCCATCCACACCCAGACAATCCCTGATCTACGCCCTGTCGCTATTAGATGAATCTGCATCTCAGAAGTTTATACAGATGGAATCACAGAGCATGTGTTCTTTTTTTGTTTGGCTTCTCTCCCTCAGCGTGAGTACTCTGAAAATCATCCATGTTGTAATGGTGATTCGATAGCTCATTTTGGATTTTTTTTGGCTGAGTAGCATACCATTGTACAGATGTGCCACAGTTCATCCCCTCACCTGCTGATGGACACTGAGACTGCTTCCAGTTTGGGGCTGTTTCAAATAAAGCTGCTAGGAACATGCATGTACACGCTTTGTATGGACACATGCTTTCATTTCTTTGGGGTAAATACCTAGGGGTGAAATCACTAGATCATACGTTTAACTTTTTAAGAAACTGTCAGACTGTTTTCCAAAGACTGTACCCATTTTATATTACCACTTGCAGTGCAGGAGAGTCCTCATTCCTCCATACACTCAACCACACCTGACACACTCAGCCTTCTTAATCCTGACCATTCTAAATACTGTGGGATAGTATTGCATTGTTTTAATCTCAATGTTTTTATTTATTTATTTATTTTAAAGCTGTTATTTATTTATTAATGAAAGACACACATAGAGAGGCAGAGACATAGACAGAGGGAGAAGCAAGCTCCCTGCAGGGAGCCTGATGTGGGACTCGATCCCAGGACCCCGAGGTCATACCCTGAACTGAAGGAAGATGCTCAACCACTGAACTACCCAGGCATCTCAATCTCAATGCTTTTAATTTGCATTAGGACTAATAATATTGATCATCTTTCCATATGCCTATATGTCATCTGTATGTTTTAGTTGAAGCATTTTCAAATCTTTCATTTGTTTTCTTTTTTGGGTAATTTTCTTATTTTTGAATTTTGAGAGTTATTTTATATATACATACATACATGTGTTCTCTAAATATACACAAGTCTTTACCTATTGTTAACATATTTACTCCAACTTTTAATTATTTCTTTAGATTAGTGATTAGAGTGTTTTCTTCCATTCTTTTACTTTTAATCTCTTAGTTCTTTATATTTAAACTGTGTTTCTTAGAGGCAGCATAGTTTGATCTTGCTTCCCCACCCCAATCTGAAAATCTCTGCCTTTTAATTGGAGTATTTAGATTACTCACATTTAATGTAATTATTGATATGGTTAGGTTTAAATATACCATCTTGCTATTTTTTTATAGTTGTCCCATCTGTTCTTTGTTCTCTTTTTCTGCCTTCTTTTGGATCACTGAATATTTATTATGATTCTATTTTATCTCCTTTGTTGGCTTAACTGCAATGCTTTCTTTTGTTACTTAGAGGTTGCTTTAGGGTTTACAGGATACATTTTATACATTTTTAATTTACCACAGTCCACTTTCAAGTGGCATCATGCCACTTCATGCATAGGATAAGAATCTTAAAACAGTATACTTCACTCTCTCCCCTCCCAACCTTGAGGCTTCTGGAAATACAGCGACTTCCAGTTCACAAACCTACTCTGGCTTGAGCTTCATCTCCATTGCTAGGATGTGTAACTAGGAGAATATGTGCTAGGAGAATCTTTCTGGAAGGGACTGTACCAATGAAGCCCATATGAAAGGAGTTAACACTACTCACAGGCTCTGTGTTTGTACTCCATGCTGATGTAATCCTTATAATCCCAAGAGGTATGTACTATCATAAATGCTACAGCAGGAGGAGGTTAAGCAATTCAACCAAGGTTACCCGGCTCTACAGGGCAAAGCTAAGATTTGACCCCAGGCAGCCTGGCTCCAGAGCAGATGCATTTAACCACTATCCTATACTATACTACCACCTTCTAAGAAAGAGGAATCTGGGGAGAAGCACAGCTGACTATGGTCTTTTTTTTTTTTTTTTTAAAGATTTTATTTATTTAGTTGAGAATGAAAGAGAGAAAGAACGAGCAGGGAGAGTGGCAGAGGCAGAGGGAGAAGCAGACTCCCCACTGAATAGGGAGCCTGATACAGGGTTCGATCCCAGGACCCCAGGACCATGACCTGAGCTAAAGGCAGACACCCAACCAACTGAGCCACCGAGGCACCCCTGACAATGGTTTTAAACTAGTAGTAATAAACATTTATTGAGGCTTACTACACGCCAAAACCTATGCTGTGGCAGATTTTATTTTCCAAATATAGTCACAGCATGATCTTTCATTCTATGTGCTCTTCTAGAACCCTTCTGCTTCCCCACAAACAGGCAAAGCCCATGTCTCCCTCTTGAAACCAGTGAGCCTTTGTGCCTATCTTGACCAATGTAGGATGGAGGACATAATGCTAATGACTTCTGAGGCTAGATCATAAGGGCACCATCACCTTTTTCTAGTGGGATCCTTGTTCATGGAACAGCCACCATGTTGTGTGGTGGAGAGGCCTGTGGAGAAGAAGGAAAGCCCCCTGTCCACAGCCCAGCTGAGCCCCCTGCCAACAGCCTGCAACCTGCCAGTCAGGTAAATGAACCATCTCAAAATCAGATCTTGTAGCCCTAGCCAAGTGTCCAAACTGACATTGCGTGGCAGAAAAATAAGCCCCTCTACTGGGCACCACCAAACTGCAGATTCTTGCACAAAATATCTCAAGGCTATATCTGCTATTTTCAAGCACTATGTTTTATGGTACTCTGCTATATAGCAATAGATAATTGACACATATCTAAGTGCTTTATACCAACTGACCATGTAATGCTCATGACAATCCTATGAAGAAGGTACTATTAACCCACTTCAGACTTGAGGAATCTAAGTCACAGAAAGGCCAGGTACCTTCCTGAGCCCAAGCAGTGAGCGGCAAGCAGGGCTGAGATGCGGAACTGGGTGACTAGTTCCCCATCAGCAGGCTACGTGCTGCTCAAGAAATGGAAGCCTGGAAAGGGTGTCAGGGTAGTGCCAAAAGGATGAAACATACAGCAGCAGTTCCATCACTTCACAAAGTTACAAGCAGGAGGTGGCACATCTGGCTGCAGCTCACCCTTGACCATCCTGGTCCTTCTCTACCCAAGACATTCCCCGACTCCACCCCCAGTGTCCTTTTCTGAAAGAACTAAGCCCTAGGCAGGGACAGGAGAAGGTCAAACCACCTTCCCGGATGCATTCATGTAGACCAGGGAAGCAGGAGCCAAAATGCACCTCCCAAGTAGGAGAAGCCGCAGGCAGACAGCTGGACGGTCCCGTGACTTCGTGTGCCTGTGCCTGTCCTCTGCGACCTTCACTTGCCACGGCAGGAGCCCATGCCCACACCACAGCAGTCCTAGGTGAAAGAAATAGCAGGACCAGTGTGGGGTGGGCAGCCGTGAGCTGGCACAGATGGCAGTGGACATTAGTGCGGCTTTCCCAGCCGGCACTAGACATTGGCATCTGTGTGAGCCCCTGTCTGAGATCCTCTGTGCAAACCTTCTTAGCCCTTCCTCTCTCTTTGGGCTCTTAGCAGATAGATCTGACGTCCTTCCACCCTTTCTGGTGGGAGAAGGCACCTGGCCCTCCCAGTTTTTGCCCTTTGGCCTTCACCACATACACTGCACACCACTGTGACCCGGGAGGCTATAGCAACCCCCCAGCGTGGGCTGCTCCTTGCAACTCACACCCACACCAGTGGGTTTTGCCTGGCAGAACCCTGAGGTGCCCTGGTTTAGGTGCCGTCTTCCCCTCAAAGCCACAAACAACAGCTCCCTCCAGTTTCTGAAATCCATAGGGACCACTGGAACAGGGAAAAGGACCAGGCTTCCAGTCTTTGATGGAAAGCTTTGACATTGCCTTTCTCTCCACTATCACACCCAGTAAGTCACCAGGTCTGGGGAGGGTGTGGTAGGGTGGGGGGTGGTCTCCTGCCATTCAGCTATAAGACAGTAAAAGGCCCTCAGACTGGCTCTCACTGCCCCAGCGTTTCCTGGCCACTTGACTCCAGGCATCTGGTTGCAGAATGAGATCAGCAAAGCATCAACATGATTGTGCTCTGCTGCTTAAAATCTCATAATGGCCTGCCCTCAGGAAAAACTCAGACTTCCTCACCCGCATGGAGCTGATATGGATCGAGGCGGCAAGTGTCTTTAGGATTGCGTTCCTTCCCAAGCTCTGGGTGGATCATCAGCTTGGCGCTCATGGGCTCCAGAGGGCAGCTGGTTACTATGGAACACTGAGGATACAGGAGCCTCCATGTGGCAGTGAGCACCACAGAGATAAAATGTATACTTCATGGTCACAGATCACAGAGAGCTGGCTGGTGTGTGTGAGCAGACGTGTTGCAGGGCTGCAAAGGGCAGAATGAGGACCCAGGAGGGGATGTCACAGGGAGGGCCTTTCCAACAAGCAGAGTTGACCAATGATGCCCTGGGCAGAGGGGGCTTTAACTGTCATGTTTGATTTGCTAAAAGTAAGTTAGTAAATGCTAGGCCCTCTTACAGCTGGGTACGCACTTGTTATTTTATTCTAAATATGATCTGTAAGTTGGAAATTATTCTTCATAAAATAATTTTAAACCAACAATTGCCTTGTTCATCCACTAACTGGCTTCGTGGGCATCCCCAGGGGCAGAGGGCAGTGCCCAGAAGCCCCGGGTGGGGACAGGAGGTACCTGGAGAGCCCCTGCCCTGCAGAGCCACCTGTCTGCTAAGGCAGCAAGGACCCCATCACCAAGGGGCCTCAAGAAGATGTTCCACAGCCAACCATGGGATGTTTCAACAGAAAGGAGATTCACCCAGCACGTGGGGAGCTGGACTAGCTGCCTTTGCATTTTCCAACATCTAGGTTGGAAAGTACATAGGTTTACAGGTACATAGAGACTCTGAAGAGACAGCAGGTAGGGGCAGATGGCCTTAAAAACAACTCAAATTCATGAGCTTCCCGCAGGCAGGACCAGCCGCCTGGACCTTGCTAGTTATCAACAGTCTTCCACAAACACCGCCTGGCTGCACAGATAGGGTAAAGGCGTCCCTTAGCACACTCATCCCTCTCCTTCCCCTAATTAACTGCAGCCCCCCAGATGGACATACCTTAGAGTTCAGCAACTTAGCTTCTGCCAGCATTCTTCCAAGCACTCCATATACATATGAACTTCATCCTCACAACCTACCACAATTGTCCCCATTTTACGGATAAGATAATGGAAGCACAGAACAAGTGTGAACTTGTCCAGGATCTCACACATTCAGAAAGTGAACCGGGTCTATGTTTAAAAGCACCATGCTTAATTACAGAGGAGGGTCACCCTCTGTGCTCGGCAGGTAGGCAGCCGGTGTAAGATGGTGTATTATGGGCTGGGCGGACATCAATCTGGGAATTGGAGCCCACTTTTGGACACTGCCATAGTCATTGACATGGTTGCTACATTTCCTTTTCCTGGTGATTCATTCTCATTGTGTCTGTAAATTTGAGGAGCACTGTAGTGGCGCTTAGATTTTGGGGTACTTTCTGCTGCTCATCTTGGAAACAATGACTATCAGGTCTGGAATGGGTGGTGGAGACCACTTAATTCAATGTCCACCTTTTAGAGGTGGGGAACTGGGGGCCAGGGAGTGGTGGGACAGCCAAGTCTTGCATTCAGGTCTCCTGGCTCCCCATCTAGCGCCTTTCTTAACACAAACACTGATCATTCATCCCTCACCAGAGAAATGTGGTGGGTGGTTCCACTGTGCACACAGCTATGAGACCCATCAAAGAGAAGCGATTGGGCTTTACATTCTGTTGGCCGGGGCACCTGGGATGCCCACTGAGGGCCAGGAGTGACTGACAGACAGGCAAAAGGTCTTGGCAGGGTGGCAAGAAAGTATTTTCCTTGACCTAAAGCACTGAACAGAGCAGCCACACTCACACAAATCCCAGGGCAGAAGCATCCTGGAGAGTCAGAAGGCTCACCCACTCATACACCCTTAATTTGTTATGCTGAATGACGCCCAGATAACTGGCTGTGCTTGGACCATAAGATCCCATGACTTACTCACTCCACCCCTTTGCCATGGCCCAAGCCACCTCTTCCCCAAGGAAGCACAACCCCTTCTACCAACTGGGCTCCCTACTCCTGGGCCCTGGCTTTGTCTAGTCTCTATGCCAGAGAAGTTCTTTGTTGTTTGTGTGTGTTTTAAGTAATTCTGTAGTTCAGCATAACAATAATCCTTTAAAAACCTAAGCCAGATGGTATCACTCCTCTGCCCCAAATAGACTGCAGAATCTAGCTCCCAAGAAGACTCCAAGTCCTTCCTTGGATTAAAAGGGCCTAAGAGACTGAGATGTCTCACCCCACCCTCCCTCTTGCTCCAGACATGCTGGCCTCCTTATTGTCCTGGGACAGGCCGGGAAGGTCCTTCCTAAGGACCTCTGCACTTCCCTAAATTCCCTCTTGCCCTCCCCGGATTTCTCACATCTTTGTAAATCACTTCACTGGCTTGCCCAATCCTCCTCCGTGCTTCCCCCTGGGGCATTTATTTACTTCTTGGCCTGTTTAGTGTCTGTTTCCCTTCCTGGAATGTTAGCTCTGTGAGGAGAGGGACTTTTGTCTTGCTGTGGAGTACCCAGGGCCCAGAACAGTATTGAGCAAGATGCACAAATGCTCCACAAATACCCGAATTAAATGAGAAAAAGCTCTTCCCCGAAGATTCTAGAAGTGCACTCCCGGGGCCAGTGACTGCAGGGCAGGGCCCAGGAGGCATGCACAGAGCTTGGGGCTCCTTCGAGGAGTACAGTGGGAGTACCAGGGGGCATTAAGGGGCAGTGACTTGATCTCTGTGTTTTCTAAAGATCATTCTTTTAAGGATTTGAGAGGCACTATTTTGTATAAGAATAATTCAGAGTGGTCCAGGGGGGAAACTGAAAAAAAAAAAAAAAAAAGACTAATTCAGAGCAGACCCTTAAAAAGAAAAGGAAAAATGTGACTGGCAGAGCCAAGGAGAGAGAATGGAGGAGCCTCCCCTCCCGGGCGGACTTTGTTCTAACCATTCAACCTGATGCTTGCTCAGAACACAGAACTTGGCTTGCTTACTAGGTCCCCAAAGGCAAAGCCCCATAGCTTATTTGTGGCTCTTATATGCAGGGAGGGCTGAAAGGCTCTGGGGGGTGGGGGTGGGGGCAGGCTGCGGGGCTTTTCAGGAAAGCCACAGGAGATCTCACAGAGCCCCCTTTACACCTGGCTCCAGTGGCTAGGCAGCGGCTGGACGCACATTTAGGGATTATAGAAAGGGCGCAAATGGAAGGCAGGGAGTCCCTGGCTTATCCTGTTCCTTTTATAGGCAGCCCTCACGCAGAGGGGGCAGCCCCGCAGCCAAGTCCAGAAGCACTTTCAGTACACCGCAAATAAGGGGGCTGGGGCATCACGTGGGTCCTAATTCCCTGCCCCACTGAACACTGCTTCCCACTTTCTAGGCTGGAAAAGTGGCCACAGAGGTGATGGAAATGCTCCAAATCCCAAGTGCTTTCTTGATGAACTATAAGGCATGTTCAAAGGCTCAGCAGCTTCTGAAACAGGCAAGACAATTATAGCCAATAAAGGAGAGGAAGGCAGGGGTACAGGGGGCAGGTCAGAGGCCAGAGGGCTGGGGGAAGGGGGGCACCAGAGCCCGAGGACACAGACTGTGGGCCTGTGTTTCAGACGGTGGGGTGTTTGGGGGTATAAGGCCCTGCCTCTTGGGGAACAGATCCCAGTGGGCTTCCTTAGGAAAGACTCCTTTGAAGCAGATGTGGGAGGACATGCAAGGACTCCTAGTTCCCCTGATTGATCACCAATGGACATGAAGTGCCAGGGAATAATGTGGCACTTCATGTGCATGGTTAAGGTCCACGCACCGTGCCCCCTGGGGCTGCTCTGGATCATCTATCTGGGGGTAGACCTCAGGGGGTGTGAGTAGCCACCTGCCCTGCTGCCTTGCCCACCCCACCTATTCCTGCCACCCTGGCCAAATCTGTACTTCCTGGGAGAAATACCGGCTCCCAGGTCTCCAGGTGAATGATGTGCTCGCATAGATGCCCCCTGCACAGGGAGAGTCCCATAAAACAAAGCAGTCACAGAGGCTCTCCCCACAGCACCCCGGGTCCAGCCCAACCCTAGGGGCCAAGACTACCTCTCACACCAGGGATTATTAGAGACCCCGTGAGAATCAATATCCATGACTTCAGACTTTGGCACTGCCCTCACCCGGAGCAGGTGGGCTCTTCCAGGTGAGCTAGAAAGGCAAGGTCAAGGCATACCGCAAGGGCCCAGCTGGTGGAGACTGGATGACCTCACCACAGGGCTGTTGGGGAGCTGGCCCTCCACTACCTCCTCCAGGAAGACAATGGCTGGCGGCCCTGGCCTCTGCATGTCCAATTCCTAGGAGGCAGCCGGACTGCAAGCGGGAGGGAAGAAGGGAAAAAGACACACAGCAGGTGCAGGAGGGTGGGAGGAGCAGGATTCCAGGCCCTCCCAGCAAGCCAGCTTCTCCACTGGCTCCCGCTGGCAGGAGGTTTTAAAAGGGCCAGAGGAAGCTGACCAGGAACATTCTTGGCAACCAGGAAGATCCCATTCTGGGCCTGGGGGGGGGGGGGGGGGCTGGGGGGAAAGTCCCCTGAAAGGGAAACATGTTGTTCTGCATTTCTGCTGCCCTAGGCAGAGTTCTCCTGTATGAAAACCAGGCTGCGGCCTCAGGCCTGGGGCCCCCCCCGCAGACCTTAGCCACTAAAGGTTTATGCAACACCTACCCCTTAACTATATACCCTTCCTGAATCCTGGCAATCAGCCCAGGGAGGTGAACACAAAATCACTGGCAGGAGGAGAGGACGAAGCTGAAAGGAAAGGCTGAATGAGCAGGCATCAGAATACACAAGGACAGTAACAAAACATTGACTCCAAGTCTGAGAGAAGTTCCCTGTTCAGAGGACAGGCCGCAGACAAACCAGGATGACCTGTTTGCACAGATGGTAACGCTTCCTCCACGCTGATGTAACAGGGCCCAGACGCTCCCTGCAAAACAGCTGGCTGCTTTGCATGCAGCCTCTGAAATGACCCTGCAGGGAATCCAAGGTTTCCGTTCGCTGGAGCACAGCGTGCAGCAGCATCCTGGCAGTGCTGGGTAAATAGAAACAGTTTCCATATGCCACCATAAAGCTGCACCAGGGAGGAAAGGGAGAGAATGAGCAGGAGGGGAGGGCTTCTGTGATCCAACTCCCCACTCGGCAAGGGCAAGGGCAGGGTCTTCATGGGCTGAGTAAGCCACTGAGACCTTTGGGGCCTAGGGCAAGAAGTTGCTTTGGAGAAAGGCCTATGAGCTCCTAGATGGGAAAGAACGCCAGACCATGAGTGCTTCTGGGCAGGTATAAATGGAGGACTTTACTCTCATTCAATCCTCCCTCCTTCTACTTCTCCTTCTCTTACAGGTGCACAACCTCACCCTTTCTCAAACACACATACCCTGCACATCCTCTTCAAGATGCAACCTGGCCCTGGATACCCAGGGTCACTCCCTACCATGCCCCTCCCTCCCTGTCCCCCTTCCCTGGTTCACTCTCTGCATCCCCAGAGCCTCAGTTTCTCCACCCATTAACTGGGACTGGGGCCAACTGGGCTCTGAGTGTCACAGAAACAAATGTGGATACCCACAAAGCACCCGGAGCCCTCTGGAAAACCAGTGCCCACCAGAATGACAACGAGCAATCGCCCAACCGTTCGCCAGTTGTCGCTGAGAGCCCCACTCCATGGGAAAAAACTCAAAGAGAAGAGGCAAATAAACCAGAGTGACACTGATGAGTTTTCTGGGCACTGCTTCTGCGCTGGCTGACTCTTCAAAGGCCCCCAGATAAAAATCAGGCAAAAGACACGCTGCCGAAAGAAAGCAGAGTGCACATTTCCTTCAGCTCAGGCCCTCTCGTTCTGACGACTGGATGCAAGATGGCAGGGGACATAGACTCCTGTTATCCATGCATGCTAATAAAGACTGCAAACATGGACAGAGCACCGGGGCAGATATATTGACCTCTAGAAAGGCAGGAACTGACACAGAGCCAAGCTAGTTTGAATCACTGGCCTGGAGCCTGAAACCCGTCCTGCCAAAGGCTCAGGCCAGAGGAGGAAAGGAAAAACAAAAGGCTCAACTAGGCCAGTGCTATGGGTCAAGCATTGTTCTAGAAGGAGGAGCCCCGATCTGGAAGTGGCCAGGATAACGCCCTGTGCCACCTTCAACTTTGTTTCCGGCCAGCTGACAGGGACCTGAGTGGCCAAATCTCCAGATTCTCTGTAGATACAGGAGTTCAGCCACTGAAGGGCCCTGAACTGGCAGGGAAATGGCTAGAAGGTTGGGAGCAGGGGCTGTACACAGAGGCTCTTGGGAGGGATTGGGGAAATGAGTGCCTCTTGGTAATTTAGGGTAGTGACTACTGCTCCAAGTACACACCTCCAACTGGCTACCCGGCATGCTCACATCCTGAGGTTGTTGACCTTTTTTTTTTTTTTTTTTAAGATTTTTATTTATTCATGACAGACACACAGAGAGAGAGAGAGAGAGAGAGAGGCAGAGACACAGGCAGAGGGAGAAGCAGGCTCCATTGAACATGACCTTGATAGCAACTCTGCAAGGTTCTTAAGTTATGCAGGAATCTGGGAGAGAACAGGGTGGGTGAAATTTTAAAAGGCTGGCCTTCTTGATACAAATACGGTTTAATTTAGAGACATTTATTCAGCATCTACTGTATCCCAGGCATTGTGCCACATATTGGATTTGAAAAAGTCAAACCATGTACTTTGTCTTCATGGGGCTCACAATCAGGAGGCAAGAGAAAGAATGTGATTATGGTGCATTAAGTCATTTCTTAGTTATAACAGCCTAAAAAGGATGTGACAACTACCCTCCATGGAGGCCAGTAGGCAAAGGCAGGGAAATTCGGGGGTGATGTCTGGGCCAGTTCTGAAGAATGAAGGATGAAGAGGGATCACAAGGTGGATGGGGGTGTGATGAGAGGGACCTTCCAGAAACAAGGAAGGTCATGCATAAAGCTCTGGAAAGCAAACAGCAGGGCATATCTGGGAAACTGTAGAGGGTTCAGTGATCCTGAAGCTGACACAGGCGGAGACAAGGCAGGAGCAGCAGACCAGCTGTCAGCCACATCAAGGAGACAGGGCCAGAGCCACTGGGTTTCAAAAGGAACCAACCCAACTGGATGTGCCAATTGGAAATACACGGCAAGGTGGTTGATCTTGGTGAATATCGTAACCGCATCTACAAACACTGCACAGCAAAATTGCTAGTTAGTTTTCCCAGGGGAGCACAGTGAGCTCACTGGTGTAGGGCAGGTACCTCTTGGGGAGCCACCAAGCTCACTTCCGCTGTCTCAGCCTCCTCACCGCGTGGTCTGGCCACTACAGCACACCCCAGCACCATCCCTTCTGCCCAGGCGGAGAGAAAACAAGTGGTTGCCAGATGCCCGCAGGTTAATTTCTTGGTGAGGCAAGAGGAGATTTCTCCTTCCTTCATCTGTGTATTTCAAGACTCTGCTTGCAATTCTACTTCATGCCTCTGTGTCATGGGGTTTATTGAGACAAAGGGCTTTCACTAGTACTGAACACTCATCACAAAGTATTTACTGAACACCTATCATGTGCAAAGTGCTTCAGGTGCCTTGAAAAGACACTTATATGTCCATGCACACGTCAAACCACCCCTCCCCGCTTCTCTCTCTCTCTCTCTCTCTCTCACACACACACACACTCTCTCTCTCTCTCACACAGGCTGCAAGCTCCACTCTGTTTACCCAATGAGGAGTGCAGCACCTGTGTGAACATCTGTCCCGCATTCACTTGGAAGCATCAGAAATGCTAATTGTGAACCACACAAGGACCAGGAAGGGAGCTGTGGAAGAGCACACCAGGATAAGGCATTTTCACTGCACCCGGAGCTCCCAGAGCTTCTGCAAGAGGTCAGCAGACAAGCGGCATTCAGAGGACGAGTCTGGCTATGAGATTCATTCTCCACAATGCCACTTGATGTGTCGTCAGTCGATGGTCCTGCCAGCATAGACCAGAGGTCCGCACCGGCCCCTGCATGGGAGCACAAGGGAGGCTTGCTGGACCTGGCTTTCACAGACACTGGCCCCGCCCCCTGCATCTAGATCTTCCGAGGCCACTTAGCAGCTCTGCTCAGAAGAGCGGAGACAGGGGTGAGGTGGCCGGAGGCACAGGCCCTTTGGGGGAAGTCCCAGTGGTTGGAAGCTGACATTGTGCAGAGAGCTTGAGGGCTGAAGCATGCCGCTTCTCTGGAGACCTGAGCTTGTCTGGCTCTTGCTGCTCCCAGAGGAGGCAACAGGGGCCTGAGAGCCTATGCGGTCAATGGCCTGGCATTGCCTTCAGCCTTCTCTTTGCCTCCTTTTTCCTCAGTGTACCTTCCTGTTGAGTGGGGAAGGCAGCCCCAAAGAGGCATCACAATGGTAAGCAAGAAGCCAATCTAACGAGTGAGGCGAGACACAGAGCTGCTTGAATTCAACTATCCCTGGAGCATGCCCAAGAGAGCGGTCAAGGGAGTAAACGTCATTCTTACATTCACCATCTGAGAAAATTCAAAAAACTGGCTAACATTCCTTAAAGGAAGTCAGGAAATTTAATAAGAGAAAGAGCACGTTCAAGCTCTCAATCCAGAGTCCTCAAATTCCCTACTCGAAGCTCAGGAAGGGGCAACATCGCCACTTTGTTGAAAATAAAACCTTGGGCACCTGGGTGGCTCAGGGGTTGAACTGCCTTTGGCTCAGGTCATGATCCCAGGGTCCTGGGATCGAGTCCTGCATTGGGCTCCCCGCAGGGAGCCTGCTTCTTCCTCTGCCTGTGTCTCTGCCTCTCTCATGAATAAATACTGTCTTTAAAAAAAGAGAGAGAAAATGAAAACAAAACCCTGATGCTTTATTATTACCTAATGTTTCCACTTACTGAGTTGGTCCTAGGAGATGTTATATGGAATCTCCCACTTAATCTTTGTGTCAACCCTGAACGGGAGTATTCTTAGCCCCATTTTACAGATAACAAAGCTGAAGCTCAGCTCTTCACCTGAGGTTGCACAGCTACTAGCCAGTGATGCTGATATTTCAACCCCATCCTCTGCTGTAGACTGAGAGTCTCTGAAGAAATGGCAGAATGTCGTAGAATACCAGCAGACATCACCCACCCAACGCACGCACATTTCTAACAACCTGAGAATTCTCCCAAGCCACCCCTGCCTCCAGACTTGTGAGTCTGTGCACCCTGGGCCAGCGTCTGATCTCCACACCCAAAACAGCACGAAACAACCTGGAACCACAGCACACAGCCAAGTGGCCTGGAGGCTGAGTGGGCTCCGGTACTGAATAAATCTGAGCCCTGTCGAGGCAACCAGACTGGCCCCGGGGTGCACCGTTAAAAACTGCAATTGCAGACAAGACCAGCCAGCCAAGTGTGAACAGCCGAGCCCGCAAGAAGAGGACACCCTCGGGAGTCACAGAAAGGAGACATCACGCTCGTCGACGACCACCCACAAGTGAGAGCCAACACATCCGGCAGCTTGGAGGTGCTCCAAGCCATTAGCCAGCACTGAGCACCACCGCTCTGCCCGAGCTGATTTTCAGCAAGAGCTAAAGGAATAAAAAAAAATTAAAAAATAAATACCCAATCTAACAAAAAGAGAGATTATAGCAAGAGGAAAAAGGCAGCTTACAAATGGCCGGGAGGTGGAGTGAGGGGGGTTGGAAGGTGGGAGCCAAGCACCCAAGGCAGCCATGGCAATTATGGGACACATGTGGGATCCCAGAGAAGTATGAAGTGCTAAAACAATCCAAAAAGTTAGCTCTTCCCAAGGGCAGCAGGGGCCAGGCCCTGCCTAGACTATTTCTGACCCATCACATGTGTATGAGTCTCCCTGTCACCCCAGATGGCTCCAGGAGCTGGCTACGCTATGACCCACAGAGTCACTTGGGGCCTTGGATGTTCTGTGAATCTGGTGAGTCACTCTCAGATATGTTTCTTAGCATCTGTTTATGAAGTGCTCAGGGTATGAAGAGAAAAGACACGGTCTCTGCCTTTGCAAATACTTGTACTATCAGAAAGAGGCACATTTGTGCCCCACATCAGCATCTAAAACAACAGCACCTACCCAGACATTACACTGAGTGGTGCACTCTGCCTTTCTCCCCGGTCCTTCCTCCCCGCTTCAATGGGCATCACAGGGACACTCGAAAGAAATCCACAAACAGGTTAAAGCCTGACTGAAGGAACTTGGTTTATAAAACCCAACTCAACACTGGATGAACCAAGGGGGTATTAATCATACTATGAAGATGCTTTGCCAAACCCAGCCCTCTTACCCATATTTTAACTTATCTATTTCACCAAAATTTCCATTTTCTTACAATCTTTGGGAATCCATCATGGCACAACGCAAACCTCAATTCAGTACATAGGACATTAATCAAATCTATCCCACGCAGGTGCTAGAGAGGGACCGGGTTTCTGTGCACAGAGAGCAAAGAAGGAGGTACAGACAGCGTGGAGAATGGGAGGGTGTGGACGGGCAGCCACTACCCTAACTGGTTAGGGAGGCTTGGGGAAGGCTGGCTGGCAGAACAGGACAAAGGTCTTCAGCTGGAGAAAGTTGGAGTGGGGATAGATCAGAAGCAAGAGATAGCAGCCTACGTGGACATTGGGTACTGAAAAGTGGTTTAAATGAGAAAACAAATGAGATTATATGAGCAGTGCCATGTTTTAAGACTCCTGCTTATTGGTTCTGAGTTCTGGGGTGGAGTAAGAGAAGGGAGGCCAGTTAGCCAGGAGTGTAACTGAGAAGAAATTTCTCATGGCCTGGAAAGCGCTGGGACCCCTGCCAGGGGCTTAGAGCCAGGCAGGGAAGGTGGGTCAGTGTACTTGGTTTCCAAGGGCTTCATCTTTCACTTGATCCGAGAACTTGGCCTAACCTTCACCATTGAGCGGGTGGAAGTTTATGGTTTCCTTGTCTACACTCCGAGGTTAGTGAAACTTTCAAGGCTACTAGAGCCTGGGCAGGGAAGCAGTCCTGCAGGGCCAGGGCTGAGAGCAGAGGCAGCAGGGGTCTGGGACTGGGCTCACAACCCATCTGTCTGTCCAGGCGCCCTCACACCCCACCCTGTGCCAGCACAAGGCAGCCCACTATTGGTGACAGAATGAAAGAGCTCTACTCCGCTTCATTCTCCACACCTCAGATTGCACATCTGCAAAATGGGGATGTATGCCATGACTGCACAAGGACTATTAGGGTGAAGCAGCTAGAAACATTCTTGCCTACATTCTTTCCCTCCCCACTTTGGAGTGTCACAGTGCTTTGTTGCCTCTAACAATAGAGCAACAAGACTGGCTCCTGGCTCAGAGGGGAGGAAGACAGACTTTAAGGTAACATATAGGACACTGATTTGCAGCTACTGGAGTCACTGTTGGGCCCGGGAGCAGGGGTGGTACCCACAGAGCATTCCAGGAAGATGTGTGCAAGTGTCATTCATAAACTGGCTGACACCACCGTGCCTTCAACTAGGAGATTCCCCAGACATAACTGAGCATCTCATGGAAATAAAAAGCCCCTAAATCATGCCTTCAAAAACATAAATAAAAACAAAAAGACACTCTGGTTGCAAAATTATGCTCTGTGCTTGCTTTTAGAGCTAACATATAGAGGGAGAAAAAAACATATAAGTATTTTTTAAATTTGCAATCCAAATACCCTGTCCTATTCCAACCTATCACCTCCTCAGTACATGAAGGGTGGTTATGAAGACAGAATCCAAACCTCCTTTCGC
Source organism: Canis aureus (assembly GCF_053574225.1). Classification (NCBI taxonomy): domain Eukaryota; kingdom Metazoa; phylum Chordata; class Mammalia; order Carnivora; family Canidae; genus Canis; species Canis aureus. Next base: position 14,163,576 of record NC_135637.1, on the reverse strand, counting down.
CTGGAGGGGAAATGTGACACATGCGGGCTTTATCGTGGAGAAGGACAGACAGAGCTAGATCTAGCTTCCCGGCTGAGCCGACTGAGGACTTCCTGATTGGCCCTCGATTACAAGGGATTGTTGTGGGGGGGGGTGGACAAAGCAGAAACTTATCTGCCAGATACAGTCAGAAGCCTTGCTTTTGTAAATCAGGAGAGCAGGTTCTCTCTGATGCTAAGGGCTTGGAGGTGGCAGGACTAGGGAAGGCATGGCGGGCCAGGGCACAGCAGAGTATGCTCATCCCAACCTCACTCTTCTTTCTCTACCTCCTTTCCCCTTGTCGGATGCAGCTCCAGATGTGTCTAGGAGGCATTCAGCTACGCTCCAGGCCAGGGGAGCCTGTGCGAGGACTCCTCTGTTCTGTATTGTCCAGATGTTTCCTGAGTGCCTAGCATGAGGCAGGCAGAGTGCTGGGCTCCAAGGCTGTGCATCTGACCTGGCCCTGGGTAAAACCAGAGCCTGGTCAGAAAAGAGAGAAAAACACCACACCTGGCTCCTGCCACTAATAGAACATCCTAGGAGTGTCCTGTCCGCCCACCTCCCCTCTCCCATCTCCAGAGGGAAAAGTAACTCATATTCAGGGCTCACCCACCTCAGGGTTTCTAAGGAAGAGCATCTGGCAGCTAGAGAAGGCAGCCAGAGTTGGCAAGAGGTCAGAGGGGAGATGCTTTCTCATCATGTCACTTTCTGGTCCAAACGGACATAGTAGCTCCCACGTCCTACTTGACCAAGTTCACACCCCTGCTATTGGCATTCTAGACTCTCCATAAAATAGGTCTGCCGGCTTTGACCCTAATAATAATGGCTCACATCCACCAAGGGCTCCACCTGGCATAAGCCAGGCACTGTGTGATGGTCTGAGGTATGCCACCTTGTTTAACCCATGGGAGTAAATGGCAGAGTAGATTCAAGTTCAGCAGGTTTGACCTGAGAGCACTTGCTCTTCACCACAGCCCACACCCAATGCACCCCTGGTGCCCTGGCCTCTGGCTTGCATGGGGTAGCTCACACCTCCGTCTCTCTGCCCGTGCCACTGCCCCTGCCCATCTCCCCTGCACCCCCAATGCCCACCTGTCTCTAAATTCCACCTGGCCACAGGCCCGTCTACTACCCCTTCGTCGAGCCCTCACCATCATTTGCTCCCTTGACTCCTGCCACAGTGTCACCTGCTGCAGTGCCATACGTGTCAGTGCCATGCCACCAGAATATACTTCAAAGGAAACAAACTCAAATGCCTACAGGCCCCAGGCAGGTAACAAACATGGGGAGCTGGAGTCTGTAAGACCACAGGTGCTGGTACTCATCCTGTGACCAACCATAAGGCCTGCTTGATTATGGTGCTTCTGAAAACACTGCTGAGGCTGAAGAAAACAGGTCCCACCATGTCCCTGTGACTGTCACTATGTAACCCAGTCTCCACACTCAACTCCAACCACTCTTTTCAGGGTGGCCTGCATGAATTCTCGGACACTCCCTGGAAACATGACCATGTCACTCCCCAGCTGAAAGCGCCTTCTCAAGCTTCTCTATCATGCAGGATGAGGTCCCAGCAGCTTGGCCTGGCCCTGAAGGTGGAGGAGGACAGAACCTCCAAGATCAGGAGCCAATTTCTCCTCCCCACTCTCCAACCTAAGCACCAGCCTTCATACCCACCCATTCTGACACTGCCAGGCCTCTGCCCGCCTGTTCCCTTCCTCTGGGATGGTCTTTTACGCCCTGCATATCTCCTTAAAGACTCCACACACTCAGACACAGTCTCTCTAGAGCTTCTGCAGACACTACTCCAGCCCTGAATCAGGGAGACTGACTCCTCCTGCCCCATATCCCTACCTCCCCTGCCTTCCTTATTCTCCTGTCCTCCAAATCCCTCCCACAGTTCCAACACATGCCACAAAAGGAACACGTTACATCCTCAATTTTCTTGCGGCCACCCAGACCATGGGTCCTTCCACGAGCCATAACTACACCTAAAAACCTCCATGGCAGTTATTCTAAGTTCTTCAGAAATATGCATTCTTCAGAAAAAATGTTGCCTAAGTGGCTCAGTGGTTGAGCATCTGCCTTCAGCTCAGGTCATGATCCCAGGGTCCTAGGATAAAATCCCACATCAGGCTCCCCACAGGCAGCCTGCTTCTCCCTCTGCCTATGTCTCTTGCCTCTCTCTCTGTGTCTCTCTCAATAAATAAATAAAATCTTAAAAAAAAAAAAAAAAGAAAAAGAAATATGTGTCTGCTAGCTGAAAAGCTCTACTAGTTTTTCAGTTGACAAGAAGGCAGTGATTATTAACATAAGAAGAATTAGGAGATAAACACTAGCTATTAAGCCTTTTTTTTTTTTTTTTTTGTAACACCTGCTTAAAAACCCTACCTCTCAAAGTAAAAGCCAAAAAAAAAAAAAAAAAAAAAGTCCCAGCCAGCTTGGATCAAATAACTGAGAACAGAGAGGAAAGTCTTAAAGTTGGGCAGAATGTAGATGAGAAGAATGGAAAATGGACCCTTTGGCAGAGAGTCACATGAACCACAACCCAGAGGGAGGAAAGACTAAACAGAAAAGGAAGACGAAGGGGTTTGTGGGAGAAGTGCCCGCCTGTTCTGTCCTCTCATCCTTATGTGCCTGGCATTCCTACCCCCTAGTTCTGGCCTCCATTCCACAGATGGATGAAATCTGGTCTTTCTCTAGGCCAATCATGTGGAAGGAGACAGAAAAATCTCCGGGCTGATTCCAATTCCCACTGAATGCCACCCAAAGGTCAAGAATATCTCATGGGCCGCGGTTCCTTGGTCACTTGTATACTGTTTCCTTATTTTGAAGTCGTTTGTTCGGAACAGAAAGCCAAGGCTTAATTTGGTGTGCTCTAGCTTGGAGGGCATAAAGCAGCAGCCCACTGACCAGACTTTATTTGGTTGGCCATGTTTAAGAAACCAGAATTGGTTACCAATATTTAAAAATCAGAAAACTTCCGATTAAAAGTGTAGGTTTTAACTTCTCTTGATACAGTGGAAAATCTAGTAACAACCAGCCTGTGATCCTACACAGCAGTGAGTGCCAGAGTGAAGGTCCCACCCTTTACACACTTCCCAGCATGCCCTAGGCCGGTCAGGCCCTGGGTCCTATGCTACAAGGTCAATTCAGCTGAACCAGATCCTGTTTTTACAACTCAATAAATTCCTCCCACAAAGAACAAACAAGGCAAAAGAGGCCTCCAGTGCCAAAGGCAGCCCAAACACCAATGCCCTAACTCAGTTATCCAATCTAAGGACATCTTCCAGGGAGGCCCTGATGTGGGGTCACCTGCCCTGGGAACTACTGAGCTTAGGGGGCCTTCCTCAGGACCCCAGGCAGCATTCTGAGCCTTACTCTGTACTCCAAAGCTGGTGCTCCTCTGTCCTTCCTTTCTATTTCCCAATCTTGATCCTATACGTTCTCATTTTTAGCCCAACCACCGTGATGTAAAATTGAGTCCAATGCCTGGGTGGAGGAAGAACCAGAGAAGGGTATATGCATTGAGGAGAAAGCCAGAGTTTTCTACTGGGGGGGAATCGTGGGTGTCCTTTGTGGTCAGCTTTTTCACTTGCCCACATTTTCTGCTTCCTCTGTGATGATCCAATACAGTTTGTAAAATGACACCCCATTGGCTTGGCTATTTTTATGCAATGAAAAGGAGCTCTGGTATGGAATTCCAATTTAGAATAACATGCCTTGTAGGAAATAAAAGTTTAAAAAAATAATAAGATAAAGAGAGAAACAGACTTCCTCGTAGAAAAGAAAATTCGGTCTAAAATTCTCCCTCTTCCACAGAGTTTTCCTCCTAGCATGTGGCACATCAGTTAAGAGCCTGAGTCCAGAGTCAGGAGACATGAGTTCGATGCTGTGGCACTTCCTGGCTATGTGACCCTGGGTGAGTGTCAGCCACCCAGAGCATCAGTTTCCTCATCTGTCAGACAAGGATCCTGAGAGCGCCGGCCACACACACCTGCTGGGAGCACTCAACAGAGAGCCAGCCCTAGCAAAATGCTTCTGGACACTGCCTGGTGCATTGGTAGAGGCTTAAATACTTGAGGAGTTAAAGAGTTAAGAAAAGTCCAAATCAGGGAATTTGCCCCATGAAAGGGATAAGAATGGAGAGCTGCCTCATGTGCTCCCTGAACGCCAAGGTGGGATGAAGGCAATCTGGGGATCGATCTCCATATTGATGCTTCCTCCTCTCAAGAGCCTGGGTTTCCTTCCTGGGCCACCATTCGAGGCAGCCTCAGGGAGGGCACCGCAATCAGAAGCCCCCAGAGACGCACTGCTGTGAGCCGTCAGAGCCCTCCTATGTTCCCTCCCTGACTTGGAGACTGAGAAACTGACTGCTCTGGAGCAAGCATGAACTGAGCCCCCCCCCCCAGCCCAAGGCAATGGGTAAAGAGCAGTGCGGTCAGCACTCCAGCCTGCACCCAGCTGCCACTACTGCCATTTCGACATGGCAGCTTTCTGCATGCAGAGGGGAGAGATGGCATTTCATGGCAGGGGGTCCAAGGCAACAGATAGGATCCCCCATGAAGACTCAGAGGGCTGAGGAAGTGAAAAGCTTTAGGTCTGGGTTATGAGGCTGGAACCCAGCATGCCGGGTGCTTGCTCATTTTAATTGGTGCCTTCACCAGCCTGGTGACACCCAGCATTATGCCTTGGTGAGGCCCTAAGAAATCCAGAGGAATGATGCTGCAGAGCCAAATGCCCAGGCTCCCTGGGAGGCTGTGAAAATCTAATTGCTGTTTGGTCTCCAGCTGCCATGCTGTCTCTGCTTCCTGGCTTACTGGTAGCCACCCACTGTGCCAGGAGAGAGGCAAACAGGATTCAGATCCTGGCCTGGGTTCAGGACCCCTGCTTGTGTACCATCATGTTCTAAAGAAGAATTCCCAGTCTCCGGCCATGACAATAATGCTTACGACTGGCTGAGAACTTCTCACGGGGAGCACTCACATGATCTCACTGAAGCCCAACAATTCTCCTGGGAGATGCTAACATGACCCCACTCTAGGAGTGGGGCCGAGGTTTACAGAGGTGAAGATCCCTACGCAGCTAGGACTGGAAGCCTGGAGCTTGACTCTGGAGCCCACATGATGAACCAGCCTACCACCTGGGGTATCACAAGTAGTAAAAGCTATAGGAGTCCCTTGGGTTTCACCCTTTGGCAAGTACACTGGGCAGGAACCGTAGGCACAGATTTCTGTGATGAAGAGCTTGCCTTGGGGTTGATCATCCTCAGGCAGACAGCACCCACTGCTCTTTCCCAGCTCATCCTGGATGTACCTGCCCCAAGGCCAACAACTCTGGACCACCTTAACTGAGCCTGATGCCAACTGCCTCTGGCTTCATGAAGATCCTGGAAAAGGAGCCAGGGTGCCACATGTTGGCCTCCTGTAAGGGGGCAGTGGCCCTCAATATTGCTACATACCACGGAGTTAGGTAACTCTTGATGGCATACAAGGCATCAGGGTGAGGAGGGGATTCTTCTGCTCTGTTACTTTAGGCCTTATCCCTGCATGGCTTGTCATCTGGAAACCATGGACCACCAGCACCAAAGTAGCCCGTGAGACCAAGTGTCTCGGCCACTCCCCTTGACCCCAATCCTTTTTATACCCAGAAAAAGCATAGTATGCAGGCCCATTTTGGCCACTGTTGGGTCAAAAGGCAATGAGAAGGCAAAAGGTGTGACCAGAATTCCCTTGGGAAATCCTATGTATTGCCCCCAGCATTCAGACGCTATGGTCTAGTGGTGGTCTAGATCACTGCCTGATCGGTACACAATGCAAACTGTGAGCTTTTCTGCAACCACACTGTCAAATGCCAGCCCTATTGCCCGTTTTCAAGGTTATTCTAATTTCCAGGCTTTAAATACCTCTGCCTCTACCTGCCTCCTTTATCAACCTGACATCTTCTGCCTATGAGTCATACATTAGCATTTAGGCAGCCGCTCTTATAGCCCAGAGATGCTGGAGTCTTGGATAAAATCCATTCTTACCCCACAATGAGAAAAAAAAACAATCCCAACCCTCCAGTCTCCAGCAGGGATAACACCCCAGCATAGGCCATTCCTGGCACAGGGTCAAAGGTCGTAGGCAGCACAGTTGGCTTGGCTTTTGCATACTTACATCTGAGGAGAGGGCAGGAGAGTTGTAGGCTGAACTGCGTGCCCCTACAATTCCTATCCTGAAGTTCTAACCCCCAGGATCTCAGAATGTGGCTGTATTTGGAAACAGAGCTTTTAAAGGGGTAATTAAGGTAAAATGAAGTCATAGGGCTGAACCCTCATCCAATCTGCCAGGTGTCCTTGTAAGAATGCATTAGGACACAGACACACACACTAAGGGACAAACATGTGAGGACATAGTCGGAAGGCGGCTGGCTGCCTGCAGGTAAAGGAGGGAAGCCTCAGAAAAAAAAAAAAAAAACTAACCCTGCTGACACCTTGATCCTGGACTTCCAGCCTCCAGGACTGTGAGAAAATGAACTTTGGGTGCTAAAGCCCCCCACCCTGTGCTATCTATCATGGCAGCTAAAGCAGACTAAAACAAAGGAGAACATAGGTACAGAGCCAGCAGAAGGCTCAGTGACAGCTGCTGGGCTGGGCAGAGGCCCAGGCTCGACCAAGGCTCATGCCCTTAGAAATCTGGCTTGGTTCTCAGTGGCTCATGCCCACCCAACCCTTCAACTCTGCTGAAGGTCTCTGTCTGAACTCTGCCAACTCTTAAATACCACAAGGGTTTATATCAACCATATGCTGGAGGTGCCGGGGGCAGCCTCTAGGATAATCAGCTGTCCTCTGAGCAATGAGACTCCAAGCACTGGTTAGAAGAAGAGGCAGGGGGCAATCCTGCCCACCTCTGACCAGGGGCCCCTGAGAGTCACTCTTAGGAGGTAGTTACAAGATTCCAGAAACCCAACTAGGTTTATTTCCACCAGGATTTGGTGAGTACCTATATGCTGCAGGCACAGAGCTGGGTGATACCAAGATGAATGAACTCAGGGCCCAGTAGGTAATCAGATGGTTAAGCAAGTCATTATTACGCAGTAAGCTACTTGTAATAGTGAAGTCTCATCTAGATACCGAAGCAGAAAAGGGCAGTGAGTAATCAGCTGTGTCAGGGAGGGGAGGTTCAGTGAAGCCTTCAAAGAGATGGGATTATCAACAGGATTTCCGAGACAGACCTGGAAATAAGGAACAACAGCAAACAAGAGGCTGGGAAAGGCATTCCAGACAGAGTCGCCAGCAAAGCAGAGAGGTTTAAGGATGCACAGGGGTTTCACAGCACTAGAAGCGGTGTGACACTGGCTGAGGCAGGAAATGGGATCATTCTGGCAAGAAGGCGCCAGAGCACACATGGCCTTGTACACTGCCTAAAGAGCTTGGCCTGCATCCTGTAGGGGACAGGCAGGTCCTGGGGAGCTGCAAGCTGGGGAGAGTACCGGGTCCGATTTGTGTTTTACACAGGCTGCTCAGACAGCAGGGCCGGTGGACTTTGGGAGGAACGTCAACGCCAAAATCCAAGCATGAAATAACAAAGGCCAACCCTGTCTTCAGGCAGGCCCGATCATTTTGTCAATGAGCCTTGGTGAATGACACCCATGAATTCCTGGAGGTTTGAGCAAATGACCTAGTAAGAGGGTGAGGGGAGAAACAAAGCAGTTTCCCTGGACCTTGAGGGTTTTATATTTTGTTACTTTTATTTTTTTTTTATTTTGTTATTTTTAAACAGCCAAAGAAGCCACCAACTTCACACTAAGATAAGAATAACCTCACTAACGGCCCATCCAAGGTTGGTTTTATTGTCTACTTGGCCTACTTCCCACTCAAGCTCCGTCATCGGTGATTCAAAACCTGATCCTGACACAGAACTAGGTTGCTCTTCCCACTTTGATCTGCCAGAGAGCCAAACACCCCCTCAGCCATCAGCTCTGATACTGCACAAGGGCTTAAAAGTGGCACCCATGACAATGATCAGGACTCCAATTTAGAATCTTGAGCCCGACTATTTCTGGAACGATACACACCCTTAGTATGTCAACCGCCTACCCTTGGAGTCCATTCCCTTGTTGGCCATGGACCTGACCACTCCCCCTCAGTAGGGAGTATCCTACTTTGAAGCTGAGACTGGGCAGGGAGCAGTGGGGGCGGTGGCCTGGGAGGCTCGGTCTGTTGAGCATCCAACTCATAACATAAGACGTTAAAAAAAAAAATGAAGCTGAGACTAGGTCACATTCATTTATGTCACTTTCTTCAAAGCACCTTACACAATGATGTAGAGACAGATATCAGAGGGGCATTATTGCTTATTAGCTGTGTGACCTTGAACAAGTTACTTAACCTCTTTGAGGGTCTGTTTCTTCCTCTGTAAATATGGAAAATAACAATAATTTTATCTTGAGGTTATATGATAAGATTAATATACATAAATGCTAAGGGCCAATACTTGTATTTATTAAGGGCTTATGATGGGGATCCCTGGGTGGCGCAGCGGTTTGGCGCCTGCCTTTGGCCCAGGGCGCGATCCTGGAGACCCGGGATCGAATCCCACATCGGGCTCCCGGTGCATGGAGCCTGCTTCTCCCTCTGCCTGTGTCTCTGCCTCTCTCTCTCTCTCTCTCTGTGACTATCATAAATAAATAAATAAATAAAATTAAAAAAAAAAAAAGGGCTTATGATGGAACAAGGAGAAGCAGGAGAGGAAAAAAGGGAGGAGGAGGAGGAGGAGGAGGAGGAGGAGGGGAATCCAACGGTCCTGGGTTCAAATCTACGCCCACCCAACTTGCTTGGCTGTGTGACCTTGGGCATGTCATTTCACCTCTCTGACTCATGGTTTCCTCTCCTGTCACATAGGGATAATATTGCCTACCCTACAAAAGGATCTTAGTTAAGATAAACAGATAAGAAAGCGCCTAACACTAGGCTTGCCAGCTCTAGGGCATTTCAGAAGTAAGCCTGAAATCAGAGCCTGTGGTTTCTCAGCCCTGAATGGTGCTTAGGGAAGAATCTACCCTTCCTGAATTCCCCATCTCTACCACTCAGAGTGGGCTGAGCATGCTGAAGTAAGGAGAGCCAGTTTATAGGAAGCCAGGCCTCCCACTGCACTCCTGTCCACAGGGACACTGCTGTCCTTCATCACTTTCAAAGGGAGGCTGCTGAGCAACCTGCTCTGCAGGGAGAACTCAACTCTGTTCTCTGTGGACAAAGGAGACGGGAGAGCCAGGCTCATCTTTCCCTGAACCCGAGCATCTTCACTCGTGAACCAGAAGGCAGCAGTACCCCCTCCAGCCTGGCTGAGGAGCATGGCCAGCAGATGGAACAAGCACTTGGTGAGGAGATTCTAAAGCACTAGTCCCTGACATCTTAGGACCCTCCACAGAACGAGAGTTATTTTAAGCTCTCTTAATCCAAGGCCTGAGCATATGAGGGAAATGGCTCCAGGACAAGGACCAGAAAGCTTTGTAAGGTCTCTTATTCTGCCAGAAACACAATTAAAATGTAAAAAATTTAAAGCTCACCTCTCCTGGGCTCACTTTGTGCTAGGCTCTGGTTTTAAAAGGAAGACAAAGCAAAACCCCAAACCCTCAGATCAATGGATCACAACAAATGCTGGCCCCCTCCCACCCTGTCCTGGGCAGTGCAGGGACTGAGCTCCAGCGTGGAGAAGCAATCATCTTTGCTTTCATGCCAACGGTTTCAGGTTGGACAGAGGAGGCTAGTGTTGAAATCTATTTCTTTTTTTAACAAGGAATGGGGCAGGGAAACTAGCCAAAGTGCAGATTTGCCTGAGGTCCCCACCAAGCATCCACAAACAAAGCCAGCAGACCTCAAATGCAAGGGACATAATGCACTGAGGGAGGCGGGAGTCCTGGGAGGGCAGGCTACTCATTCCCTGGAAGCATCCCTAAGCTGGGGATGCAAGATCAGGACCCCACAGTCTCCCAGTAGTTTGTGTCAGAACTAAGGGGTCAAATGCAGAGTCAGGCATTAGCATACATGCATCTACTATGAGACCACCAAGCCCACAACTCACCCCTGAAACAGAAAAGCTGTGCCCCCTCCCCAGTCTTACTTCTGCTAGGCAGCTCCTCTTGGCCCAGGCTGTTGGAGGGAGCTAGTGGGGCACTGCCACCCTCGTCCAAGGTCAGGATGAGGGGAACGTCGTCATCTAAACTCACAGCCATGCTCTCCTCGACAGTAGCCCTCAGGATGCGATGTCCAGAGCTTTAAATAGTCTCTGCTTTGAGCTCCCTTTCAAAGCCACTGGCCCAGAGGTGCTTCTCAGAAACTCCTCCATCAGAAGCATCTTCTAGGGTTTGGGGAATAAAAAGAGAAAAACAATTATCAAAACACAACCACTACTGACGAAAATGTTCTGGAATTAGACAGTGGCAATGGTTGCATAACCATGCAAATGTACTAAAAACTACTGAATTGTACCCTTTAAAATGGTGGATTCCTTATGGTATGTGAATTATATCTCAATAGAGTATTACACTAACAGCATTAAAATACGGAGAGGGGGCTCTGTAAGAACAAATACTGGAAATTTAAACATAATTATGGCTGGAGATTGAGGTTATGGCTAATACGTTCCACCTCTATCCCTCTTTACCCTGGTTTATGTGTTTTGTGAAGATTTTTTGTGTATGAAGATTTTAAAGACTTAAAAAAAATACAATCATTAAAATAATAGTAGTTCATACTCAGTGAACACTTACTATGTAAGGGGCTCTTCTAGCAAATTTTAAGTAAAGCTGATTGAAACTTCGTAAGTAGGATTATTAACCCCCCCTCCTACAGAGTAGGAGATTCTAGGCTCTGAGAGATTAAGTAACTTGCCCAAGAACCGACAACTGGAAAGCCAAACTTTGAACTTTATCGTCTGGCTCCAGACCTGTTATCCTATCCACTACACTACATTTTCTCTAAGACCCATCCTGGGTATTTACAGAGCATCTAGCTTCAATGACGTGCAGCGTTGGCATGCCAGGTTACCTACACATGCCCATATCATTCTCATATAGGCAACAGTCTCCTAGATTTAGGTGTTTTAGAGGAAGGAGAAGAGTATTTTTTTTAAGTGCTGTCCAGTCACACAACAAAGGCACTCATCCTGGACTCCCAACTTTAGAACACTCAGAACTTGCCTGTTACAGTTCCTATTTATACACATTCCCATTTCCGCTGAGTAGGACCAAAAGCAAAGACTCAGCAGATCTGACAGCAGACCTTTGAACTCGGAAAGAGCAGCAGGTTCCTTCCTCAAACTGAGGCCTTCTGGGCTCAATCAAGTCGGCCTCCAAATTCACCCACTAAATGGCAACCTGGCAAGTTGCTTCTTTTTGCACATCACCAGAGGAACCCTGGGCAAGTTCCTTTCCGTTCGTATCTTCTTAAAACTAGGCAGCGAAAGTGAGCACCATTCTGTTTGCTAAGCCTGTAGCTCTCTGCCCAGCCAACTTCCTGTAAGACTTTTCAAGTTTCCCCCAGGTCTGGAGATTAATTTTCCTTTGCAATCTCAATAGCGGGGAGACAAAAGAGGAAATCCCAAATGAGACGCTACCATCCGGCTGTCTTAAGAATTAAATGTTTTATTTGCTCTCTTTTCGGTTTAACTTCTTACCACAGATATTTTCAAACATACTCAAAAATAGAATATGTAAATGAACTTCCTTGTAGCCTTCACTCCACTTTGACAATGAACATCTTGTCATCCTCTCCTGTTTTTTTTATAGGCGAGAGAATCTATCCACCTTCTCAACTCCATCAAGAAGGTTTCTAAATGTTACCATTGTTATTATAATGGCTAGAAGTTTTTTTTTATTTTAATGTTTAATACATGACTGTTGGGGGACCCCTGGGTGGCTTAGCAGTTGAGGTCCGCCTTCAGCCCAGGGCGTGATCCTGGAGACCCAGAATCGAGTCCCACATCGGGCTCCCTGCATGGAGCCTACTTCTCCCTCTGCCTGTGTCTCTGCCTCTCTCTCTTTCTCTCTCTGTGTCTCTAATAAATAAATAAAAAAATCTAAAAAAAAAAAAAAATACATGACTGTTGGTTTGCAATGCATGCAGTATCTTAGCTCTGTGGATCTCAACCCGAGTGACTTTGCCCCCTCCCCCCACGGGATGCCAGCAGCATACATTTTGAGACATGTTTGATTATCATAACTAGGGGGTGGGGGTGCTGGTAGGCAGAGGGCAGGGATGCCCCTAAACATCCATCCTACAATGCACAGGGGAGACCTAACACCAATATAGAAATATGTAGCTCAAATGTCAGTATCGCTGCTGTTGAGAAATCCTGTTTAGCTAATATCCCCACTTCCCAGATGAGGACAACTGGGGCTTAGAGGGGTTAACTTAACCCACCCTTTACAAGCTCTGGTAGAGCCTAGAGCTCACCGTGGGCAGTCTGAGTTCAGCGGCCCTCCCCACTTAACCCTTACCCTCTACCTCCTGGCAGAACCAGGCCCCTGATTTGAATTCAAGCCCATCATTTTGCAGAGAGGGAAAAAGTGAGGCCCAGAGTGGAGAAGGGACTTGCCCAAGGTCACACAGTGCAGGACTCCTGAGTCCCAGCCCAGGGCTCCTCCGGCGGGCTCGGCTTCTTCCTGTGCAGGGCACCCAAAAGGGAAGGGTCACCCGTGGGGACAGGGCCCAGGAAAGCGGGCCAGCAGCCATCCCTGCCCCGGGTGCGGGTCCGAGTCCCCGCGGGCGCCCGGGAGCTGAGCAGCTGACTGGGTGCGGGGCGGGCTCCAGCTCCGCGGGCTCCAGCTCCACGTGCTCCCCGCCCGGGTCCCGGGTCCCGGCCCCGCGCGGGGGTCGCCCCGGGAAGCCGGGGGCCAGGAGAGGGGGCGTCAAGCCCCGGCCCGGGCCGGAGGGAGGAAAGCGCGGCGACGACTCCCGCGGCGGGTCCGGTCCCGCTCTGCCCGCCTCCCCCAGCCCAGGGCGCAGCGCAAACCCTCACTCCGCGCCCTCTGACCCCTGACCCCTGCCCTCTCCGCCAGGCCGTCGCTCGCACCCCTCGGATTCTTACACGCGCCGCCCCAGCAACCTGGACCGCGCGCCGGGGTCCGCACCGCGCAGCCCAGCCCGCGGGCGCCGCCGCCAAAGCCCCGGGCTCGAGGCTGTTGCAGCCACCGCAGGCGCCGCCACTTCAGCCGCTGCCACCACGGCAGCTGCGCCAGCTCTCCCATCCGCCGCCTACCGTCCCTTCCACCCCGTCGGCCCCGCCCCATTTCCCCTTTGCCACGGCCTATTGGCTAGCGAGGTTGCATGATGAGCTGTGATTGGCCAAGCGGCACGTCCTTCCCCCAGTTCTCTCCCGCTGCTGATGCGGGACTCCCTGCCCCCCTCCTTGGGAAGGGGCGGGATAAGGAAGCTCCGCCCCCTTTCCCCTCCCGCCCTCCCCGCCTTACTCGTTCAGCCCAACCCAGAGAGAGTCCTGGGTCTTTCGATTGGTGGAGGGTCCGAGAGGCGGTGCTTCTGATTGGTCAAGCCTCAGGAGGTGGGGCGAACTGAACGGAACGAGAAATTGAATGGTGAAAAGGAAAGTCAGTCAGATACCGAGTCCCTCCCCCCGGGATTGGCGGGTAACCTAGCAACGCGGGCACCGCGGAGGAAACGGCTCGGAGAAGCCTGGTGCCCTCGGAGCAGGTGAGTTGGCCGCGTGGGGACCAGGGCCGGGAATGAGCGGGAGATGTGCAGTGGGGTCCAGCCTGCTATCCTTTGGCTGCCCGAGGACTCAGCAGCCCTCACCGCGGGCCCGGCCCTGCCCCAGCACCGTGCTCCCCAGCTCCTGCCTCCGTGCAGACCTCCCTCCCAACTCCTTGCCAGAACGCCTGACAGCTTGTGGGTCCCTGCCCCTATTCCGCCCTTCCACTTACCACTTCATCCTTAAAGCGTGGAGGATACTAGTCAGGTGGAGTCTCATCCTAGTTAGCTGATTTCAAGTCAAACAGAGGCGACGGGGATGAGAGGGTCGTTTATAAGTTCCCTACCATTCCACCCAAAGGCCATGAATTCCAGGATGAGCATGCGACGAAAGGCATCTCACTTGAGTGAATGTTCAGATTAGGTCATTTCGGTTATACCAGTTTTTGCCTTGTGCTAACAACCTTAGAACTGAACTCCCATTCTTGGCCTTAGCATGTGATTTCGTCGTACAGACTTCATTCAAAAGGTTTGTTGTAAGGATTAAATGAGGCAAGACATCAAGAAGCTTGGCATGGAGCTGAACGACGTATCAGTGATCAGTAAATACCGGCAATTCTTTTTCTTCCTACGGCACATTTGCCCTTGAATCTTCCTGCTTAAAATGGATCAGGGGGAGTCATCTCGTTCCATACCTTAAATATTCATACATTCAACAAGGATTCACTGAGTGCCTACTACTGGAGGCTGGGGTAAAGCAAGCAACAACAACAAAACATTTTTCCACTCATGGAGCTGTCTAATGGGGGAGGTAGTCATTAATCCAGAAATATATAGATATATGTAAAATTACACCTGCAGAGATTCATTTCCAGAATGGTGCAGCATGGAGGTCAACCAATCCTTTCCTTAAAAAGCAGCTCTAGGGACGCCTGGGTGGCTTAGCGGATGAGCCTCTGCCTTCGGCCCTGGAGTCCTGGGATTGGTCCCGCATAGGGGGCTCCCTGCATGGAGCCTGCTTCTCCCTCTGCCTCTCTCTCTCTCTCTCTCTCTCTCTCGCTCTCATGAATAAATAAATAAAACCAAAAGAAAATTAAAAAAAAAAAAAGCAGCTCTAGTCCATCAATGGATGAATGGATAAACAAATTGTAGTAAATTAGATTCAGTCTTTAAAAGGAATGAAATTCTGATAAATGCTACAAGAATTGAAGACCATGAAGACATAATGCTAGGTGAATAGAAGTCAGTTACAAAAGGACAAATATGTGTGATTCCATTTATATAAGATACCCAGAATAGCCAAATCATAGAGACAGAAAGTAGAATAGTGGATCGAAATGACAATATACACTACAACATGGATGAACCTCAAAAATATCATGCAAAGTCGGGATTTCTCAACGTTGGTACCTTTTGAGTTGGATAATTGTTTGTTATAGGGGCCCATTCTGTGCTAGTGTTATTCCCAGCCTCTATCCACTAAATGCCAGTAGTACCCCTCCTAGTTGTGACAACCAAATATATCTCCAAAATTATTGTCAAATGTCTCCTGGAGGCCAGAGTCATCCCTGCTTAAAAATTACTGTGCTAAGTCAGATGCAAAAGATTACATACTGTATAATTCCATTTATATGATTTCATTTATATGATTTATCCAGAAAAGTTAAATCTGGGAATGGAAATACTTTGCCAGTTAGCTCATGGGAATTTTGGGGAGTGACAGAAATTTTGTGGTGATGTGGCATAACTTTGAGCATTTACCAAAAAAGTCATTGAGTTGTACACTTACAATGGGTAAATTTTATGGTATGTAAATTATACCTCAACAGAGCTGTAAAAAAAAAAGTACACCCATGATCAGTACCGTGCAGAAAAGGTGCAGAGGGTTTTCAGAGATTATAGTGCACTTTAAAAAAAAAAAAAGAATTTTTAATTTATTTATTTGAGAGAGAGAAAGCATGAGCAGGAGGAGGGGCAGAGGGAGAGGGAGAAGCAGGCTCCCTGCTGGGCAAAGAACCTAACTTGGGGCTCAATCCTAGGACCCCGGGATCATGACTTGAGCTGAAGGCAGAGGCTTTATGGACTGAGCCAGCCAGGCACCCCCATAAGTGCACTTTTTTTTTCAATCTGGGAAGAGGCTGCCACTGAGCTGAGACTTGAAGGTTGAGAATTAGCTAATCTAGGAGTTGGGAATTGATTTCTGGCAAAAGGAACATCTTGTGGGAAGATCCTGATGCTTTGAACACTTTAGAGACCAGTGTGGCGACAGCACAGTGAGAACAGGAGGGCTTTGAGGTCGGCTGGTCAGATAGGTTGAAGCCAATGAGAAGGAATGTCATCACAGGAGTGAAGGGGCTTCATCCTTCTCACCCTGCCCCCATCATGGCTTTAGTCACCATCTGTAAAGGAACAGCTCTCATATTTCTGTGTCTTGAAGTCTACTCCAGATACCCAACCACACCTGCACATCTCATAGATGTCCCACTCAAGTGGCTGGTAGTCTACACATATATAGCGCCTTGGTGTGAATTAGGAAGAGGTGCTCCCTCCAGGCACACACAGCCCCACAGTTTACAAGTCTTGGCAAATAGATAGCAAGTTCTACCATCGATAAACACCCCAAACCCCTCAACCTCTGCTTGTCTTATAAGGTTCACCCTTTGAGTAAACACCAAAACAATCCATCCAGCAACCTGAGCCAGCACAGTAGACATCATCCCTCACTTCTCCTCCCCCATCTCCCATATCCAATCCTTCACTTTGTCCCATTGATTCTGCCTTCTTTATGTTTCTGGAGCCCATCCACTGCTTTCTCTCTTGTTAAGGCAACCCTCATCTGTTCCCTGGACACGGTGACAGCCTTCCAAACCTGCTCCTCTTGTCAATTGCACCCACCAACCATTTTACCACAATTTCCCAGGCTGTAGGTCTAGTCTTGTCACTCACTCCCTGCTTAAAACTCCCACCACCCCCAACCCAAGCCTTTGATTCCTCCTCTTGAGCAATGAGGGAAGCTGTTGTGGCAGGACTTTCTTTCTTAAAGATTTGTTTATTTATTTGAGAGAGAGAGAGAGACTGAGTGAGCATGAAGAAGGGCAGAAGGAGAGGGAGAGAGAATCTCAAGCAGACTCTATGCTGATCACGGAGCCCAACTCAGGGCTTAATCTCTCAACCCTGATAACACCACCTGTGCTTAAACCAAGAGTCAGACACTTAACTGGCTGAGCCACCCATGTGCCTTGTGGCTGGATTTTCTAACCAGTCAAATCAGGATGATTTCCTTAATCCCTGGGACTCCTGTAAGTGGTTGAGAGGAAGTGACAATAGAATCATAGCTGGATAACCAGGCCAAGTCAGGACAAAAGGCAAAGTAGTGACAATGGCAGGAAAGGCAAGCATGAGAAGGCGAGGTCTGAGGTCACTGTTCATGCCTCATCTGAATATACACAAGTAGTTAGTAGAAAGCAAGAATCCACCCCACCATTCCCTTTCCCAGACTCCACCCTACCCCCAGAAAGCCCCAAACGACCTTAGATTGGAAACAGTGGTAACAGAGGCGACAGAATCCCAGCATCAATCCCCCAACCTCTAGGCTAAAGAGGCTGCCCAGGCATCCCAGACAGAACTCTGCCCCAGCCTTGTGCAAGGCATCCCTCAGGAACATTCTAGGCATACATGGTCAGACATAAATGCCGTGACTGTAGCTTGGGTCTTCACTCCATTTATGGTGAAAAATTGAATTAGAGGGGTGAGTCTTCTCTGCTCAAGTGCTAAATTCACCCCCACACTTTTTTCCCTAGGAGACAAGAGCTCAAGACAATGAGGCACCACCGGATTTATGCCACAACATATAATAATTATCACTCCCCTTTGAAGAGGGCTTTTAACTCTCAAAAGGGCTTTCCCATCTAGTAAATCAGCCCTCTTCCACCCAGCTGCCTTTTGATGTGGCTAGGACAGGTGTTGTATTCCCAGGTGCCAGAGAGATAAGGGGCTTGCCCAGACTTATTTCAAGAGCCCCAGCAGGGGAGAGTCATGCCCCTGGGTCTCCTAACACCCAGATTGTGACCCTGATCTTGATTCTGTAACTGATGGCAGCTTTATATGGCACAGATCTCAGTTTGTCCGACAGAGCTGAGCTAGCCAGGAACAAACTTTCCTTTGAACCTGGATGGAGGACTGGACTTGGGATGGGGAAGCCAGGAGTTTCATAGAGGGGCAGGGCCACTGTGGTCTAGACCTGTGATTTTCCACCAGGGGCATCCCCTGACCTGCCACTCCCACCCCACAGGGATATTTGGCAATATCTGGGGGCATTTTGTCTCCTACTGGTCAGAACTGGTGGTGGGAGAAATGTGCTACTAGTGTCAAATGGGTAGAGGCCAGGGATGCTACTACTAAACATCCTAGAACACACAGGAGGGCCCCCACAACAAAGAATTATCTGACCCAAAATGTCACTAGTGCAGAGCTTGAGAAACCCTGTCCTACACTGATATTTTCTTTTCTTCTTGTTTTTTATTTTTATTTTTTTTCTTCTTCTTTTTTAAAGTTTTAAGTACTCTCTACACCCAACATAGGGCTCAAACTTACAACCTTGAGATCAAGAGCCGCATGTTCCTCCTATTGAAGCAGCTAGGCATCCCCAGACTGATATTTTCATACAAAGCGAATGGTACACACATACACATCCACACACACACATACCTCTACCTTTCCCTTCTGGCCCTAGTTAGTGGGACTGAAAGCAAACATGATTGCAAATCAAGATCATTTGAAATATAGAGTATCGGAGGAAAATACAGAGCATCTTTGACCTCAGATTTCAAATAATAGCAGGTTATACTCCATGACCAATTGAATGCCTTTAACATGGGGCTTTCAAACACAGATTGTTTCTTTCTTTTTTTTAAGATCTTATTTATTTATTCATGAGAGACACAGAGAGAGAGAGGCAGAGACATAGGCAGAGGGAGAAGCAGGCTCCATGCAGGGAGCCGGATGTGGGACTTGATCCCGGGTCTCCGGGATCATGACCTGAGCCAAAGGCAGACTCTCAACCGCTGAGCCACCCAAGCATCCCAGATTGTTTCTTTAACCACAAGCCAGACAAAGAAATACATTTTCCTTCTCAACCTAGTGTGTTTACTTACACATGAATACTTAACTACATGTGATGGACTCTCATATTTTCTATTCTGTTGCATTTATTTTTAAATAACAAATTCACCATTCACTAAAGGGTCACAATCCTTGGTTTAAAAAAAGACACTTCTTCAATGTAGTCAAGCAGTCAGGAAAAGCCAGTGTTTTGCATTTGATAAGATTATGGTTTAAATATTTTCTTAAGTGGGGAAAGTTTATTTTAGAAGACTCTAAAGGCACCACTAGGAAATTCTTCCTTCTGTCTCAAACAACCACAAGGATGCTACCCACAGTCGGGTAGAACCAGAAATAAACACTCCTAAAAAGAAAAGAAAAAAAAAAAAAGAAAGAAATAAACATGCCTAAAGCTATGCCATAACCAAAAGAGGAGTTAAAAATTGTGGTGACTTGATTTGTAAGGAGGAGGAGACTGGAAAAGGAGACATTTAAGGGGCTCTAGTCCTCCTCCATCAGCTGCAGAAATATGAAAATAATGTACAAACTAGTCAAATTAAAAACAAGTAGTAAAAAAGTTAAAAGAGGTTCAATTTTGGCGCTTTATAAACATTTCTGCACAAAAACGTATATATTGAGGAAAACTACATCTCCTATTTTAAGAAGTAAATGTTCAAATGTTAATACTAAACTATATGATTTTTGAAGTCATAATAAAAGTCATAAAAGCTAAACATTATTGAGCCAAGATTTCATTTCATACTCAATGACAGTTCTGTTGAGTGTTGTTCCATCACTGTCCCCATTTTACAGACAAGGAAGCCAAAGCTTGGAGAGGTTGATTGACTTGCCGAAAGCCACACAGTGAGGATTGAACTCCAAATCTGCCTGACACTAAAACCCACAAACTTTATCACTATACAGTAGACTTGTGTTTTTCTTTTCTACTTCAGAGACGGAGGAGATGAAGGCCCAGAAGGCCAAGTGAATTTGCCCAGGACCATAACTGTAGCCAGTGTCCAGTAGAGAATGTTCATCAGAACCAGAAGTTTAGAAATCTGTCCCCAGGAGCACATTCCCTCCCAGCCTCCATCATTATTCCATGTCCTCTGTCTCCAAAGTACAGGGTACCATTGGAGCCCCCAGCCATGGAGTCATTACCACAGATGAGATCCTGTCTGTTAATACCTCCAGCATTCACTGCTACAGCTCCAGCCTGGGAATCTTTTGCAAACCAAATATAATCCACAAAACATAGGTTCTCAAAAAGGACAAAAGAGGATTGGGTAATAGTTCGTAAGTGGCAATGGGGGGAAAAAAGATGAAAAAGAAAAAAACAAATTTGATTTAAATCTTTTTGTTTAAAAATTCCAAGCCCTGAGTACAGGGATGGGAAACAATCCATAGGCCAAATCTTGACCTGCCGTTTTCATTATTAAAATATGGCACTATAGGGATCCCTGGGTGGCACAGCGGTTTAGCACCTGCCTTTGACCCACGTCGGGCTTCCGGTGCATGGAGCCTGCTTCTCCCTCCGCCTATGTCTCTCTCTCTGTGTGTGTGACTATCATAAATAAATTTTTTAAAAAATTATTTTAAAAAAATATGGCACTATTGTCCGGTTCTAATTCAGCACATAATGTATTTTTTTAAATAACATTAACCTATTATGCTGACATCTCTGTACGAGGTAATGGGCCTCTCGTTAAAGCTGGATTTGCTATCTCTTCATTCATTCAACAGTGATTTGTTGAGTGCTTGCTATGCCATCATGTTTTGGGATAGCAGTCTTCATCATGGATTTTCTACCTCTTTCTAGCCTCTCACTCTCTCTGCTCTAGACTTAGAAGGCTCAGATAAAGCACCCAGAGTTCTTCTGAAGAAAGCTATTTGCATGTTTCCCAGACCAGTGGGATCTTCTGAGGCTAAAAGGAAAAATTCCTCCTGCTTCAAAGGCAAAACCTCTGTGTATCAACCCAGCAAGTAGGTAGTGAAATCAGAACTAAGTGACTAGGAATCCCCTCACCATCAAAGACTTCTTTGAGTCCCAAGTAGGACTTCAGGGAGTGAAGCAGGGAGAGTTAGGTTAGGTTAGTGTTAGTGCTAGGTCCTGGGGGCCTGGGCTGAGTGGGAATTGTGTATCTCAGAAATGTGACAGAGCTGTCAAAAGTACATGAAATCAGTTCTGCAAATTGTGGAGTCCACAACATGGTTTGATTCAGCCATGTTGAATTCAGCCAGAATTGCAAATTTTCCACTAGGGTGGAAAATAAAAACGAAGACCATGACCTCCATCTCTTGTGGAAACTTCTTTTTGCCATCTCTACCTCCAAGCATATTTCTCACCTTACACCATTCTTTCTTAGCTCTCTACATCTAAGCTGCAAGCAGCTTTTTTTGTCTAGTCATGGGAAGTACCAAAACTGGAGCTGGGAAGGCAGAAGAAAAATCTCAGTCAAAGCTAAAAATCATGCAGGAAATATTAAGTTGTCTAGGAATACATTTACTCTGAATTTTAGACAGAGGGCTGGTATTAGAGAGGATGTGTTTAGCTCATTTTTTTGGTTCAGTGATACCTGGTTTAGGAAGAGAGGTACACACATGGCACTGATCCTATTTTCATCGATTCCTGTAATGAGAAGCCTATGCTGAAAGCCCCTTTTAGGACTCTCTGAATTCTAATTATATCAATGAGAAAGTCTCAGTTTGGTGTTAGTGAGTCTTTTCTATATTAGCCTTATATCCTGTAACTTTGCTATAATTTTGTAAGTCTAGAAGTGTGTATATTGGTTCTTTGGGATTTTCTACATAAATAATCCTGTCACCTGTGAATAAAGATAGTTTTATCTCTTCTTTTCTAATCTATACATTTTACTTCCTCTTCTTGTCTTGTTCCACAAGCTAGGACTCCACTATGATTGTTAAACAGGAAGGATAAGAGGTTACATTCTTGCCTTATTCCTGCTCTTAGGGAATAAACTTCTAGTTTCTCACAATTAAGTATGATGCTAGCTATAGGGTTTTTGTAGATGTTCTTTTTCAAGTTGAGGTAATATCACTATATTCCTCACTTGCTGAGAAGTTTGTTTTGTTGTTGTTTTTTTAAAAATCATGAACAGTTTAAGAGTTTGTCAAATGCTTCTTTGCACCTATTGATATGATATGATTTTTCTTTTTGTTGATGTAATGGATTACATTAATTGATTTTTGAATGTTGAACTAGCCTTGCAGACATGGAAGAAATCCCACTTGGTCATGGGCTATAATTCTTTTTATACCTTGTTGGATCCAATTTGAGGGTTTTTGCATCTATGTTTATGAAAGATATTGATTGGTCCGTAGCTTTCCTTTCTTATAGTGTATTTTGTCTATTTTGGTATCAGAGTAATGCTAGCCTCATAGAATCTGTTAGGAAGTATTCATTCTGCTTCTATTTTCTGGAAAAAAATGTTAGAGAATTGATATAGTTTCTTCCTCAAATATCTGGTAAAATTTACCAGTGAAATCTTCTAGACCTAGAGTTTCCTGTTTGGGGAAGTTATTAATTATTGATCAATTTCTTTAATACATAAGGGCCCATCGAGATTATCTATTTCTCCTTATGAGAGTTTTGGTAGATTGTATCTTCAAGGAATTAGTCCATTTCATCCAGGTTATCAAATTTATAGCCATAGAGTAGTTCATTATATTCCTTTATTATCCTTTTAACACCCATGGGATCAGTAGTGATGGCCCCTCTTTCCTTCTTGACATTAGTAATTTATCTATTCTGTCTTTTTGTTAGTATGTTTGTAACATCTCCCTACCACTTGCTAATCTTCCTTTGCAACAATAGAGATCTGGGCTTGCACTCATTGCCCCTGGGCAACAGCACCCAGCTAGAGTAAAATAATTTCAGGCTATAGACATTATTACCTTCTATATAAGGAAAATGATACAGATTTTTCAGTTACAGTGGAGATACTTTTTAATGAAAAGTACTTAAGAATGAAAGTGTACTTCAGAAAAAAAAAAGTTGAGTTAATAATAGTACAGCTTGGTCTTTAGACTTGGCAGAAATCCCAAAGGTGGTGTGCTAGTGAGAGAAATTTAGACAACCCTAAATTAGAACCAATCCTCATGGAGGCTTCCTTCCTGACCCAGAACCCATGTTTTGCCTCATACATGGTGCCCTCATGCTGCCCAACGATCCCTGTGTCATGATCAGTTATGAGGTGTGTCTCGGTAATTAGTTTATAATAGGCTCCAAAGTATGTAATAATTGACTCAAAAACATAAAAGTCAATGAGAGATGATTCAAGGCTTACCCTCAAATAAAATAATTCAGCCACTCACTAACCTGCAATCTGATAAGCTCTCTTACGCTAAGTGAAAGAAAGGGACGGGGTGACAGCCCTATGGTTGCAAACTGTGTCTAATCCTGGGTACGCCCAGGGACACTACCAGTGGGCGTATACATGTATATAAAATGACAAATACGAATATTCATATTTGTAGTTACTAAGTAGATTGAATGCTCTAGGAACTGAATCTTGAACACGTCTGTCCTCTTGGGTCACTGCTTAGCAGGATTTATTGAGACTGGACCAGCAAAGAATCACTGTGCCTGGTCCACTGTAAAAGTCGATCTTAAAATTGTGAGACCAGACAGAGCAGCAGCTACAGGGAACAGGCTCCCCCGAAAGCCTGTGTGGGTTGAGACGCCTCTGGGCCACTTAGGAGCTGTGAACTCCTGAAAGCATCTAACCTCCCTCTGCCTCCCTTTCTTTGTAAATAGAGCTAATAAAAGCAACTATCTCATAAGGTTGTTGTAAGGAATGAAGGAGTTAATTCTCACATAGCATTCAGAACAGTGTTTGGTATGGAGTTAGTTCTCAAGGGTTAGCCAATATTAAAATGGTGATCTTTAAAATGAGATCCCCCCCCAAATAAAATAAAATAAAATGAGATTTCCACCCCCCCAACACACACAGTTTTGTTTACCCCCCCCCCCGACTATTCCACCTACCATTGTTAGATTTGTGGGGTATTTGCAAGGGTTGGGTTTTCTTCCTCTTTTTCTCCCAAGGCAAAAAAATATATAATCTCTCTGAAACCTTTTTTTTTTTTTCAAAATGTTCTGAGAGTGAAAGTAATAAAATATCCAACAAGCCTATTTGAATGAAGACGAGGTGTAATTTGCATGATAAAGATATATTTCCATTTATAAAGTTCATCAGCAGAATTAATGACAAATAAAGGGAAGATCCAATTAAAGTTCCCCATCCATTAACAATCTTGCTTCACTCTCAGGGCAGGGATTTTAAAAGGAGAGGCTTAAGCTGGAAATGATTTAAATATTAAGGTTGGTGGCATTAAAAAGGACATGAAACGATCGTATCAGGATTCAAGGAAAAGAGATTCTCCAGTGATTTTTGTCATCAGAGTCAGATGCATTTCCCCCAATCCTTGTTCCATCGGCTTTTTCGTGTTCACCCAAATGAGCTGTCAAAAACTGATGGGCGTCATCATAATCAAAGAAAACAAGTTTGCCCTTTAAAGCAAAAGAGGTAATTTGGCTGAAAGCAAATTGGAAACATTTCATATAACGTTGCATTTCCAGCCGCAATCTCTGAAGAATTCAGGCATTTTGATTTATGCCTGAGAGCTTTGGGGGACAATGGGGAGAAGTGTGTTCGTGAAATACTTTGTTCACGTTTTTCATGTGGTCATGGAGCAATGATCCTTCATCCTAAGAGGAGCCAAGGAAGCTCCCTTAGCTGTCCCTAGAACGTTATCTTCAGGAAAAGCCTTAAGGGAATTCATAAGATTGACTTGGGAGCAGAAAGTGGTGGGAAATAAAGAGATGCAAAATAATGCCCTCCTCCTCTCAGCTGTCAACTCCCAGAGGCTTCTGACTTTGGGACCCATTTTGCCTGGCTTAGGAACCCAGCAGCCTTAGCATCTGATCTGATTTGCCTCTCTTCCTGGCTCATAGTCACTGGAGATGTTTCTCTCAGTCTTACCCTTCTCTCCATTTACTCTGGTTTTGAGAACTGAATATCTCCTGTGGCTTCGGATAGCCATAACTTCTCCCTTGCATCTATATCTCCATCCCCGAGGCCTCCCTGGAACCCCCTAGATCGTTCATTATCAGATGCCTAGAGTATTCTCAGCTAGGGTTCTTTGATGGCAAGCAACAGACACTGTCCATGGCTAAAGCAAAATGGTGAAGGAAGAGCTGAAGAATGGGCCTCAGAAAGGACAGCAGCCAAGGAAGTACTGGGGGTCCTGGCTGCAGGATCTTTAGCAACCCCCTCATTCCCACCATCTCTCATCTAAAGATGACCTAGTTCCCACCATCTCTCATCCACATGTGACTCTCCCAGATTCCCGGGAGGAAGAGAGCAGCCTTCTCTGACCTGGCAGTCCCACCAAGACTGCATACAGTGTGAGAAGAAATGAGCTCTCCAATGGAAAACCAGGGTACTATCACCTGGCAGAGAGGACATGGATCACGGGGAGGCAGAGACACCCTTTGTCCGCTGTCTATCCCAGTGACAGGAGTGAGAATTAAACGAGTTTAAAACTGAGCTCTTTGTCCTCCCTTCCAAACTTCTCCCAATTTTTCTAGCTCCTCAGGGCCCCATCTTTGTCTCCCAGGCCCCCAAACGCAAAACGGTCTCACTCATCAAGTCCTGATGACTCCTTCTTCAAAATGTTTCTTGTGGGGATCCCTGGGTGGCTCAGCGGTTTCATGCCTGCCTTTGGCCCAGGGCGCGATCCTGGAATCTGGGATCGAGTCCCGCATCGGGCTCCTGGCATGGAGCCTGCTTCTCCCTCTGCCTGTGTCTCTGCCTCTCTCTCTCTCTCTCTCTCTCTCTCCCTCTCTCTCTCTGTGTGTCTATCATAAATAAATAAAAATAAATATTTAAAAAAATGTTTCTTGCATCTACAGATAGAGTATGACAATGAGAATGATGAAAATGGCCCAGGTAACCTGTCCACGCCAGCCCCAGACCTCTCCCCAAGACAGTGTTGGGGATTGTTTGTTTGTTTGTTTTTTCAGTGCCCGAAATGTAGCAGGGATCAAAATAGAAAAAGCCCCTACCTTCATTAGAGCTTACTTTTTAGGGGAAGGGGAAAGACAGACAATAAACAAACAAACAGGCCCATTTAGAAACATCAGATGGTGATTCTTAACCGGGAGAAATGTAAACAGGATAAGGGATTAAGGGCAGGGAGGAGGAGAGGGTTTATATTTTAGGAAGGAAATCAGGGAAATGCTCACTACTACACTGAGATTTGAGCAGAGAAGGAAGTGAGTGAGGGAACAGCTTTGCAGATATTTAGAGGAATGTTCCAGACCTGGGCCTGGGGGTGTGGGGGTAGTAGTGAGCAAATAGCAAGTGCAAATGCCCTGTCAGAGGTTGGAGCACGTTTGACATGTTCAAGGAATGGAATGAGTGCAGAAGGGCGAGTTGTAGCGGCGGCCAGGATATGTAGGGCCTTCCTGGTTACTATAGGGACTTTGGCTTTTATCCCGAGCAAGAGGAGAAGCTGTTTAGTGGGGGTGTGCTGGCAAATGTTCAACACCCAGTTTGGTGGGAAGGGGTGCTGACTTGTAGTATTTAACAATTTCCATGGTATAATACTTCTGCCATGGCTGATTTCAAGCTACTCATGGCTTAACAACCAGCTCACAAAATACCCTGAAATTTTAACAATCAGCTCTTGTGAACTGGATTTGGAGCAGAAGGGTGAAAGGATCTGACATCTTAAAAGTCTCCCTCTGGCTGCTGTGATGAGATGAGACTGTGGGGCAAGTGGGCAGAAGTGGGATGACCGGTAAAGAGATTATCACAGTCATCTGGGTAAGAGATGATGGACCCCTGGAAGGTCCAGTGGCTCAATGACATCAGGGACAGCATTACTGCAATTCTCTTAACTTTTCCTTCTCATTCATAAAGTGGCTACCACTGCTCCAGCATTAAAGCCCAAGTTCAGGGAACAGAGGTGAAGCCAGCGATGTCTTTCTTTTGTATTGGGAAGCTATAAGGTTTCCCAGAAGCCCCTAGAAAACGTCTCAATTTTATTGGCTCTAACAGTGTCTAAAGCCACTCCCAACCGTAAAGGAAGTCGAGAAGTTGAGCATTATTTCCAGCCCCTACAATATAGGCAAGCAAGAGGGAAGGAGGTTGGAGTGGAGATGGTGCCTGCAAAAAAGGGATGTAACCTTATAAGAGCCCACTAAAAGACTTTGACCCAGTCTGGAAGCCCAGAAATGGCTTCCCTGAGGAAGTGACACCTGAACAAAGCTCTGAGTACAAAGAATTAACTTAGCAAGGAGGAGGAGAAAAGTGTTACAAGAAGAAAAAACAGCATGTGCAAAGGCCCTGAGGTGGAAGATTTATAATATCCCAACTTATCTATCTGCCACCAACCCTTCCTCTATAAATCACCCATAATGACCAATCTTTTTCAAAAATCTGATTTTATCCTGTTACATGTTTCCTGATGTCTAAAGGGATCCCAATTTCCTACAAGATCAACTCCAAAGTCCCTACTCTGCTATTGAAGGCTGGTCATGACCTCAACCTATTCTGTGAAGACAGCTTTCTGCCCTTCCTCCTACAGCTGTTGAACCTTCATGTGTGCATGTTTCATATTCCAAACTAGTTTGTAAACTCTGGGAGGACAGGAACCATACCTTGCATCTCTTTAATATTCCCAGGGGCTCAATAAATGCCCAAATAGATGACTGGAGGGATGATCCTTATTGCAGGGAGCAGGAGCAGATGTAAGCAGACAAGTTAAGAAGCTCTTTAATCATCCAAGTGAGAGATTATAAGGCCCTCACTCAGTGGCAGAGAGGCTGCCAAGAACGAAAGGACTGGGAGCTGTCTAGGAAAGAACACTGAGGGAACAGAGTGTCCGCCTCAGATGTGGTGGGTAATGAAAGTTGGGGGGGGGCACTTGGGTTTCCAACTCCAGCAACTAGGCTGACAGAATTGCCAATCATCAGGACGAAGGATAAAGAAGGAGGGTGAGGGATGGGACCATGGTGGGGTCCCTCTTAGACACAGTATGTTGGGAAGCCCAGCCAGTCCTGTGCAGGAAGTGACCATGTGGTACGTCTGGGTCTCCAGCCACACCCAGACACTCAGACTAGGAAGTCAACACAGTCCTAGACTTGGGATTTTGGTTTCCCTGAGCTAATAATGCTAGTTATTAGTTATTGAGCACTCACAATGTCCAGGCCCTGTTCCAGAAACTTCCCATTCAATCTTAGGATCCCTGTTTCATGGCTGAGGAAGCCCAGGCTTAGGGGGATTAGATAACCAGCCCAGGGTCCCCCAGCAAGGGTCTGAACCCAAGTTGGGCTACTGCAAAGTTGGTACTCAGCCATCATGCCATGTGGGCAACATCAATGACTGATTTCTCATTGCTGCCATACATTTTTCTGAAAGTCTTTAATTCAATTAAATTAGCATCGGTACAGTGCTGTTAACTACAGGTTCAGCTTGGTTTGGAGTTTACGTTTTTCTATGTGTCCATTTTCCAATCCAGGATCCAACATTGCATTTAGTGAAACGGGTTTTAAAAATTGTGTTTTGAGGGATCCCTGGGTGGCGCAGCGGTTTAGCGCCTGCCTTTGGCCCAGGGCGCAATCCTGGAGACCCGGGATCAAATCCCACGTCGGGCTCCCGGTGCATGGAGCCTGCTTCTCCCTCTGCCTGTGTCACTGCCTCTCTCTCTCTCTCTCTCTCTGTGTGACTATCATAAAAAAAAAAAAAAAATTGTGTTTTGAGGGGCAGCCCGGGTGGCTCAGGGGTTGAGCATTTGCCTTCAGCACAGGGTGTGATCCTGGAGTCCTGGGATCGAGTCCCACATCAGGCTCCCTGCATGGAGGCTGCTTCTCCCTCTGCCTGTGTCTCTACCTCTCTGTCTCTCTCTCTCTCTACTCTCTGTGTCTCTCATGAATAAATAAATAAAATCTTTAAAAAATAAGTAAAAATAAAAATTGTGTTTCGAGGGGCACCTGAGTGGCTCAGTGGTTGAGCATTTGCCTTTGGCTCAGGGCTTGATCCTGAGGTCCTGGGATTGAGTCCTGCATCAGGCTCCTCTGCCTATGTCCCTGCCTCTCTTGTGTCTCTCATGAATAAACAATCTTTTTAAAAAATTGTGTTTCGACGCCATTGTTCATCTTCCCCCGATTTTTATATCCATACTTAAAAACCAGTGCAGCTGTGCCATGCTGATCCTGGTCCCATTTGCTCTCAGCTGTATTATCTGCTCTCTCCTTGTGCTGCTCTGTCTCAGGCTGCTGACAACTTGCAGGTTGCAGAGCCCATGCTCTCTTGTCATCTGG
This sequence comes from Canis aureus, assembly GCF_053574225.1. Classification (NCBI taxonomy): domain Eukaryota; kingdom Metazoa; phylum Chordata; class Mammalia; order Carnivora; family Canidae; genus Canis; species Canis aureus. The sequence goes on along the minus strand of NC_135637.1, from coordinate 14,134,423 downwards.
TTTCTCAACTGGACTTGGCCAATGGGAGGCACTGGTGTTGGACTGGTGGGCGGGAGGAAGAAGAACCCACAGTGTTTCTTCTCTCTGCAGCGGCCCCAGCTCCTTGGGGGCTACAGCTCCTCCTGGACAGGAAATGACTATGGTTCCAGGTGACCCTTAGTCCCCAGGTGACCCTTAGTCCCCAGGATCAATACCACCTCCTTCTGTGGGGGCCTCCTACCATTGACATTTGCTGGCTGGCTTCCCCATCCCTGGTTAGCCTCTCAACTCTTTCCATCACCTGTATAACTAGTTTTCTGTATTTAGATACTTTTTTTTTAAAGATTGATTGATTGATTGATTGATTCATGAGAGACACAGAGAGGGAGAGACATAGGTAGAAGGAGAAGCAGGCTCCCTGCAGGGATCCCAATGTGGGACTTGATCCTAGGGCTCCAGGATCACTACCTGAGCCAAAGGCAGATACTCAACCACTGAGCCACCCAGGTGCCCCTAGATACTTCTTTTTTAAAGTCCCCTAGCATTGACTTTTTTTCATTCATGTTAAGTCACCATGATATCTGTTGCATTTATTTAAATGCTTGTTACTGTTCATAGCTAAACAGATCCATGTCAGTGGATACTTCATATCCTGCATAGTTAACTCACTTCAACAGCATGGTGTTCCCTGCCTGACGCCTTTGCCTAAGACCCACCTCTCCACTGAGTCCTCCCACCCTTGTGGCCTGAGGCTGTCACAAAGCTAGAAACTGCTTTCAGGAAGAGGTTCTGGGTAAAAAGCAGCAGGCCACCAGGGACAAATTATGTTGACGGTCTGTGGCTGCCGTGGCCATACCAGCCACATCCTTGCAGCATGGCTCTACTAACCACTCACTCCTTCCTTTGCAGGGTCATCAGAGACAATAACAACTGGAGGCCTCTGTAATCTAGCAATGTTTCAATCTCCCAGGGCATACAGTCTGCTCAGAAAATTGCTCTAGATGTCCTCACCGTGGCCGCTCTCTACCAGGGCCCTGACATCAAGAATGGGGTTGATGGCAGAGCCATCCCAGAAGCCCGCCTCACTGCTAAAACCCTTGGTCCCCTCTAAGTCCAAACTCACCACCATTGAGACCAAGAGGATCATGTCCGTACTGGACGAGACCATCCACAAGGTAGAGTTGGTGACTCTGCTGTCATATGTGGCTTCTAATTACAAGACTCTGGAGGGGATGCTGGGACAGGATATCTTGAAGGCTGTGAGGGAGCACGAGGACCTCTGCCATAGCCTCCTGGACAGTGTCATTTACCTGCGGGATAAAGAAAGGCAGTTGCAGGAGGAGGAAGAGGAGGAAGGGTGGTGCAGAGACCGCCTCTTCTCCTTAGAACTGCAGAAATCCAGCCTCCTGCCACTTATGCAACAGATCAAAGAATCTACCAAGGACATCCTCAGACTCTTGCTCAATAACCCACAGGCAGCAAGGCTCTTGCAGATGCATACAGTGAGCAGAAGCACAGAAGCCCAAAATTTTATTGATTGCCTGATAGAACTACGGGGTTTCCTCTTCGAGAAGCTGCTCACTAGTCCCATGGAAGCTAGAGATAAGAATCAGTTCATACAGGATATCAGTAGACGGAACAGGAGGAACCAAGAAATCATCGATGCTCTCGAAAATGAATTGGCAACGAGCATGAAGAACAGAGATGCAGAGGTATCGTTTAATGGTATTGGTCAGGTTGTGGAAGGAGCCACACAGAGGAGCCAGACATTTTGGCAGTTGGGTATTTCCTTCAGTGATTTAAATACCTGCTGTTATTCATTCACTCTACAAATATTGTCGGGAACACTGGCTACATATCAGGTCTTAAGCGTAAGTCCACATGGTCCCTGCCTCATGCAGTTCATGGGAGGTAGGTCTTAAAGAGCTAATTTAATTACAGTTTTGAGAAGTACAATGAAAGGTAAGCTTGGAGTGCTAGAAGATAATGTTAGAAGAGAAATGAACTTAGACCCAAAGCATGTGAGATGTCAAAGCCAACACATGAAGAGTCAAAGGGAGTGAACCAGGCAAGAGAGGTAGGCAGGGGCCTGCCAGGCCAGCAACAGGCAGACTTTTTCTATGAAGGACTGGATAGTAAATGCTTTAGGCTTTGCCCTCAGATCACATAGTGCCTTTGAGGTCTGATCAAAGAATGTGATGTCTGTCATAAGGGCAAGGGGCAGATGGGACAGGTGGAAGCTCTAGAAGAATTTTTAAGAAGGGAACTGATAACATGATCCCAACCTAACAACCATTTGGGACACATAGCTATGTATTGTGCTTTACATACATTTTCTCACTAAAGCCTAACAAAGTCCCTGTGATGTGGGTATAAGTATAGGTTTGGCTGCTGAACACAAGAGACCCAAAATAATAGTGGCTTAGTCACGGTGGAAATGTATTTCTTTCCAGTGGAAAAGCTGAAGCAAGCGTGGCAACTCTGCCTCCTAAATTGTGAAGGCTCTTTCTGTCTGGCCTTTCTGCTGTCCACCACACAGGACTCTAACTGTGGACCCAGAAGACCCCCACCATATCACTGCTAGTATAGCCAGCAAGTAGAAGAAAGGGGAGGAAGGCCTTAATACTTGCCTCTTAGGGATGCAACCTGGAAGTAGCCCACCTTACAGTTCTTAGCCACACCCGGGGTGGGGGGGCACTGGCTAGCGATGCTGGGAAAGGTGGTCTATAGCTGGGGCCACATTCCCAGGGAAGCATTCAGCTCCACAGCCTTTCTGGGGGCAGGAGGAGCCGATCCTGAGCTGCAACAAGCCTGTGCTGCCACAGACACTTGCACTTTCATCGCCCCAGGATTCACAGAGCTCAAGACCCTCCAAAGCTGTGGGCTGCCCAACCTCCCCGCACAGTGGCTCAGACAGCCCCTCCTTCCTTATGTTCTCACCAACTTCGTCCTTCAAGGCATTCCTCAGAGTTTACTGATAAGCATTTATGTGGTTATTGTGATTATTGGATTTGGATCTAGCATCCCGTAAGAGGACAGGGACCTTGTCTCTTTGGGCCCACTGTCATGCCCCTAGTGAGCCTGGCACTAAGCTAAGAAGGACATGAAAACTATTTTCTTTCTTTCGTCTTTCTTTCTTTCTTTCTTTCTTTCTTTCTTTCTTTCTTTCTTTCTTCATTTTATTTATTTATTTGAGATAGATTGAGAACAGAGCAGGGGGGTGGGTGGGTGAAAAGAGCCAAGGGAAAGGGAATAGAAACAGACTCCTCACTGAGTAGGGAGCCCCAACTCAGGGCCCAATCCCAGGACCCGAGATCATGACCTGAACTTCCCGCAGATATTTCCCTGACTGAACTCAGGCACTCCTGGAAACTATTTTCTGAGTGGAGAGATGACAGGCTCTTGGGTACTTGGTCAGGGTAGACTGCTCACAGGTTAGAAGGGTGCCAGTGAAGGACAGGGAGAAGGGCTCCAAATGGCTTTGTTGGTCCCATTCAGGTGGTGGAAACAGTTGAACAAATCTGAGGTCAAATCCCATTTTTCCAGGTGGGCAGATTTGCTCATGTCACTTAGATCTCAGTGTAAAACATGGGGGTGACACCAATGAGGCCACTGTGAGGTCAAGGAAAGCTCTGACTGCTGATAATACCGCCCACTCTAGAACCCAACATGTAGGTCAGGAAGCCTTGCCCACAGGATAGGCTTGCTCCAAAGGCATGCCTTCCCTCACTCTTGGCAGGAAGCGAGCCCAGACCCCCAGGCCCTACTGCCAGCTGACCCCAGCCCCAGGCCGCTGGCATGAGCCAACCCTAGCACTGATGTGCTCAGAGAGAGACTCCAGGGCTTGTGACCCACCTTTGGAGCTTATGGACAAAACAGCCCCATCTTCCATCTGGATTCCTGTTTTAGAGCCAACGGAGGGCAGGGGACAAGTCAGGCCCTCAGGCGTCAGCGGGCGGCAATCCCCACAGTATGTGTATCTCCTGCTTTCACGAATCATGCCACGTGTCTCTGCCAACGAGCAGTCCCATTCTGTGCCCTGGGCACTGCCACTGCCCCAGACCGTTCGGCAGCGTTACTCTGGCTTGCCTGTGCCTATCACTCATGCCAGGAAGTAGAGGGCGGTGACTGAGAACGTGGGCTCTATCAGACAGACCTGTGGCCTCAAGTCCCAGCTCAGTTGTACAGCCCCAGACAGATGACTCGACCCCCTTGAGCCATCAATTACCTTGTCTGTGAGCAGGCTATCTCCATCTCCCCTGGGCCTTAGGGGCAGGATTCTGCGAGGTAATAAGGCAAGTTGCCCATTCCATCCTCAGCGGCCTGCAGCCCATGCCACTCCTGGGATTACCGGGCATCGGGTAGGTAGTAATGGAGCTTCTCATCTTCCTGACCCAGGTGGAGAAAGAGAACTTTGTGATCCAAGAACTGAAAAACCACCTGCACCAGGTGCTCAAGCTCTCAGAAAACAGCCTCTTCCGCATCAAACAGGAGGCGGAGAAGCAGCAGAAGGCCTACTTCCGGGCCTCGCAGGCCAGGGTGTCCAAGATGCAGCAGGAGATACTGATGCTCAGGTCCCAGCACCACAACCTGGTCATGGAAAACCAGGAGGCAGAGCAGGCGCTGAGGAAGGTGCTGCCAGGGTGTGGGGACAGAGGAGGCCCTGGGGCAGGGGAGGGGCAGAGAGAGGTCTAGTGGGAGGGCAGGGTGTGGGAGGGCTACTCCAGGCCCCCAGGGCACAGCTCCCTGGAGGAGGAGGGCATGGGGCCAGGGGAAGCCTAGGATTGAGCCAAGCATCCCCTGGGAGCAGGAGGGTGCTGTGCATAGATCCTGGGGACTGGGGCAGAGAGACCATCCCATCCTGCGGCACACTGGCTATTCCTTAACTACTCTGAGCCCAGCAGTGATAATACCCACTTGTTGTGCAAAGGAGCTCATACAGCTCCTGCGATTTCATAATTCCCTCCAGCCTTGGTTTTTGCCATCTTTAAAGCAAAAGTGATCAGATTGGTCTGCCGGTCATTAGGAGAATTGTATGAGATCCCCCTAAGAAAGAGTGCAGAGTAAGCGCTCGGTAAATGTCATCTCTTCTTTTGCCTCCTCCATCATCTCCACTGAGCCCCAGTGCACGTACCCAGGTTGCTCCCAAATCTCTCTCCCCACAAAGGGCACCTGCTCTAATACTTGTTCCCAGGTCTTGTTTAGTGTCACGACTCCTGAGCACCTGGGGGCAGCCATGGACCACTCCTCCATAAGAAAGCACAGATCCACCTACATATACTGGTAGACGATTCTTGGAGGCATAGGCCCTCTGAAGCCAGCCCGACGCTGGTGTCCAAGTTAAGAGTTCTTGCTCTGCAGGATTAGGAAGTTGGTTTATTTATTTCTTTTTCATTGAGGTGAAGTTCATATAATATAAAATCAGCCATTGTAAAGTGAACAATTGGATGGCATTTAGTACATCTAGTATTGTACAGCCCCCATCTCTGTCTAGTTCCAGAACACCTCCATCCCTCCAAATAAAACACCAGACTCATTAGCCATCACTCCCCAACCCCCTTCCCCGAGCCCCTGGCAGACAACCAATCTGCTTTCCATCCCTATGGACACTTCATGTAAATGGAATCACACAGTATGTGGTCTTTTGTATCTGGCTTCTTTCACCTAGCATTGTGTTTTCAAGGTTCATCCACATAGCATTTATCAATTCCTCATTCCTTTTTATGGCTGAACAATATTCCATGGTAAGTATGGGAGCTGATATTTTACAAATTAAATTATGTCCTTCGCCTACATCTAAATCCATCCAATCGCTTCCCCTCTCCCTTACCCTAGAATCTAAACTCCTCCCCCTCTGACATTTCCTTCCATGACACAGCTTCTCACTCTGACCTCCCTGGGACCTTGCTCCTCCTCAGCCACTCCACTCCAGCTACACTGGCTCAATTTCTGTTCTTAAACACCACAAGCCTGTTCCTATGTCAGGGCCCTTGCACTTGCTGCTCCCTCTGCCTAGAATGTTCTGGATTCACACCTCTGGCGTCAATTCCAGTCTCTACACTCATTAGCTCTGTGATCTTGGGCAAGTGAGTCAGCACATCTATCTCATCCTCAGTCTCCTCATCTGTGAAATGGAGGAGAACCTTCCTTGTTGTGTAGATTCAGTGGGCAAAGCATGAAAGCCTGATGCAGAGCAAGTTCGGTGCAATTTATTGTTCACATTGAACAAGTCATCAAACAGACTTGTTGGATTTTTTAGAAGAAATATAAAGTGGAGACGGAAATCGAGAACTGGATCCAGAAGTATGATATGGAGATGAGTGCGAAGCAGGTATTTGTGCTGCAAAAATCTCTTAAGTGCATTTCCCATGATCCTCTAGGAATGGTCCATGTTCTATGCCAAGCTCTGGGCCCCCCCAGATGGTCTTCCCTGCCCCCTTCTTAGGCTGAAGATTTGTCTGGCCTGGGGCAGCCAGGGGAGAAGTAGAATAGGAAGGAGCCAGAGCTGGAAGCTACTGAGTGCTTGTCACTAGGCCTAAGGATCTTGGCTCCATCTAGTGTCCACATCCCATACTCACTGTTCCTTTTGCGCTCAACTGTCTGCAGTTTCAAGACCAGGGCTCCTTCCTGGCTGACTTAGGTACAAGCTTGCCTCCCGTACTTCACTCAGTCACCCAGAAACTTTCCACCATGGGCCTGAGATGTGCCATGTGCTCGAGTAGCACAGAGAAGATGGTCCCCATTATCATTTGGAGGATCTTTCTACCCTAGTGTCACCAGCTGTATGACCTGAAGCAAGGGGCTCCACCTTTCTAGCCTGACTCTGCATGTGATCAATAGAGGCAGTAATGACCAGGCTGGGACCACAATGTGGATGCAGTGAGGTACCATTGTCACAAATGCTTGTACCTGGAACAGGACCTGGCCTGAAGGAGGGGCTTAGGGAAAAGTGGCCTGGTAAATGAAGTGCCCTCGAGCCCCCTCCCCGCCTCCCCAGGCTTTGTGATAACATAGGTGGCCCAAGGTCCCAAGTTCAGGGCCAGGAAGGTGTGGCAAGCATTGGAGATGACATCAGCCTCTGAGTGGTCCAAAGTCAGGAGAAGGGCAAGTTGGGGCCTTGCTCTGATCCTGAGTGCTCTGGGGAAGAGGGACTGCAGAGGCTGTGCTCTTGTTTCTCTGGTCCCAGTGAGGGTGGTGGGTTCCTCATCAGCAGAGACCAAGTCTACTCAGCCCTGGGCCCTCGGGTAGCCCTTCACTTCTGGTAGATGTTCAGCAAGTATTAGTGGAAGGGATAGGTGTGAATGGCATCAGGAGGCAGTAGCTGGACATAAGGAAGACCGTGGGACTTAATCACCTAAGAAAGTTCCACTCTGGGTATCTTTTTTTAAAAGATTTTATTTATTTATTCATGAAAGACACACACACACACAGAGAGGCAGAGACAGAGGCAGAGGCAGAGGGAGAAGCAGGCTCCATGCAGGGAGCCTGATGTGGGACTCCATCACGCCCTGAACTGAAGGCAGACGCTCAACCACTAATCCACCCAGGCGCCCCTTCACTTGGGTATCTTTGTGAGACACACCGCTTCAGTGGTGGGAGTTTGCATTAAAAAAAAAAATTATTTATTTATTTGAGAAAGAGAGCAAGAGTATGAGTGAGCAGGGGGAGGGGCAGAGAGAGGGAAAGAGAGAGTCCCAAGCAGACCCTCTGCTGAGAACGGAGCCTGACGCAGGGCTCAATCTTACGACCCTGAGATCACGACCTGAGCTGAGATCAAGAGTCAGATGCTTGGGATCCCTGGGTGGCTCAGCAGTTTAGCCCCTGCCTGCTTGTGTCTCTGCCTCTCTCTCTCTGTGTCTCTCATAAATAAAATAAAATCTTTAAAGAAAAAAAGAGTTGGATGCTTAACCAGCCGAGCTACCCAGGCCCCCCAGAGCTTGCATTTTTATGTCCTCACTGTGTGCCTGGTACCACATCCAGCACATTGTGTCCACCTCATCATTTAATCCTGCAAAAAGCTCCCACCCACTACCTGGGTTTGGAACTGTCCTATGTTTCAGAGGACAAATGAAGCTTCAGTGGTGAAGCTCCCAAAGGCACAGCCAAGCTGGGATTTGATACCCAGCCTGCCTAACCTACCAGCCTAGATTCTTTCCTTCTTCCTGAGATGACTCAGGAAGGTCTCACCTCAAGTGGGGTTGGACCACATCACCTTTCCTGTTCTCATCCGGGCCTCAGATGCAGAAAGGCTTAGTGGGGGCAGCACTGTTGAGTCCGAAGCCCCTCTGGGACAGGTGGGGGTGTCTGAGGGGGAGGGTGGCAGGCAGTGCTCTCTGCTTGGTGACCCCCACCCCCTGACCCTCATCTCAGGATGAGTACGAGGAGCTTGACACCATCCACAAGGAGGAGAAGGTCCAGCTGGAGGAGCTGAAGCAGAGGCACAACGTGCTCGTGGAGGAGTTCGCCCAGATCCGGGCCGAGCGGGAGATCAATGCCAAGAAGAGGATGGAGGCCAAGCAGGAGATGCTGCGCATGACGCGGGCCGCCACGCTCATCCAGGCTTTGTGGAAGGGCTACCTGGTCCGCTCCATGCTCAGGTCCAGGAAGAAGAAGCGGAGCAAGAGCAAAGAGAGGGACAAGAGGAAGGGCAAGGGGAAGGCCAAGGAGAAGGGGAAGGAGAAGGCCAAGGGGAAGGCCAAGGCCAAGGCCAAGAAATGAGTCTGCTCCTGGGGGCCCCATTCCTGGTTTGTGTCTCTGTGCTCCCCACTTCCCAGAGAGCAGGCCATGAGGCCACAAGGAGGGGGAGCCTTGCCATTCCTGGCTGAAATGATTTTTCAAAGTTAAAAGTCTTTTTAAACCACATCCTACAAATAAATGTCTTTTTGCCCAGGGCTGTTGGCCATGTGTGTTTGTCCACACATGTAGGTGCCCTTCCCCTGGGGAAAGCATGCAGGCCAGGCCCTCAGCACAGAGCCATTCCTTCTTTAAGCCTCAACGGGAAGCTGGACCCTGAACTGCAGCTGCCTTCCTGACCTCAGACTGCAGTGCCATGGCTGTGGTGGACACAGCAGCCACCAGGGTGGTGGGTGTGGTCACAGCTGCCTGCAGAGATTGTGGGAGGTGCAGGTGGAGAACTCCAGGAGGACGGGGGTTTCAGGCTGCCTTCAACCCCTGCTCTAGGATTATCCATTTGCCCCCAACTTCTCCCTTATCCAGCAGTGTGAAAGAGCCTCTGCATCATAAACCAGCAGCCTTACATTAGCTTTATTTGGTCCCCAGGTAGTTGAACTATATATGTATATATATATATATATATATATATATATATATATATATATATTCATTACTGGCATTTAAAAAAATCAGGGACTGTCCTAAAGAAATGCAGCTTTCTGCTTTTTCTGGAAAAATCACATCCAGATATCCTGGGGTCGGCCGGTCTTCTAGAGCCAAGCAGCAGCCAGCCCCTTTTAGATGGCAGACACTGCAGGTTGCCCCAGTCCCCACTACTCCCAGCTGCCTTCCAGACACATGGCCTCCTGCCAGTTGCCCCAGTATCATCACACTTGGGCTGTCACCCTCTTTAGCAGTACTGGGGAGGAGGGGCATTTCTGGCTGGTCTATTACAACAGAGGCGAAGGAGATAAAGGCAGAGGAGAGCTGGATGTCTCAGGTGAAACCAAGGAGGAAATGAACTTTTGTGAAAATTCATATCCTACGTGTTTCAAATGCAGTGTCTGTGCCAAGAGCATAGCTGCTTGCTTTGCTTGGGGCCATCCTGACCCCTGTAGCTGTCTGCACGTGCGTCCCTGATGTCCCAGGTACTGGTGGTCCCTCCCAGACCAGTTCCCCACGTGTCTGCTCTTCCCCTCCCAGAGGTGGAGGTACAGAACCAAAGATACGGCTACCAACTGGGCTCTTAATCCCAGTGCTTCCTGAAAGTGCATCAGGGCAGGGGGGCAGTGTGATGGGGACACAAAGAGGCCAAAGCCTGGCCTCCACCCAAATCTGGCAGGATCCTGGGATTTGGGGTGCAACTCCACCCAAGCAAAGGCTTGCTGTTTCTCATGACCTGACCCAGGAGGTGCAGGTGACAAGGAGCAGAGCCGGAGAGCAAGGTGCTCCTGGACTGCTTGTACCTCAGTCCTGAGTGCTCTCCAAATACATGTTAACTTTCTGGTCTTCCTGGGCTTCGCCACTTAGCCAAGTTCTCGTTACTCCGTCTTTCTGGAAAATGTGAAAAATGTATGAGGCCCATGTTGCTAAACCTCAGTTGTCAACTCCCAAACTCATGATTTCTGCCATTGCCTTATTATATATATATATATTTTTTTTAACTTTGCTATTTAATTCAACCCAGGCCTATATTGGCCCTTGCCCTAAGGAAAATAAAATTAGTCAAAGTCATGGCTTTGATGAGCTACTGATATATTTTTAATATGTGGAAATAAATACAAGATTATTAAAATTTTTAAAAATGTCCACCCATGAGTCACCCAGATCCTCTGTTCCCCACAGGCCATACACTGTGCCTGGGAAAACTCCAGACTCAGCTGGAGACTCCTCCTGAGCAGGAAGCTTGGCATGAAGGAAGAAGGGACCCTCCTAGGTTGGCAAGCACACCATTTATTCACACAGGTGACAAGACAAGGTCGCGGGAGTGATGGGGGACTGGTGGGCACCCCTGGGTTGGCACGGCCTGTGGCTAGAGCAAGACTGGTACAGGCATCTCAAGGGGCAGCCGCCGAATCCGTCATTGGGTATAAGGTAGGGAGCAACCGGTGCTTAAGGAAGGCACTGCCTCCTCCCGCTATGTCTGCCCCCAGGAACGCTTTTCCAATGCTTCATGGTTACCTAGGAGACTCTGGTCTCTCTAGGGGCACCCTCAACCAGTGCCCTCCTCTGAAACCGTGCTCCGCACTGTGACCCCATGAGCAAGCTCGAGGAGGGGAGGACCAAGGAACTCATTTCCAAGGGGGCTTTGGTTTCTGGGTGGCCCCACCCCGTTGGGGGGCAGCTGGCACTGAATCACGAATGGAGCGGGCCCTAGGAGTCACTCGGGGGCTCTGGAAGGTCACCCCTGAGGGGGAAGGCCGGGAATCCCGAGGCCCATTGGTGTGGAGGGCGCTGGCGGGTTGGCGACCAGCGCTGGGGGCATTCAGGTGTGTGAGGGAATGGGAACGTTCCCGCCTCAGAGGGTGCGGAGAGTCCAACCCAGCCATAGACAGCTTCCGGGAGTCTGCTGCCACCTTGGGCTCTGCCTTCAAGGGACCAGCTGGGTGAATGGCTCGCAGCGGGGTCTCCCGGGAGCGGGATGAGTGGCTGCCCCTGGGGGTGGCTGGAGGTGTCCAGAAGAGGGCATGGAGTTTAGCAGCATCACCCTTTGCCATCCACGGGCCCTCCCAGCTAGTGCCCTCCGGTCGGGAGCCAAACAGTGACTCATCACAGTAAGAAGGAACGTGGCTGATCAATCTGGCAAAGGGAGGAGAAAGGCAGTGAGCTGGTGGAATGAACAAACCCTAAAAACCTGAAGCCCCCACCCCCTGCCAGGCACCCACAGTGAGGCCACAGCCCTCCAGTATGCCACTACTCCTATCTCTGTTGGTTTCCCCTGCCAAGAATCCAATCCCCTGCATCCTGACCTCCCCATTTTCCCAACAGATGCCCCAGGCCCGGCCAATTTGCATATTCCATCTTCCTGGCCACACTGATTGGCTTGAGAATGACCATATGACCCATCCTGTCCAAGGAGCACCTGCCTTAAGACCTTTGTTGAAACTACCAGGAAAGAGGTTTGTCTGCCATCTGGTCTTGATAATCCAGCAGGATATAAGGGCAAAGCAGCTGGTGGCTGGCTAGGGTGGAGTGGGGTGGGGGGGGCAAGCTGCCTTAAGAGGGAGATGGGATCCAACAATAGTTTGAGCCCCTCATAAAAGAGACCCAAACATCCTTTTTTTGCTGAAGCCAGTTTGGGTTAAGTTTTCTGCCACTTGCATCTAAGAGTCTGGGTTAATATAACCTTAATCTTTACAGTCTTTACTTTTTTCATACCCCACCCCCCAATTCTCCTTCTCCCTAGTGGTCTTGTCAGCTGAACCCTCTGCAGTCCTGTGGCCGGTCTCACTGTATTTGAAGTAACACAGCACAGTGCCTGGCACAGAGAGGGTGCTCAGTTTGAACTCCTATTATAAAGCTGACCTGGCCTCATCACCAGAGAAGCTTTTTACATTTTTGAATATTTACTGAGGGCTCTTCATATGCAGGCCCAGAACTCAGCATGTCACCGTGCATCATCTCATTACTTTTCACAAACATCCACAGGAGGGAGATATGATAATTCCATTTTACAAATGAGAAAAGGAGGCATAGGGAGGGGAAGGCCCCACAGCAAGAAAGAGGGTAAAGACAAGATTCAAATCCAGCCTGGCTCAAGGGCCCAAGCTCTGGGATCAGTATATCAGATATAAGGGACTTCTAGGCTTCTCACCTTTAATTAGATTCACTCACCAATTATTTTTTGTCTATTAATCTCACAAATATTCACGGCACACCTAGGAGGCATCAGCTCCATGCCTTGTAGTCATGACTGAAAGTGTTTCTGTGTTAAGACTGCAAGTCTTTGAAAAGTCAACTTTTTGCCATTTGATTTAATTGCTCAAACCGTATCTGCTTGTTGCCTATGTCTGCCTGGAGCCAAAGGCTTTACTTAAGAGCATCTCTCTCTCTTACGCATCTTCTCATTTGACACCCTCTACTTGTCAGCATCCTGCATGAAATTCTACCCTCCAGGAGAACATGGAGTTGACGTCCCTTGTCCTGGACACCATACCTCTGTTAGTACACCCCACACTTACATCAGCCTTTTCAGCTACACTATAGTTGTCAGCGGTGCTAATGTTAACCTGGCTCTATGTCAGATGCATGGTGCTCAACCTGACCTAATACTGGAGTCTTGCTTTTACCTCATTGAATTTTACCTCCTAAGATAGGCAGCATTCCCATTTTCACTTCTCTCCACCAACCTATGTTCCTCCTGGCTCAGAATGGACCCTAAATATGATTGGCTAGTTGTTATGGATTGAACTATGTCCTCCCAAAATTCACCCTGAATTTTAGAGAGATAATTAGGCTTAAAGGAGGTCATAAAGGTAGGCTCTATACCAAGAAGAATCGAGTCCTTATAAGAAGAGGGGAGACACCAGGAATATACATGCTCACAGAGAAAAGGCCATGTGAGAACAGGCAAGAAGGTGGCTGTCTGTAAGCCAAAGAGAGGCTTCAGCCTGCCAGGACCTTAAACTTGGACTTTTAGGCTCCAGAACTATGAGATAATGGATTTCTGTCATTTAAGCTCCCCAGCTACTGTATTTTGTTATGATAGCTGTAAATGAATATTCCAGTCTTTTGTGTTTTTGTTCAAATCACTGATAACAATAAACAAGATAGAGCCCCGTGGCCCCCCACTACACACCTCCCTCCAGGCTGGTATCAACCTGAAATTATCCAAATAATCTGATTAATTTACAATCATAACTATTAGCCTAGCTTGTTCATGAAAAGGCCACAAAAACCATTTTTGAAATGACTTACTGAAACTGCGACCCACCCACTGCATCTATGTCATTTCGTGGATCAAGCACCTTAATATTCTTATGCAAATTTCTCTGTGATCTTGGACAAATCACTAGACCCCTCTGGACCTCACTTGTCTGGTCTTGTGGCATTTGGGAAATGGGTATTCAATCATCCTCACTATCACTTACTGAGAACTTCCTAGGTGTCAGATTACTGTGCCAAGCCCTGTACACACTCACTTCATTTACGCTCAGTAGTCCCACTAGGTCCCATTTTCCACATAAGGAAACTGCAGAGAAGTCAAGGTGCTGAGAGTCCAAGGTCACACAGCATGTAAACAGCAGGGCTCTAATAGGAACCCAGGTGGCCTCAGGAGTACAGGGGTGTATCTTCCCATCCTGTTACCTGTATTTGTTCTTCTTCCTTAGTGTGAGGGTCGGGGTGTTGCCCCTGGAGGAGGTGGTCTCACAGCTGCCATTGGCCCCTGAGGCCTGTGATGCCCCTGTGCCCACTCCACTGGTTCTGTTGGCCTTCTCCACCCAGGGTGGGTCGAAGTCTGGTGGTGTGGGCCGGGTACCCGCAGGGCTGCCAAACAATGTCTCATCCACATATGACGGCCTGGCCTTGACCCGGTAGCTGCCCTGGCAATGGTGCTGAAGGCGGAGGGTCTGCATCCCACTGACTGCCAGCTCCACGGGGGTCTTCATGCTGCACATGGTTCTGGGTAAGAGCAGGCATGTTTTGCCTGCGGGGTCTTGCCTCCAGGGCTCCCTGTGAAAGGGGGACAGGGTGACACCACCGTCACTGGCAGTGCCAGCAGAGGAAGGTGGCCCATCTCTTAAGTTCCCAACCCAAGGACAAAAGGGGAGCTGCCAACCCCAGGGGACATTGCAGAAATGGGTTCATCTGTCTCTCAGCTGTCACAACGATAAGGAGAGGGGTGCTACCAGCAAATATTTAATGAATAAATGTGCATTCCTAGTATACAGTGCTCCATACAGAACGCTAGGGGGAGAAGAAGAGATGAGGCCTGTGTCTATTTTGGCACCAAGGAAAAAACTTAGCCTGGTGGGATGGGGGAGACAGGGCAGGTCCTTCTATCCCGTATATACATTTATGGAGTTAATACAATAACCAGCATTATCTCGTGCCTACCTTGCGCAAAAAGCTTTACAAGCATTATTTCATTTAATCCTCTTAACAGCTCTGCGAAGTAGCTTCGGTTATGTCTAATCTACAGATGACCAGACTGAGGCTTCAGACGCTGAAGTCACACCTGTAAGTCGCACCTAAATAAGGCTAAAACAGTAGAAGAGAAATGTGAACCTGACAGAGGGGTGCAGAGCTTATGCACGTAACCATTCCGCTCCTGGTGGATCACAGACACCCCTCCAACTACCCCATGTTCCCTGCTCCCCAAGTCAAGACCCCGGTTGAGGTCCGAGGCCCCTGCATCGTGAGTTCTTTTCCTTACCTGAGAATCTCGGCTCCAGGATGTGGGCTGCAGTCCCAGCGCCCCCTCCTCTGCAGGGGCCTCCAAGGTCCCAGAGGATCTGCAGCCCGGGCCCCGCAGCCCCAGCCCGGGGGAGCCGCACGGACCGACCCGCGGCGGCAGCCAGGCCCCAGCGACAACCAGCGAGGGGCGGGGCGGCCGGAACCATGAGCACCGGGGGGGGGCGCCCCTGGAGCTCCCGGAAGCCTCGAGGCGGCGCAGGCGGGCCGCAGAGACGCGGCGCCCCCCCGCCCGGCCGCGCCGTTGGTTCGTCCCGCAGGCCCCGCCCCCGCCCCTCGCCCCGCCCCCCGCCCCTCGCAGCTCCCAGCTCGCGCTCGCCGCTCCCCGCTCCCCGCTCCCCGCCCCGGGGCCCGCATGGCGGCCGGCGCGCGCGTGGCGGCCGGACCTCGGTCCCGCGCTCCCATGGCCCAGTGGAGGAAGAAGAAGGGGCTGCGGAGGCGCCGAGGCGCGGCCTCCCAGCCCCGCAGCAGCGACTCGGAGGACGGCGAGTTTGAGATCCAAGCGGACGATGACACCCGGGCCCAGAAGGTGGGAGCGGGCGCCCGGCCCCGCGCATCGCCCAGGGGCTGAGGGTGGGGACCCCGGCAGGGCCGCGGCAGGGCCCCGGCAGGGCCCCGGCAGGACCCCGGCAGGACCCCGGCAGGGCCGCCAGCCCCAGCACGTGTCTCCGCGCCCGCCCCGCCCCGCCCGGCTCCGATCCTGGAGCCCCTGCGTTCCAGCCGCCGGGCCTGCGGGCCTTCCGGGCCGGCCCTGGGTCGCGGCCCCTCATTGGCTGGCTCTTGCCGAGGGGGCGGGGCCAGCGCCCTTTGGTCCAATGAAAAGTGCGGGTGCCGAAGCCCTGACTTCAGGAGTTTGGGGGATTCTTGCCGGGTGCAACTAAGCGGAGGCCGGGCGCAGCGGCTCGAGACGGCCACGCCTCGAATCCCCTGGGTCCCTGGTGGCGAACTAAGCTCGCGTTTGCTGACCGCTTAACCATGTGCCGGGCTTCATGCTGAGAACTCGACTAGCCTCGTTTTAATCCTCATACCGCTCTGGGAGCTAAGTGCCACCATCCCTGTGTCCCAGAGGAGGACCCTAAGTCCTAGAGGGGTTAGCACCTAGACCAGGACTTCGCAGCTTGTGAGCGAGAGAGCCAGGATGCCGACCTCTGGTTCCAGGGCCTGTGCTACTTCCACACGGGGTGGGGGTGGGGGGCGTGAGCACCAACGGGCAAATAGCTAAAGCCCATTATTTCCCGCAGCCCTGTGCCCAGCAGTGCCTGGCACAGAGTGGGGTTTGGGTATGTGGATGAAAGAGTGGTGTTTATTATTATTTTTTTAAGATTTTATTTATTCAGAGAGACACAGAGAGGCAGAGACGCAGGCAGAGGGAGAAGCAGGCTCCCTGCGGGGAGCCCGATGTGGGACTCGATCCCAGGACCCCGCCCTGAGCCGAAGGCAGATGCTCAATCACTGAGCCACCCAGGTGTCTCCCCCCCACTTTTTCTTAAGGGTAGGTGTTTAGATGAAAAGAGGGAACCACATTCCTCCTGGTCAAGGACCAGATGGAATCGTACCATGTTTACCCACCCAGTGGAGCCAGTGCTTGGCACATAGTAGGTGCTCCATAAAAGTGGAGAAATCGCCACAGCACAGGAGGGCAGAGGTAGTAGGTGCCAAAGAAGAGCCCACAGATATGGTTCAGACGGAGACCTTTGCCCTGGTGCAGTTGTGCATTCAAATGTGGCCCAAGTCTACTGGCTGTGGGACTTTGGAGAAGTTGCTTAACCTCTCTGGGCCACACCTGTAGAAGGCAGAATTTACACATGTGTACAAGACACATGATTTTAAGTGCCTCAGAGACTCACGAAAGGATTAAATTACAGTGTTTGTGCATTCTACTCGTTCAGTAAATGTTGCTGAGGCGCCAGTGGGTTCCAGGCATTTTGTGTTCATGTGTCTAGAGGAGAGGTTGGCAAACTCTTCCTGTTAAGGACCAAATGTTAAATATTTTAGGGTTTGTGGGGCCATATAAGGTCACTCACTGTCTTCTTTGTTTGATTTTTTCTTTTTTCTTTTTTTTTTTTTTTTTACCATTTTTTAGATGTATAAAATCCACTCTTAGCTCACAGACCGTAGTAGACATGCTGCAGCTCTGACCCAGATAGTTGAAGGGCACCACAGAGGGTCACAGGTGAAAGAACATAGACTCTGAAACCAGGGTTCAAACCCCTGCTGTCTGTATGAGGGTGGGGAGGTCACTTCATCGCTGTGTTCCTCAGTTTCCTTCTCTGTAAAATGGACAAACTAATAGTAACTACTTTACAGAGTTGCCATGATGATTAAAAGTGGGCTGATTTATATGAATGCTCAGAGCAGCACCTGGCTTAAGAGTGAGTGCCGTGGAAGTTTTAGCAGGTATTATGAATCAGTGTTCCATAAGTGTTATTTTTGAGAAGAAGGGGGACAGTTCTGTGGTCTGAGAAGGCCCCCCAGAGGGGTTGTCTGGGTTGGATATAGCTGTGCCAGGACAGGCGGGTCCTGGCTAGACAGGAAGGAGGCCAGCATGAGAGACAGTAGAGTTGGGAGGGGTGATGGGTCAGAACGGGGCTTGGCAGAGGGGGACAGGGCAACCTGGAGAACTCGAGTACCACACACAGAGTACATGCTTTGATTGGCCCTCTAGAGATTTTCATTTTGAGGGCTTTGGACGACAGACCGGGATGACAGTGATGATACACCACCACTTACGTGCTGGGTGCTGTTCTAGGTTTTACACTTACCCCTTTCATCTTCATGTGCCCTGTGAGACACACGCTCTTGTCTATCATCCCTGTTTCCCAGCGGTGGAAATCCAGACTCAGAGAGATTAAGTCTCTTGCCTGAGGTCTCTCACAACACACAACAAGCTGGTGATGGAGCCTGAGGTCTCTCACAACAGGCAGGTGACGGAGCGGGGATTGAAACCTGGACAGTCTAACTGCACGGCCCTCTGTCTGACCCTCCGTTCTACCCTGGCCCTGTCATGGGGGGCCCCTTTGGCAGACAAGGCCCGCCATCCGGCAGGGGTGTCATCGGCCTGAATGGAGGGATGCCTGCTGCAAGATAGGCCCTCTCCCTGCCCCCAGTGGTCTGACTGTGCCTGGCCTGACGCTGCATCTTTTCCTCCCGCCCAGCTGGGGCCTGGCAGACCCCTGCCCGCCTTCCCCACCTCAGAATGCACCTCCGACGTGGAGCCGGACACACGGGAGATGGTGCGAGCCCAGAACAAGAAGAAGAAGAAGTCCGGAGGCTTCCAATCCATGGGTGGGTGAGCCAGGCGTCTGGGCACGTTGAGGGGGCAGCAGCAGGGGCTCATCGTGCCCTGTGTGCTCCAGTACCGATGTCTGCCCTGGGCCCAGCACAGCCGTTGGAGTTGGGTGGCCTAGGGACCGGCCCCGTGAGAGGGCAGTCAAAGCCGACATGGGGCAGTGCTGGCGACAGAACAGGCAAGGACATTCAGGGTTTGCTGCATGACAGAGTGCGGTTCAGAGGAGATGGAGGAAAGGTGGAGTTCTGGGTGGTATCGGGACACCTGGCTAGCTGGAAATAACGCAGAACTCTCTTTCTTGCTCTTTGCAAATCAGTAATGTCTGGTGCAAAGATTCAAATTTCAAGGTGAATATTTTTATAATTTTAAAAAGAAGAAGCCCCCCCCCTTTTTTTTTTAAAGATTTTATTTATTTATTCATGAGAGACACAGAGAGATACAGAGAGAGAGGCAGAGACACAGGCAGAGGGAGAAGCAGGCTCCATGCAGGGAGCCCGATGTGGGACTCGATCCCGGGAATCCAGGATCAGGCCCTGGGCCGAAGTCGGCGGTAAACTGCTGAGCCACCCAGGGATCCCCCGAAGAAGCCCTTTTTAAGCATGCTCTGAACATTGTCTAATTTGACTCTTTTTCAAAGGTTGCCAAAAAATAAGTAAACTAAGTTCAAGTAAATGCTGTATCACGAATGCGCTCACAACCTTTGGAACAGATACAGGATTAACATCTCTAATATGCAAAGAACTTTTACAAATCAGTAAGAAAAAGATACCCTCATAGAAAATTGGGTGAGGAAAATGAATAGTTGACTCATGAAAGGAATTTGGACAGCAAATTAATGTATCAAAGTTGTGCCAAACTTTTATCAATAATTGGAGAAAAAGCCAATAAAAATATCTATATGCGGCTACTTTTTTTTTGCCTTTCTGAATCATAAAGATGAAGGATTGACCAAGAAGCAGCTGCAACCACGGTGCTTTCTTGTCCCCGGGCCTCCCATAGTCCTCCCACTTCCACAAAGCTAGGTCACGATCAGGTTCCAAAGGTCACCTGCTCCCCCACCTGGGGCCACATGCCTCATTGGTCAGCACCCACACCCATCACAGGCCCTGGCCACTGCCCACCTTTTTCTTTAAGTTGTGAAAAATTTCAAATGTATAGAAAAATCCAAAAACAGTGAGTCTCCCTGTACTCACCGCCAGTGTCAACTGTCTTGTTTCCTCCATGGCCCACCTGCTTGTCCCCAGCATCGTGGATGATTCGTTTTTTTTGTTTTGTTTTGTTTTTTGTTTTTTAAGATTTTATTTATTTATTCATGAGAGACACATAGAGAGAGAGGCAGAGACACACAGAGAGGGAGAAGCAGTCTCCATGCAGGGAGCCTGACGTGGGACTCGATCCCGGGAATCCAGGAGCAGGCTCTGGGCTGAAGGCAGTGCTAAACTGCTGAGCCACCCGGGCTGCCCATCCTGGATGATTCTGACAAGAATCACAGACATCCCCACTCAGTATCGCTAAATACTTCTCACATGACTTTCCCATGCCTGCAGCAGGGGGTTCCTCGGCAGCACCCGAGACCGTGCATGAGACACCCCAAGTAGTCTCATGGCACTAAGAGTGTGTTCAAGTCTGCATGATATACCTTCCCACCAACCCCTTTTCTTCTTGCCATCGAGGTTGATGACGCAGTCATCTGTCCTGGTCAGCTTTGTGTGGTGTGCCTCTGGGGCTGCCCTTCCCCTGGCCATCCCCGTGTCTCTTCCAGGCTTGAGCTACCCAGTGTTCAAGGGCATCATGAAGAAAGGCTACAAGGTGCCAACACCCATCCAGAGAAAGGTACGCGACAGGAAGGGCTAATGGGGTTTGGGAAGAGGAGATGACTGACTTGGCCCTCTTGTCCAGCCTCATGACACACTCTCCCTGTCTGGACTGTCATATCTATCTTCCCTCTAACTCTGGCTAAAGCCTCACAGTCAGCTCATTTCACAAGTGGAGAAAGTTGGCCTCTTTGCCATTTCAGCCTCCCCCAGGCTACCCACTACTGATCCCCTGCCCAGGCAGCTCGTAGGCACCCCATTATCACCCCTGGGTCATGAGTATTGTCCTCAGCCAAGAGGTAGACAGTGATTCTCTGGGGTCCCAAGGAGGAGGATAAGACAGAGAGATAGAGTCTGGCTTAACCTAAAGAAGGATGTGTCCATCAGTGGAAAGAGTTGGGGGATAGTGAGCTGCTTGTTGCTGGAAGCATACAGATAAACCTTGGCAGGAATAGGCTCAGGAGGACTGGGCAACAGGCCCCTGCCTACACCCTGCAGGCTCAGTGCTCTGGGTCATGTGGTGCAGGGGACAGAAGCTGACCCTGCTTCTCCCTGCCCACTTTTCTTCAGACCATTCCCGTGATCCTGGATGGCAAGGACGTGGTGGCCATGGCCCGGACTGGCAGTGGCAAGACGGCCTGCTTCCTCATCCCAATGTTCGAGCGCCTCAAGACCCACAGCGCCCAGACTGGGGCCCGTGCCCTCATCCTCTCGCCCACCCGAGAGCTGGCCCTGCAGACCATGAAGTTCACCAAGGAGGTATGTTGGGGCCGGGGCTGATGGGCTGAGCTGGGGCCAGTCAGGGAGGCCTGCTGGGGTGAGTCATCTCTATCTCTCTCTCTCTCTCTGCCCCCCACAGCTCGGCAAGTTCACAGGCCTCAGGACTGCCCTGATCCTGGGAGGAGACAAGTAAGAGTGCCCCTTCCTTGTGCCACCAGCCCCGCCGTGCAGGCATAGGCTGAGTCTCCAGGGTGTTAGATCGACTGAGTCTGGGAGGCTTCAGAGCAATGGCAGCTTCTCTGCGCACCCTGAACAAAAGGGGAAACAGGCAGTAAAATACCGGAGGCATCTCCCACCCAACTCTGCAGCCAGGGTTCTGGTACTCCTGGGGTTGCTGGTACTACCCAGGGTCAACTCAATGGGCTGCCCATTTATACCTACTTTAATATATATGCCTAATCGTGAGCTATTGCTCAGAAACCAAGGAATATATGATATTCATATATATTCATATATATCATATCATTGATATGATATTAAGATAGTTCAGATTTGAAAAATCTAGGATTTCCTGGATCTTGGGAAAGATCTTGGCGTGGCAATCACCACACCTGTTCTGCAGATGGGCAAACTGAGGACGTGATGGGCTCAAAGCCACACAGTGATTAGGTGGTAGAGCTAAGATTGGAACCTAGTCTCCTACCTCATCCCACAGCTTCTCCTTCACCCAGCAGCCCCTCCTTACTCTCTTTTTTTTTTTTAAGATTTTATTTATTTATTCATGAGAGACCAGAGAGAGAGAGAGAGAGAGAGAGAGAGGCAGAGACACAGGCAGAGGGAGAAGCAGGCTCCCCACAGGGAGCCCAATGTGGGATTCCATCCCCGGTCTCCAAGATCAGGCCCTGGGCTGAAGGTGGCACTAAACTGCTGAGCCATGGGGGCTGCCCCCGCTCCTTACTCTGCTCTCTGAATGTCACTGTCACCGATCACTTTGGATTCTGAGAAGAGTGTTTGACTTTTATTTTTTTTAATTTATTTTATCTTTTTTAAAGATTTTATTTATTTATTCATGAGAGACACAGAAAGAGAGAGGCAGAGACACAGGCAGAGGGAGAAGCAGGCTCCATGCAGGGAGTCCGATGTGGGACTTGATCCCGGGACTCCAGGATCATGCCCTGGGCCAAAGGCAGGTGCCAAACCACTGAGCCATCCAGGGATCCCCCGAGTGTTTGACTTTTAAATGTTCTTTTGCCCACATTGTACTTGATTATCTCTGGAGCTTGTGATTGTCTGAAATGCCTTCCTGGGCAGGGCCAGCCTCAAAATTCTGGCTCCTACAGGTGTCCCGAGAGTATTGCAGAGGAGGTACAGAGTTAGGGCTATGTGCCTAGAGGTTTAAGAACGAGGACAGAAGGATGCCTGGGTGGCTGAGTGGATAGCATCTGCCTTTGGCAGCAGGTCATGATCTCAGGGTCCTGGGATTGAATCCCGCATCGGGCTCCCCGCAGGGAGCCTGCTTCTCCTGCCTGTGTCTCTCATGAATAAATAAATAAAATCTTGCAATCTTTCAAAAAACAGAGAGAGAGAGAGAGAACAAGGACAGAGATCCAGGAAACCTGGAATCTTGGGGGATCTGGCAGTTCCAGAGTTAGTTGGTAGGTAGTGCTGGAAGCAGAGACAGGTTTGCTGCAGTCTAGAAAGGGAGAGCCCATCTCTTTGGGGAACTCTGTGGTATCAGTCCTTTCGTATGTTTGAACTTGTATGTCTTATCAGGGTAACGCCTTCACCCAGTACCTCAGCAAGAGCATTTCCCCAAGTCTGAGCCTGGGGAGGGGGTATAGGCCTCACCTGGCCCCCTTGTTAGGGAGAGGGAGAGGGAGAGGGACTAAAGCAGCCTGTGTGTCAAGGTGACACCTCCTCTTCCCCTCTGCTAGGATGGAAGACCAGTTTGCAGCCCTGCATGAAAATCCTGACATGTGAGTTTGGGTTGAGGATGGTGGTCCGGGGTCTCTTTTCCAGTGGCCAGCTGTTGGGGAGTGCGAGGCGGGCTGTGTGGGTGGCCCTGGCCCTGGGTGACCTGGCCTGCACACCCTCTTCCAGAATCATTGCCACTCCAGGGCGTCTGGTGCACGTGGCTGTGGAGATGAACCTGAAGCTGCAGAGTGTGGAGTACGTGGTATTCGATGAGGCAGACAGGTGAGCCCGTGCCTCCTCCCGGATGCCTCTGTCAGGGCCGGGTGCCCCATACCAGGGCCGGGAGGAAGGACTTTGCCTGGAGAGACTGGTGTGGCTATGCTCAAAGCAGTGTTTCCCGCCACATGGGCTACAGACCCTAGGCAGCACCGGAGCTGACACAGCTCCCTGGACACACAGTTTTTATTTTGTATTTACTTTTAGGGATGTGGAAGAAAACAGTAGAATAGAAAACATGTCATCACAAAGAAATAAATAGCACAAAGCCGGAGCGTAGACTGGAGCCAGACGGGTGGATTGTATCCCGGCTCTGAATTTGGGCACATCTGAGGGTCCGTGGGCCTTGGCAGCCTTGTCCACGGACAGGGGATCCAATAGCCCAGACTGGTGGATGCTGGGAGGGTCAGTACCTGTAAGGCACTCCAATCGTGCCCGGCCCAGAGGGAGGGCCACTAGGATTGGCTTCAGCATGACACTGAGCAACATAACGGAGGACAGACTCAAGGTTTTTAGGTCATCCCTGCTGGGGGTGAGGCGGGCACACAGAGACAAAGTGATTGGAAAGTGAGTTAAAGAGTCACACGGGGCAGACACCAGTGCACATGGCAGAGTGCGCTGGGGGCAAGGCTGCTGGAATGGACGGCCCTCTCCTGACCCCGCCCTTGTTCCCCAGGCTCTTTGAGATGGGGTTTGCGGAGCAGCTGCAGGAGATCATCGGCCGCCTCCCCGGGGGCCACCAGACGGTCCTGTTCTCTGCCACACTGCCCAAACTGCTTGTGGAGTTTGCCCGGGCGGGTGAGTGAGCTGGGCTGCAGCTGGGGCCCGCCCCGGTTAGGGGCCTGGGTTGAGGGTGCTTGTCCTCCCGAGGCTCGCCCCCATACCTTCCATGTGTCAACCATAGGCCTCACGGAGCCTGTACTCATCCGGCTCGATGTGGATGCCAAACTCAATGAGCAGCTCAAGGTGAGACTCTGCTCGTGCCCCTCCCCCCCCCGAGCCTGCAGCCCCACACCCATGAGCCCACCCTGTGAGCACACTGTGCCCCTCTCCCGACAGACCTCCTTCTTCCTTGTGCGCGAGGACACCAAGGCTGCTGTGCTGCTCCACCTGCTGCGCACCGTGGTGCGGCCCCAAGACCAGACGGTGGTATTTGTGGCCACGAAGCACCACGCCGAGTACCTCAGCGAGGTGAGGGGGGCTCTGAGGGCCCTGTTGGGGAAGCACCACCGGGCCACCCGCCTCAGGGTCTCAGGACCTGCACATCTTCCTCCGTGAGCTTGGAGCTGCAGTTCTGTGTGCGGCCACCAGAGGGCAGCACCAGAGCTGGACACAGGCCTGGCCAGGGCTCCTCCTGTTTTATTCTTTAATTTTTGATCCTAAAGAATTCCAGGGGTGCCTGAATGGCTCAGTCGATTGAGCATCTGCCATTGGCTCACGTCATGATCTCAGGGTCCTGGGATTGAGCCCCACATCGGGCTCCCTGCTCAGCAGAGAGTCTGTTTCTCCCATTTCCTCTGCCCCTCCCCTGCTCATGCTGTCTCACTGGTTGTCTCGTGTGCCCGCTCTCGCTCTCTGTCTTAAGTAAATAATAAAATCTTAAAAAAAAAAAAAATAGAAAAGAATTCCAAACTCATAACTATCATCAGCAGATAACAATGAACTCCCAGGTACTTAGTTGTCAACTCATGGCCCGTCTTGATTGCTCTGCTACTTCCCTACATCCGGGTGATTTTGAAGTACATCCCCTGCTCCCAATCCTGTCATTTTCGGTGGATTTTCAGTGTCCCATGTATCTCACATTTTAAAATGGAGGTGTGCCCTACAAGCTGGAAGCTGTGTAAAGTATCCTAAGCTTACAGGAGCAGCTTGATGGAGTTTTTTTCTCGTATGTATGTACCTGTGATCCTCAGCACAGGACAGTCCGTGTGCCCCAGAGGCTACCAGGGCCCCTTGCCGGTTGTTGCCACCTACCCTGGGTCAGCCACACCTGGGGTCTTGTTATCTGAGGACGCAGTTCACTGGGTTTCACTTTGTTGACGTGCATTTAACGGTGCTTTCTTTGTGCAGCTGCTGGGGTCACTGAGGAATAAAACCAAAATAGTAATTTGTAAAGAGCAGTTAACACTGTCACAGTACTTCTTATGTTCCAGGCCGTGTGCTCAGCCTTGTATGTGTATTAATCCTCATAACAAAGCTATAAAGAAGGAACTATTAGTCTCCCCATTCTACAGATGAGGAAAGTGAAGGCACAGAGAGGTTAGATAACTAGTCAGTGTCACACAGCTCACTCGCGGCAGAGTGGGGATGAGGTTTATGTCCTGGGCTGGCCCTTCCCTCTACAGGAGACCTCCACGTGTGTCATCTCTGTTGATGCTCTTGGCTGTGCGGAGAGGTGGGAGGTGATACCGGCCCCATTTGTACCAGAGCTACCCTCAGAGCTAGGATTCAGACCAGAGGTGCCCCACTCCAGAGCCCTTGGTCTTCCTAATGCATCGTGGCATCCCCGCCATGGCTTGGTGTCCTTTCCTGTCTCCTGCAAGCCTCCTTACCCCTTTCCCTCCCTCTTGTCCTCACTCTGAGCAGCTGCTGACGACCCAGGGCGTGAGCTGCACCCACATCTACAGTGCCCTGGACCAGACGGCCCGCAAGATCAACCTCGCCAAGTTCACCCACAATAAGTGCTCTGCCCTCATCGTGACAGACCTGGCGGCCCGTGGCCTGGACATCCCGCTCCTGGACAATGTCATCAACTACAGCTTTCCTGCCAAGGGCAAGCTCTTCCTGCACCGTGTGGGTAAGGAGCCCGTGGCTGGATCCGGACCACGCTTGGTGCTATAGGTGGAGAAACTGAAGCCTGGGGAAGTTCTCATCTCTGGGGGATGTGGCCCAGCCATGATTCCTGCGGCTCCAAGCAGGCAGTTCTCCACTTTCTGGATTGTCTGTTCTGGGCTCTCTTCTCCCTGTCCTGTCACGGTCCAATGGCCTGTCCCCCGATCCTCCTTCCTCACAGTCCTCTCCCCAAAACTCTGTCTTTTTAGCTCCTCTCCTTTAAGCCTTTGCAAGATTCAAATAACATAGGGGCCCCTGTGTGTCCTGTTCATCCAGGGCAGACGGGAGTGCCTGACTTTGTTGAGTCAGCACGCAGGGCCCCACCTTCCTCTCTGCCCTCCCAGGCCAAGTACCCAGTGACTTCTGTGATAAAAGTAAAGCACCCACATAGTAGGAAAACTGGAAAATGAAGCAAAGCACGTAGAAGGCAGGAAGGCACATGCTTGTCATTGGTGGCATGACAGCAACTCTGCTTCCCCAGTGCTCCTCTTGGGCCCGGGTGCAAGTGCTTTCCTAGCTCTTTCCATCTTCACGACAATCCCCTGTAGAGGGTGCCAGTGGCACCAGCCCCCTTTTTACAGGTGAAGAAACTGCGGCCAAGGAGGTTCATAACTGGCCAAGGGTCACACAGGTAGCAAAGTGGGGCAGCTGGGGTCGGGACCCCCTCTACACCACTATCCCTCCTTGCCTCCCTGGTGACACAGCTGTCATTTTAGTTTGTCTCTTGTCACTGCTGCCCTTTTAAAAACGGTGGTAAAGTGTATTTAATGCACAGTCATCATGTTGACCACTCTTAGGTATAAGTTCAGAGGCATTAAGTACGTTCATATAGTTGTGCAACCATCACCACCATCCACCTCCAGAACCTTCTCATCTTTCTAGACTGAAACTCTGTTCCCATTACTACTAGCTCCCTGTCCTCCCTCCCTCAGCCCCTGGCAACCACCACTCTGCTTTCTTTGCCTTCTTTCAACTCCTAAATGTATGTGTTACCTTGGTAAACACGAGTGAGTTACATGTGGGTCCGTGAGAGAAGAATCTGGTGGGCAGGTTCCACGTGATTGAACCTTGTTGAATAAGGAAATTCTGGCTGCCCATGGTGGGCCCCCAGGAGGATTGCTTCGATCTGCAGTTGGGGCGTGTCTGAGGCCCCCATCTGGGGCTCCTGCTGCAGGTCTGGGGGCCTCATCTCCCTGTTGGTCGCTGCTCGCTGTCCCCTGGTTTCCGAGGCTCTGGGAAGAGCTGGCTGGTACGTTGCTTGAGGGGTCCACAGAACCCCCCCCCCCCCCCCGCAAAGGGAGTTTCTCATGTGCTCTGTGACCCGCACTGTGAGTCAGACCACCCCAAACGAATCTTGCAAATGTGGTGACACTTTGTTTTTGCAAGATGCAGAAACAAACCAAAGGTAACATTACACTTGGATTCACTTAACACAGAATTAGAATCACAGTGGACGTTCTTTCCTGTCACCTCTTTCTTATGTCAGCGCATGTTGTGCGTGTTTTCCATTCACCATTAAACATCACTCCGTGGCAGGGGTTGGCAAATCCGTGTCTGTAAAGGGCCAGATGGTAAATACTTTGGGCTCTGGGGGATACGGTCCCTGATCTCTGCCGCTGTAGCATGAAAGCAGCCATAGAAAATATGTAAATGAAGGAGCATGGCTGTGCACCTGTAAAACTTTATTGACACAAACAGGTAGGGGGCCAGCTTTGGTCACTGGCCACAGTTTGCCGGCCCCCTCCCTCACCTGTGTCATTCCCACCATGTGGCCACCAGCTAATTAACTTAGCCAGGCCTCTGTCAAGTGTTGAAGTGGTTTCCAACTTGAGGCTGATCCAGGCCAGAGCTGCCGTAGACCTCCTTGAATAGGACTCTCAGGATCCTTGGTTATTTCCTTGGGGAAAAATCTCCCAAAGTGGGGATGCCAAAGACTTTTAATATTGCTAATGAGCACAGAGCCTTATCTTGATTTCTGCTGACTCCCCAGAGCACTGTGTGGACTCACACACTTGAGCAGGGATTCCTGGTGACTGTTGGTACCCTTTCTCTTTTTATAGTCAAGGACAGCAGCTCACCGAGGTCTGGATCACCACCCTTACAGGTGGGCCCGTGGGACTCATGCTGGGTTGTGGGATCCTTTGTCTTTGCTTCAGCTCGATCTTTTCTTCCCACAGGCCGCGTGGCGCGGGCCGGCCGAAGCGGCACAGCCTACTCCTTGGTGGCCCCAGACGAGGTCCCCTATCTGCTGGACCTGCACCTGTTCCTTGGCCGTGCCCTCACTCCTGCCCGCCCCCATGAGGGTTCCTTAGGTGAGTGGAGGCTGGGGCCCTGGGATAGGAGTTCCCCGTGGGTTCCCCACAGAGTCCATGGTGCAGGTGGGGAAGAAGGGCTCATGGCTTCGGATGGAGGTGGGGCTGGATTTGACCACAGGGTCAGAGCCCTGTATTTTAAACTCAGAATTTCACATAAAAATCCAGATTTCTGACAGCTGTTGGAAAACTGCTGGGTCTGACTGTCCAGTTTGCCTTTTCCCGAGGTTGCTGTACAGGCAGTGCTAGGCCCTCTGCCCCTGATAGATGGGCCCCTAGGTCCACTGCAGCTCCCACCCCCACTTATCTCATCTGCCTGGCCTCCGTGGGCATCTGCTTGAGACTGCACTCGACCAAGGTTCTGGGATCGCCCAAGAGGGCAGAGACAGATTCATTGAGGTCAAACTCACAGAACTTTCCCTTATTCTCTGTGGGTTGAGATTGCATGGGGTGGGCAACACTGATCGTGTTAGCCTTCTCCTGTGGTCCTACTCTATGTCAAACCCCTAAAGGTACATGGTCTCGTGTCCATTGGAGACCATAGGGAGGGTTGCTTTATAGGTGAGGCCAGGCCACTCGTCCCATGTTGCTTGTTACTCAGCACGAAGTGGAAGCCCAGATTCAGGAGCCCAGGTGTCAGTGCCCCCTGTGCTTGGGGCCTGGAGGCGGCCTACAGCCCCATGCATCTTCACTGAGCACCCGCTGTGTGCTGCATCCCTGCTTCCAAGCGTCAGGAGCCCCTGCCTGCTGAGCCCATTGTCCAAATGCAGATTCTGGAGCCCTTGGCAGACCTCCTAGGTTGAGACCAAGCAGTGGGGATAGGAGGGGCAGAAAGAGGGAAGGTGCTCCTGCAGCAGTGTCCCAACAGAAGCCGGCCACGGAGTAGTTATCTGTTAGGGGGAGGCCATCGTGCGTTTGCCTCAGAGCTAGCCGGGGTTGGCAGCATGGCCCAGCACTAGCTTAATGCAGAAGAGGTGGGCAGGCGAGTTCTTAACTTGGGATAGGGGCTGAATTGTGACACCACCCTGCAGTGTGCTGTGGGGCAAGACTAAACCTGTTGAGCCTCAGTTTCCTCTTCTGCAACGTGTGATTTTTGTAGGGGGATTTAGTGGTCTCATGGGAGAGTCAGCAGGAAGTGAGGGACTAGCTTAAGCTCTGCAGGTCACACGACCCACGGCAGCACCTTGATCCTGCCCTTCTGGTGCCAAGTTAGCCAAAGACAATAAGAAAGTGGATAGACAGGACTGAGTTCCAAGAAAACTATATTTATGAAAACAGGCAGTGGCCCTCAGGCTGGAACTGGGGGCGCCTGGCTGAGCTGGTTCAGGTGGCTGGCTGGAGGAGCTGCTCCATAACTGGGGATTATTCTGCGATTCCACTGCCAGGGATGGGAAGGATGGCTGCAGGCAGAGGGCGGGGCTGGGAGGCCTCCCGATGGGCTCCTTGTGTGCTGGCAGGTGTGGATGGTGTGCTGGGCCGCGTGCCACAGAGCGTGGTGGACGATGAGGACAGTGGCCTACAGAGCATCCTGATGTCATCGCTGGAGCTGGGGGGCCTGAGCCGGGTGGCTGACAATGCCCAGCAGCAGTATGTGCGCTCCCGGCCTGCGCCCTCGCCTGAGTCCATCAAGAGGGCCAAGGAGCTGGACCTCACAGGGCTGGGCCTCCACCCCCTCTTCAGTGAGTCCTGGCCGGGGGCAGCGGGTGGGCACCACAGAGCCCCCCTCCCTGGCCTCACACCTCCTCCCCACCCCAACCAGGCTCACGCTTTGAGGAGAAGGAGCTGCAGCGGCTGAAGCTGGTGGACAGCATCAAGAACTACCGCTCGCGGGCGGTGAGGAAGGGGGTGGGAGAGCACATGGGTGGCTGGGGAGGGCACTCTATGGCCACTATGGAGCTGGGACTCTGGCTGAGCTCCAGACCCCAAGTGGGGCCCCAGCAGGGGTTTTCTTCTGAGCTTGCAGGTTCTCTGTCTGTGACTCTGCCTCATGAGCATCTCTAGAGATGCCCCTTGTCGTGGAACCATCCCTGCTACCTTGTGTGGTAGGCATTTCCTCACATTTCCAGAGGGGTGGACTGAGGCTCACAGAGGGGAGTGACGTGTGCTGGGCCTGCCAGAGGCCTGGAACTGGCTCTCGGTCACCTTTCATCCCCTCTTGATTCCCGCTGGGCACCCCATTTGAGGCCTATGCCGGCCATGCATAGAAGCTGGAAGGACCTACCCAAGAGTTGGGCAAGGCTGCCAGACAGCCAATATCAAGGAAAAGGAGCTAGAGAGTGTCATGGTTTCAGAGCCAAGTAAACCAGGATTGAAATGCCACTCTTGCTTGTCTCAGCTGTATGACCTTGGGTTGGTCACTTGCCCTCTCTGGGCCTCCTTTCTAATGGTAAAAGGCAGGTGACGGGAATACCTACCTCATAGCATTGAAAGGACTTGGGGAGGAATGCCACATGTTGCCCCCCAAGCTGGTGAAGGCTGGGAAGAGAAGGAACCCAGTGGATGAAGGACTCGTGCGTTCCTTCCACAGACCATCTTTGAGATCAACGCCTCCAGTCGGGACCTGAGCAGCCAGGTGATGCGCGCCAAGCGGCAGAAGGACCACAAGGCCATCGCCAGTTTCCAGCAGGGACGACGAGGGCGACAGGAGGACACAGCTGGCCCAGCCCCAGGCTGCCCGGCACCCCAGGAAGAGAAGCCCGAGGAGGATGAGAAGGAGGAGGCAGCAGGAAAGAGTATAGAGGTACAGGCCCCACCCTTGGGACCCTAGAGTCTGGGCCTGGAGGTAAGGGCAAAGGGGAGTTATCCTCAGGGCTTTGAGGAGACCTTGGGGTGGATACCGTGACTCCACTTCCACCTGTGATGTGGAAATGAAGGACTCAGAGCCTCAGCCTCAATCTTAGCAGAGTGGGGTCATGGGACTGCTCCACAGTCTCTCGTCCAGAACCCTGGTGCCAGATGCGTTTCAGGATCCGGAATCTTTAGGGTGGCTGCACTGCGTATGACCTGCCACCCCACTGAGGTCTGGGGTGACAAATCAGATGCATCGGAGCGTCCACGACAGGATGTGCTGTGCTGGCCCCACACCGAGGGGTCAGGCACAAACTAGGCAGCTTCCTATCGGCTCAGCTTGGCTTCTGCCATCAAGTGAATCTCAGGGAAGCTCATTTCCATAACCTTGTGGATTAGGGCACTGTGGCCAGGTGACTATGGGACTGGTCCTGGGCCCACAGGGCAGATCCAGGGCAGCACCGGAGGGTCCCCAGTGGCAGCTGTATCACTATCATCCTCCCCATGACAGTCTCAGGCTGAGATCTGGGGCAGGCAGACAGAAGCCGAGCAGGGACACATGGCAACAGTGAGGGCATGACACAGG
Organism: Canis aureus; assembly: GCF_053574225.1. Taxonomy (NCBI): domain Eukaryota; kingdom Metazoa; phylum Chordata; class Mammalia; order Carnivora; family Canidae; genus Canis; species Canis aureus. The sequence goes on along the minus strand of NC_135637.1, from coordinate 14,102,827 downwards.
CAGCCTCAGACATGGGGCCTTCAGGCCAAAAGGCAGGCTGGGGTACAAAGGCACCCGGTCTGCCTGGTGGGCAGTGTCCTAAGCCTACTCATCTACCAGCATGTTCCTCTTATATTTGGTTTGGACAGAGGTCTCGGTAGCCAAAAAGTACAGGTGAAAACTCCTGGACTAGTCTGTGTTGTATAGAGGAGGGCCAGGCCCAGAGAGGGGCAGGGCCTTGCCTTAGTCACACAGCCCGAGGAACCAGCCTGGGCTGCAGGATGGGTCTTGCCCCACTTGGCACCACAGCCTCCTCCTCCCTTACCCAGCATGCTCTGCTGGTGCTGAGGTCATCCCATAGTGTGGATGAGGAAGCAGAGTGTCCAAATGGCAATACCAAACTTTTAAAGTCCTGGGAGCCCCTGGTCCTTAACTCTAGCTGGACAGCAGGGTGGAGAGGCCGGGTGGCTTCCCTAGGGGCCGCAGGTGTGACACTGGGCCTCCGTTTGCCAGGATGTCTTCACTGAGGTCATGGGCCGGAAGCGGCAACAGCCAGGACCTGAAGGGGGAGCCAAGAGGCGGAGGGAGGAGGCCCGGCATCGGGACCTGGAGTTCTATGTCCCCTACCGGCCCAAGGACTTTGACAGCGAGCGGGGGTGAGTGGCCAGCTGGTCCTGGGGTGGGGCAGGTAGGGCCTGATTGGCACCCCACTGAACCATGACATGTCCCCACCCTTCCTCTGCAGCCTGAGCATCAGTGGGGATGGGGGTGCATTTGAGCAGCAGGTGGCTGGCGCCGTCCTGGACCTGATGGGGGATGAAGCCCAGAACCTGACCAGGGGCCGGCAGCAGCTCAAGTGGTGAGTGAGCAAGCAAGCAAACATGCACCCCCATGCCCACATGTCTGCCACGTTGTCGGTCCCGCACGACAGACATGTGGTCCATCTGTCCCGACTCCCATTTATTTCCCTAGAATAGGAAATATCACCTCCCATTTGATTGTGCACAGCGTGGGTTGTGATGCCTCCTGTGCTGCCCCATGTGATCACACACAGCAAGGACAGTGACCCCACCATCCCCCTCACCACATCCTGTCCCCTTGGCTTGATCGTGCACAACAGGGATCTTAATCCATCTGTCATTCTTGCTAGCTTGTCTTTCTCGACAGAGCTCATGACGCATTTGTCCCATTTGGACTCTGGTTCCAGAGAAGTGATGGTACTCAACCCAGGGTCATAGACCCAGGAGGTGGCAGTGTAGGATTGGGAACCCCCCTTGGGCCCCTAATCTGGACCCAGGCCCCCCAATTTCCAATAACCCCCACACCACCTTTTGAGCCCTGGGCTTCCAGGAAGAGGTGACACGGGGCAGAGCACTTGCTGTATGCTAGACATGGGCAGGCTGCTTCCCTTGGGGAGGTGGGGAGGAAAAGCGCCGAGGGGAAGAGGGCTGCTCCAGGCCATCTCCTTCCCTAGTAGCTCTCTCAACTCCCTCTCCTGCAGGGACCGGAAGAAGAAGCGGTTTGTGGGACAGTCAGGACAGGAAGACAAGAAAAAGATCAAGACAGAGAGTGGGCGCTACATCAGCAGCTCCTACAAACGGGACCTGTATCCCAAGGGGCAGGGCCAGGGGTGGGGCCAGGGGTGGGGCCCAGCAGCTTCTACCTCTGCATCTCCTAGAGTTGGGAGTGGGATCAGGGCCAGGGCACTGCGTACTCGGGATGTGGGGGGCAGCGCCCAGCAGCTTCTGCTGCCCCACTCTGTAGCGGTGGTACCTGGATCTGCTGGAGGGGATGCAGGATCTGGATCTGCTCCCTGCCCACTGACATCTAGGGCATCATGGTCACGCACGCAGCCTCCTTAACGCAGCTTCCCAGCTACCAGAAGTGGAAACAGAAACAGAAAATTGATGATCGTGACTCAGAAGAGGAAGGAACATCCCACCAGCGAGGCCCAGAGCGAAGAGGTGGGAAGCGGGGCAGAGGCCAAGGTAGGATAGTCCTCAAAACAGGTTGGCAAGTGGTGCATTGGATCATCCCAGGACCTGGTTCTCTTTGATTGGGCCTGAGCCCTTCAGGCTGCAGGGGGATTTGAAGGGGCTCTGTCAGCTGGAGCCCATACCTCGCAGCCACAGCTTGGGTCAGCAGCCCTGCGTGCCAAGCCCCTCTGAGCAGAAGGGCCATGGGATGGCAGGGCTCAGGACCTTTGCCATGGCCCCTGCCCTGCCCCTGCCTCTGGGGGCAAGCTTGTGGTCAGCAGGCTCCCCCTTCCTGTGGGGGGACAGGCTCTGTGCTGGACATGTCACCTGTGAGCTGGTGGCGAGAAGACAGAGCAGCTGTCTTACAGGCGAGGGGACCAGAATGGCTCCTGAGGGAGTCGGGGGGGCCTAGTCCTGCCGTCTTCCCGTCTCCCCACGATCCTGCAGGACTGCTCATGGCCTCTGGGGCCGTTCACTGTCCCAGCCCCTAGGCTGGTCCTCTGTGCCTCACTCCAGGCCTCCTGGGTGCTCCACACACTCCCCTCTCCCTTTGGTGTCTCCTCGCTGGCTAGGTCTCTTCCCTTCCTCCCTCTGTCTCCATCTCTCTTTTTCTCGGAAGCCTCCTCTCCATCATTTCCTAGGCTCTCTCTCTCCAGTTCCCTGTTCTCTTTCCATCCCCGACTCTGCATCCCTGTTTCTGCTCCTCTTTCCTTTCTCCTCAGGCTGCGTTTGTCTCCTTTCCCTCCATCTGTCTCCTCCATCGTCTCTTTTCCTCTCGCTACACACGCATCTCCTACTCGCTGTCTCCCTTTCCCTGTCTCTCTGAGTCTCTCTTTTCCCTCTTGGTGCCTCTGTCTCTGTCTCCATCTCTGTGTCTCTGCAGACGTGCCCCTGCCTCCCCAGGCCTCTCACCCCTTGCTGCTTAGTTCTGGTTTTACCCCACCTGAAGCAGGCTGTTCCTCTGGGCCCTGCGGGGGGTGGGGAGGGGGGGGTTCAGGAAGGAACAGGTGTTCTTCCCTGCTTTGTCCTCTGTGGAGGTGACGGGTCCCTGTCTGGTACCCTGGCCCCTGTGAAGACATCTGGGGCCGCCTTTGTGATCTTGTGTGTGGGAGCCCAAGGAAGGGAAGAGCCAGGCAGGGAGAGGGAACGTGGTAGAGGAGGAGGACCCGGGGCTTGCTGGGGGAGCCAGGGATGCAAGGGTAAGTGCTTTCCCAGAGACCTGACGTCTGCTGCTGCTGCCACTTTGCTAAGTGACCTTGGCCAAATCCCTTCCCCTCTCTGGTCTTTTCTGACCTCTGTCCTGCCAAAAGTAGTTAAGCTAACAAGCCTAGAGCATGCAGTCCTTGGAGACAGGGATCGGAGTCTTTCTCGTCAGTGCTGGGTCCCCAGGGCCTGGCTTAGAGCGCATCCTCAGTAAATCCTCATTGGATGCCCTATAATCATGATGGGACACTTAGGAGGCCCTTACTCTGGGCTACCTCTTGTTCTGAGCAGGGTACACACCTCCTCATCTGCTCCTCGTTAGGACCTGTGAGAGACGTGCTATTATCTCTAATTCTGAGTGGGGAACGGAGGCTCAGAGGAGTTAAGCGACTTGCCCAAGTTCCGAGAGGTCACAGCTGGGATCTGAACCCCAGCAGTTTAGCCTGAGGTTCCGTGCTGTTGACCAGTACAGCAGACTGTGGAAGCTTTATTGAGCACCTCTGGTGAGCCAGAGCCCAGAGCCATAGCAGTGAAGACAGAACCATAGTGGGGTGGGGGTGAGGGGTCTGGAGGCTTCTGGGCAGAGGAGGCCTCTGGGAGTGACTCGATGGCTAAACTCCCTGAATGCCCGTCCTGGCAGGTGCAGCCCAGCCCCGCAGCCCAGGCGCCCCTGCAGGCCGCGTGCGCTCAGAGCTCAAGACCAAGCAGCAGATTCTGAAACAGCGGCGCCGCGCGCAGAAGTTGCGCTTCCTGCAGCGTGGGGGCCTGAAGCAGCTCTCCGCCCGCAACCGGCGCCGCGCCCAGGAGCTGCAGCGGGGCGCCTTTGGCCGGGGTGCCCCCTCCAAGAAGGGCAAGATGAGGAAGAGGATGTGAGGGCCGTGACCCGGCCCTGTGACTCCTCGCATGCTCCAAGGGTCAGGGTGGACATCGCAGATGACCCTGTGTACCACCGTGTGCCTGGCCCTGTGCCAGGTGCTGGCGGCGCTCCCTGCGGGTGCTGCAGACCCTAAAGAAGAGCACTGTGTGGCCACGGAGGGCAGCAGCCGCCTCTGCCCAAGACAGAGACGGAGACGTTTAAACAGTCTTTAAGGGCTCCCAGGAGTTTGCTGGTGAGGTCGAGGCGGCCACACCTGAGTTGCTCCTGCTTCCACGCGTGCTGGGTGGTTCCTGAGCTCAGAGGTGGTGGCCACATGGCTCTGAGCCCTGAGTGCCTAAGGCCCAGTGATGGATTTTTAATGTAATAAATCTTTATTACGCACCTCCAGTGGACAAGGAGTGCAGTCTACCCAAGAAGCTGGAAGGGGCAGACCCAGATATTAAAACAGGTGTGCCTGCTGTGCTGAGACACCCAGTGGGGGCTGCGGGAGGGAGGCGAGAAGCAGGGTGTGGGGCAGAGGGCTCAGTGGCTCCCCTCTGGCTGTAAAGGGGTTAGTTAACATGGCTCCATCACACCCCCAGAAGTCAGAATTGGTCCCGGCCTCTGCCCTCCAAGCCCTGTGCCCCCAGCCCCAGTTTGGGGTCCTGGGACAGTCAAAGGTAGCCTCCAGCAGCTGGGTTTTCAGGCCACCAATCATCTGCAACAGTCCGCAGTAGAGGAGGCTTTGTGCAAGTGCCTGCTGTATGACCCTCTCGCCAGTCTGGCTATTTTACTTTATTTCCCAAACGCTCAGAATGTACCAGAATTTGCATCAGGCTTCATTCCAGACACTTGACACACATCAGCTTGTTTAATGCCATGACTGCCCCCGGTCCTAGGCCATGTGGCAGATGAGGGATTGGTGCCCCCCCCCCCCCTCGAGTGCACACTTATTTAGCACTTGCTATATGCCCCTCTTGTACTCCGCACGGCAGTCTGAGCGAGCATGGCCCTCCCATCTCAGGTGGGCACCACTTGGCACACACCCTGCAAGAAATGTATACCTCCTTTTCAGGGGTCCCCCTGCCCCCCTGCTCACCTGGGTCAAGGGTGGACTGGGCCCGACGAAAACTGGTCAGCATGGAGGACCGGTCCAGTATGAACAGTTTCACCTGTGGGTCCCCAACACAGCAGTCACATCCCAGCCCCTGGGTGTCCAGTTCCACCCCCCCACAAATACAAGGTAGGATGCTGCAGAGTGGAGGGGGGGTGGAGACCCCTAATAAAGCTATGATGATGGTTCCCTGGGACCAGCAAACCTCCCCTAGACTGAGGTCCTTTGGGCCTCAGTCCAAGCCTCCAAATGGTTTGTAAGCAGACACCCTCAGTTTCCTAGCTGGTTATCTATCACCTGCATTCTAATTAAATGAGTATTTTCACTTAACATTAATTCATTTTTTCCCCTTTTAATTGGATCAGTCATATTCCTTGGTGGCTGACCTGCTCTCATCTCCATGGGGTTAACATGCCCATATTTTGTTTTAATTATTTATTGATAGGAACTTAATGCCCCTGGGTCCACTGGCAAGAGCTAGAACTTGAGGCAAACTTACCCTTGGGCTCTCCCTTCACGTTTGTCACTGAAACATTTGAGAAGGAAACTATATTTCTAACAAAAATAGAAAAGAATTAAGCCATACTCGTCATAAGTAGAGAGGCAACTGGATAAACTGCTATGAACTGAAGCCCTGCTGCGCTCTTGCATTTCCCCCCACCGCCGTCACCTGCAGGGGGCATCAGGTGAGGCCCAAGCCCAGGGAGCACTGTGGGACTAAAGCAATCACCCGCACAGAGCCTTCCTCCTCGGGTTGGTTGAAAGGGCAGGCTTCTGCTCACTTGGTCACATTGAGCCTCTGTCCCTGGACTCGTCCTACGTACCGCAGGGTGCCGGGCCACCCTTGGGACAACAAGTGGTGTACGTGAACCTGTCCCACTCAGCAAATGGCACAAAGTAGGCTCCTGGGGCGGAAGTTCTTGGTGTTTGGTTGGGATCTGGGGTGATGGGCACAGGACAGGAGTTGCATGGGCAGGGATGCCTTTCTTTTGTTTCTTCCACTGAAAAGGGCCATGCTTTGGGTCCCCATTAGAGTCAACAAAGGTGGGACGCCTGGGTGGCTCAGGGGTTGAGCGTCTTCCTTTGGCTCAGGGTGTGATCCCAGTCCGGGGATCGAGTCCTACAGTGGGCTCCCCACAGGGAGCCTGCTTCTCCCTCTGCCTATGTCTCTGCCTCTCTGTGTCTCATGAATAAATAAGATCTTAAAAAAAAAAAAAAAAAAAAGCAACAGAGGTGTCCAAAGTCAGAAACCCCTACCCTCCGTTGTAAGCCATGTCACATGTTCTGCAGCTTTGCAAACCTGAATGACTTGGCCCATAGTGACATTTGTACAGAAAGAAGGACAAGGACACAGCCCCACACTCCCTCTCCCTCCCTAGGGAAGCTGAGGCCTGTCCATGCCTCAGGACAGGGGGGTCAGGTATTGATTAAAGGTGAGTCTCAACCCAGTTTCTCATTGATATCACTTGTTTGTGCTGTTTGACACTGGGACGAAAGACAGACTCTTGTCATGAACGTGCGGTGTCATCAGTACACACCCCAGCCCTTGGAGAGCCCTGAGGTCCAGAGAGGAGCATGACTTTTTGGGGCCACAGAGCAAATGCCCTTCAGAGCCAAGACCAACCCAGGCCTCCTAGGCAGGGTCCCCAGATGGCCATGGAGTCCACATCTGTGGTGTCGGAAGTGTGCATTCAGCTCCCAGAGGGCCATACTCAACCCAGAGTAGATGAGATTTCAGGCATTGTGAAGTTCCCGAAGGTCTGGGAGTGGGAGGGGACATAAAGAGGGGGCTCACCTGCTCCAGCTGCCCTTCGGTGTCCTCAATGTCCAGGGCAGGTGGCTGCCTCTTGTGCTGACACACTAGCTGGAAGAGGTTGAGCGCTGCCATTCTAGTGCGTCCCAGGAGAAGGGTCTTCGCTGCCGCTGTGTTCTGGATCTGAATCCACTTGGATTCCTAAAGAACACCACATCTCCTCCCAGATCAAGATTTGAACCTGCCCATCCACTTTGCTCCAGTTAGGTGTGCATGGGTGCCTCCGAAAGAGAAATGCAGGAACTGGCTGTCAGGTTCTGCTAGGACTGGCCTCCTGTGCCCTAAGGCTTTTTCTGATGGCCCCGTTAGGGCAGCTCCCATCTGGGGTAAGTATTGCTCCTTCTGCTCTTAGGAACCCCAGCATTCCTCTAGTGATGAGAGGCTGGGGTCCCTAGTGCCCACCTCCTCCCGGGCCGTACCCAGCACAGTGTGCGCTCCCTCGCAGCCTCCAGGCGCTCCAGCAGCTGCACTCGCTGCTGGCTCTGCCTAAGCACCTCGTCCTGCCAGGCGTCCCGCAGCTGCTGCAGCCGCCCGCGGGCCTCCTCCAGCTCCTCCAGCCGCTGGCGCTCTGTGAGTCTCAGTGCCACCTGCATATCAGCCAGGCCTTCAAAGCGAGCCACCAGCTCGGGAACCCTCTGGAACTGGGGTGGGGTCAAGATGTGGACCTCAGGTGGCCCGCAGGCCCCTGCCTTCTGCAGGCCACCTGGCCCTCCAGCGCCTCCTTGGTTAGCCCACGTGCAAAATGAGGGCATCACACAGTGCCTATCCCAGAACTGAGGGCCACTCCGCCCCTCCCCACTCCAGCATAAAGCCTAGCCAAGCTTCACTACCTGCAATTGTTCCATTTAACGGATATTTATGGAGTGCCTGTGTCCTTGAGTGGAAATTACCATGGCGAGCCTCAGTTTCCCCATTTATAAAATGAAGTTGACGAGAGTGGGACTCATGTCACTGGGCATTGGGGAGAATTCAAGAGCAAATCTTGTCCCTGGCATACAGTCAGTGCTCAATAAGTGGTGGTTCCTGGCATACAGTCAGCGTTCCACTAGTGCACACCCAAAGCGGTCCCAGAGGCTACTGGACGCTGCTGCTGGGGTGGCACCGAGGCCCCAAGCCTCCCGCAGGGCGCTCACCTCGGGCAGCAGCTCCAGCACTTGCCCCAGCAGGCGCGCGCAGGGCTCCAGGCGCTGCACCCGGTGCTGCAGCTCCGCGCGCTCCCGCCGCAGCTTCTCCAGCTGGGCCCGGAGCCGTAGCGCCTCGGCCTCCTGGCGGCTCGCCCGCCGCCGCTCCTCCGCCGCCCTCTGCAGTGCGCGGCTGCGCCGGGCCTCCGTGTCCTGGGGAGGCGGATGGAAAGGAGGCGAGCGCCCGCACGACTTGGGACTCGGGAGCCGGCGGGGCTCACCGCTTCCCCCGGCCCCGACACTTGCACGCCCAGCGGTAGGTAGCAAACAGATGGCCCGTGGGTAGCTTCCACCAGCCTGATTTTGTCCCTCACTTCTTCCCCAAGCTCTTTAAAAACGCACATGCATCATGCCTGTGTACCTCCTACTATTCCTTGTACTGGTAAACCTAGTTTTAAAATTTCGGTGCGAGTCTGGCCCCTACAGGGTTGTGACTTTGTGACCCAATGGCCTGCTTCTCCCTGCCCCCAGCAGTCTCCACCTACCTGCAAGAACTTGTCAAAGTGGACAAAAGATCCCTTTAGCTCCCGCTCCTTCTGTTTCACCTGTTCCCAGCGTTGTTTCAGCACTGCCATGGTGGTCTGGAACACCTGCGGAGAGGCGAGGAGGGGGTGTCTGTGTGTATTGGGGGGTTCAAGTTATCCAGCGCTTTTAGACTTTTTTTTTAAACTTAAAAAATAAAAGATTTTAGGACAGCCCCGGTGGCGCAGTGGTTTAGCACTGCCTGCAGCCCGGGGTGTGATCCTGGAGACCCAGGATGGAGTCCCACATCGGGCTCCCTGCATGGAGCCTGCTTCTCTCTCTGCCTGTGTCTCTGCCTCTCTTTTGCTCTCTCTGAATAAATAAATAAATAAATCTTTAAAAAAAAGATTTTATTTATTTATTAAAATTTATTTTATTATTTATTTATTTTATTTATTTATTTTATTTACACACACACACACACACACACACACACAGAGGCAGAAAAGCAGGCCCCATGCAGGGAGCCCAATGCGGGACTCGATTCCAGGACCATGGGACCACTCCCTGAGCCAAAGGCAGACACTCAACTGCTGAGCTACCCAGGCATCCCAAGACTTCTTAACTTCTGTCATCTGTTGTCCCTGATCCTGTCCTTCACGGCAGCCCAAATCCACCTATTGGCTCCCACCTCACGTGATGAAGCCTGAATGCCCTCCCAGAGCCCCTGCATGGGGACATGCCTCTCCTTCCTTCTAGCCTCACTTACCCCCTTCCCCTGACTGTCTTCCAGACCCTCATCCACCTGTGCTCTGTCCTTGCCTTCCAGGATAATGCACTGTTCCCCCTGCCTGCTTATCCCTCCTCACCCTACCCGCCTTTGCTGAATAAGCTCACTTGCTCGTCCCTGGTCCCCAGACATTATATCCTCCAGGAATGCCTCCTTGACTACCCTCTTGTGGAGACAGGGGCTTCCTTTGGGCTCCCACAGTCTTCTCAGTGCTTCCCCGCCTGAAGCAGTCATCACCCAGAACTTGTCTGTCTCCTTCTCTAGACTGTGAGCCCTATGAGGGCGAGGACTGCAATGAGACTTCTAGATCCCAGGGTAGTGTCGTGCACGTAGTAGGTGTTCAGTGCACATTTATTTGCACCAACTGATCTCATTTGATCCTCATTTGATCGTTGATGAGTAAACCAAGGCTCAGAGTGGTAAAATAACCTGTCAGACCCTGTAGCTCATAAGTTGGTTCCATCACTTCCCAACTAGCTCACCATTTTGGGGGGGAGGGGGTTCCAAAAAGTCTCAGGGACTGCAGAGAAGACTCACCTCCTTCTGGGCCTGCAGGCTCCGGTCCACATCCACCAGCTCCCGCCTCTTCTCCAGCAGATGCAGCACTGGTGGGAGGTGCTCCACATTTTGCCCTGGGATCTTCCTGGAGAGGCTCAAGGAGGAGGTGAGGATGAAGGAGGCAAGAGTCAGGGCCCCAAATTCCCCTCTAGTGCCTGAAATGCCCCCGTGAGCCATAAACTAGCTGCTGAATTGTTCATTAATTCAACAAATTGTACTGAGCACCTATTCCATGTATAGGCACCTTCCAGGCACTGGGGAGCGGGGTGCAGGTGTGAACAAGGCAGACAAAAATCCCCACCTTCCAGAAGCCGGTGTTCTGCTGAGGGGGTCCACAGAAAACAAAGCTAACAAATGATAAATAATGCTTGGACCTGATAGGTGCTCAGAGAAAAATTAAGCAAAAGGAAATCTTTCAATAAGGAGGTGAAAAAGTTTCTCCTGGGAGACCTTGAGGTCATCTGGGCAGAGAACTGAGGGGCAAGAGGGAGTGAGCACGTGGATACCTACAGGGAACAGCCAATGCCAAGGCCCCAAGGGAAAAGCTTGGTTTGTAGAAGGTGCTTGAGGCTGCTGTGGGGGTCGAGGACTAACAGGAGAGGCAGGGCATTGGCAGGAAATAGTGACGGGGGTCTGGGATGACACAGAGACAGAGTAGTTCTGGTTGGTAGTTGGAGGGGAGAGGTGAGGAGGGTCAGTCATGCTGTAGTTTGAGAGCAGAGTTGGTGCAGTGATGGGGGGTGAGAAGGGAGAGAAAAGTGAACTCAGAGCTGGAAGGAGAGTGCTGGTGGGAGGCTGAATGGGACACGGAAGATCAGGTCCTTGCTGCGACCAGAGCTGTGCGTGGCTGGAAGACTGTTAGACCTCCCCTCCACCTCTCTGGGAGGGCTCCAGGAGGAGGCTGGGATCTGGAGACTTGCTGGGGTGTGGCAGTGGGGCGGGGGAGCTGCACACAGCCCTCCACAGTGGCTGTGTAGACAGCAGAAGGGATGCTTGAACATTCTGTTCAGCAGGGTTTTCCCAGCACCGGTCCAGACTCTGACACAGAGCTCGAGACTCAGTCACTGCTGAGCACAAAGCAGGCACCCGACAAGCTTCCTCCACGCTTCCTTGAAAATGCAGAGTTTGCAGGAGTTCACAGAATTCCTTCCCACCTCAGTTCAAAAGATTTAACCTCAGCTGGAAGTCAGCCAGGGGTGGGGATCAGGAACAGATGAGAGGCCCTGGCCGTTAACCCAGCTCTGCTCTAACTAGCGCTGTCCTAACCGGCCAGAGATCATTTTCCTCTAAGACTCAGTTTCTTCCTCTGTGAAGTGGGGACAGTAATATGCCACCAGGAACTGCCCAAGGAAGCCAGGTGCCACAGGCAAGGGGAAGGCATGGGTGATCCCACCGGCTTCTGCCCTCCTTCCACCCCTCCCTGCATTCTGAAGCACTCACAAAGATATTTTCTCTTGCAAGGCCAGTCGGAAATATTCCTCCCAGGGCACGGCCATCCTCCCCGGCAATTGCCCCGGGCTTTCTTGGGCTTTTTTTCCACAAGGCCGGAGTCTTGCACTAGCTCAGGAGGCTCTGGGGGTTTCTGATGGAGGGCAGCGAGGCAGCGTGCTCTGTACTCTAAGAAGGCAGCCACCTAGCAGGCCTTGGTTGCCGGGGCAACCAACCACACAACATTCCGTTGCCTGCCTGAGGCCAGGGGCATCCATCCTGGGGGAGCACAGAGGGGGCCCCTGGGAGCAGAACAGGCTCTGCTGATTCCAGAGCCAGCTTTAACTCCCAATCTAAACTGGGGTGCGGTGAGGAGGAGGTGTGTCCCTCAGCAAAAATTTCCCCTCTTGGTACCCCATGTCTTCCTGGTCAAGCCTCTTCCTGGCTGGTGGGATGGGACCGCCTCTTATCGTAGCTGTACGCCAATTGTCCGTTCAAAAGAATAATTATTGGGCATCCACTGTTGGCCAGGTCCTGGGCAGGATCATTCACCCCCTGGCAAGGTGCTGAGGGCTTACTATGTTCCAGCCCTTTGAAGGTCAGCTTCCTTTGCTGGGGGATGGGGCTACCCTGGCCAAGTCTCATGGAACCCCCAGCCTGGTTACAGAGATCACCGCCCAGCGGAGTCCAGCTTGGAAGGGCCCCATGATCTAGATTTGGAGGATGTAGTAGGGGAGGAGCTGATATACTCTGAGCAATTACTGTTGCTCAAACACTGTGCTAGACACTCTCTATATAATACCAATTTAATTCTTAAGACAGCAAGCACTCCAGGGGGTGGTATTAGGGAAAAGTGCCCAGAGTAATACTGCAAATACCATAGGAAAAGTCACGAAATAATACACGCTAGCATGTCATCATCTTTACTTTCTATCGCTTTACTTTTATGTTTTAAATTATTTATTTTTTCATGTAAAGAAATGTATTTTCTTATTGGAGAATAATGCTATTAGAAAAAAGCTATATTTATAATGCCTACATTGCTTAAAACAACTCCTAAGCATATTTTTAGGAAGGAGCTAAAATAATGTACATTTTTCTCTTTGAGCATGTTGCATTAAATCGTACATATATCCTTCTGCATAAATCAATGTAAAGTTATAAGATACATGACCTAATTTTTTCTTGGTTTAAAAATATTGAGGTATAATTTACATCATGTAAAATTTTATTTCCCATGTATGGGCTTTATGAGTTTTGGCAAATGCATAAAGTTGTGTAACCACCACTGCTGTCAAGATACAAAGTGTTCCACCAACCCCAAAAGTCCATGCTCCTTCATAATCAACGCTGTCCCCACCCCAGCCCCTGGCAACCACTGACCTGTTCTCTAGCCCAGTAATCATGCCTTTTCCAGAATATCAGAAATGGAATGAGTCTGGCTTCTATAACCCAGAAGTATTCATCTGAGATCCATTCATGTTGATGTGTGTACCCATATTTCATTCTTTTTCATTGCTGAGTAGTATTTGATTATATATCATGGTTTGTTTATTCAGCCTCCAGCTGGGTCACTTCTAGTTCTGGGCAATTACAAAGAGAGCCCGTGTTCATGTACAGTTTTTTTTGTGTGAACATAAGCTTTCATTCTGCTCTGTATAAATACGTGGGAGTAGGATTGCTGAGTCATATGGTAAGTCTATGTCTAACTGTACAAAAAACTGCAAACTTTTTCCAAGTGGCCGTATCATTTTTATATTCACACCAGCAATACATGAACAGTCTCGTTGCTCCATATCCAATACTACCAGTTGGTATTGTTTTTTTTTTTTTTTCTTTTTAGTCATTCTAATAGATGTGTAGCTCCTGGAAGACTTTTTTTTAAATTTTTATTTATTTATGATAGTCTCACAGAGAGAGAGAGAGGCAGAGACACAGGCAGAGGGAGAAGCAGGCTCCATGCAATGGGAGCCTGATGTGAGATTTGATCCCGGGTCTCCAGGATCACACCCTGGGCCAAAGGCAGGCGCCAAACCGCTGCGCCACCCAGGGATCCCTCCTGGAGGACTTTTTATTTAGAGATCATTGTAGATTCAAATGCAGGTGAAGAAGTAACACAGGAAGATCCCATTTCTCTCCACCCAGTGTTCCCCAATGGTTCCATCCTCTATACTACAGTACAATATCACAACCAAGAAATTGGTGTCGATACAATCCACCAAGCTTGTTCAGATCTCATGGTTTTACATGCACTCAATCGTGTGTGTGTGTGGGTGTGTGTATTTCATTACAGACAAAGTTATCACACGTGGACTTCTGTTACAGCCACAATCAGGCTACATACAGAACATTTCTCAAAAGGATCCTTCATGCTACCCTTTGATAGCCAGGACCATCTCCCTCCCTCCTGCCTCCTGAACCCCTGGCAACTGAGTACCTGTTCTCCATCTGTACAGTTTTGTCACCTCAAGGATGTTATATAAGTGGAATTGTACAGTATGTAACCTTAGAGACTGGCTTTTTCACTCAGCTTAATTCTCTTGAGATCCATCCTACTTGCTACATGCATCAGTGTTTATTCTTTTTGATTGCTGAGTAGCATGCCATGGGATGGATGTGCCACAGTTGGTTAAGCATTCAGGTAGAAGAACATTTGGGTTATTTGCAGTTTGGGGCTGTCATGAAAAAAGCCACTATGAAGATTCAGGTCCTGTTTTTCGTGTGAGCATGTTTTCATCCCTCCAGGATAAATGCCCACCAGCACAATTGTTAAGGAAACTGCTATAGTCTTTTCCAGAGTGGCTATACCATTTTAAGTTCCCACTGACAATGTATGAATGATCTAGCTTTTCTGAATCCTTGCAATCATCACCATTTTTGCTTTAGCCATTCCAGTAGGTGTGTGGTGATGTCTCATTGTGGTCTTACTTGGCATCCTCTACCCAGCTGTAATGATGATGAACATCATTTTGTGTGCTTATTTGCCATCTGTATATCCTCTTCAGCAAGATATCTGTTGCCCTATGTTCTTTTTTAAAAAATATTTTATTTATTTATTCATGAGAGAAAGAGAGAGAGAGAGAGAGAGAGAGGCAGAGACACAGGCAGAGGGAGAAGCAGGCTCCTTGCAGGGAGCCTGACGCAGGACTTGACCCCGGGCCCCCACAGACCCCGGGCCGAAGGTGGCACTAAACCGCTGAGCCACCCGGGCTGCCCCTGTTACTTATGTTCTAATGAATTGTTCTTAGCTGTTGAATTTTGAGAACTTCTTTATATATTCTAGATACAGGTCTCCATGTTCCAGATAGTCCTCTGTTGGCTATTTTCTCCCAGGCTGTAGCTAATCTTTTCATTCTCTTCACATAATCTTTTGCCAAGCAAGGTTTTAAATTTTGATGATCTTATTTGCCACTTTTTCCTTTATGCATTGAGTCACGTCTAAGGTGGGATTTGAACTCGGACCACCTGGGTGTGGAGCCCATCCTCTTAACCACAATACTGCAGATACAGATGGGCTTTTCTTAGATCTTTCCCTCTTCAGGCTCATTCCTTCCCTCTCCAGAAGGTGTCATCATCTTGAAGATAGTATGCATCTTTTCCCTTTTGAATTTCTATTCTTTTAGAGGCTTTTTTTTTTTTGCGGGGCAATTGTTTATTGAGCACCTACTCTGTGCCAGGCACCGTGTGAGGATATAGCAGTGGAGAAGCCAGAACCTGCCCTTGTGGGGCATACAGGCTGCTGGGGAGGCTAGGGGGAGAATTCTAGGGTGCAAGAAGCAGAAGGGAAGCCTCTTTGAGGAAGTAACATGTGAACCCAGACCTGAAGGATGAGGAGGGGTGAGAAGAAGAAATGAAAAGTATTCCAAGTAGAGAGAACAGCATTGCAAAGGCCCTGAGGCAGGAGGATGTGCCCACCCCCCCCCCCCCGACCATCCTAGAAAAGAACAAAGGTCTGTAGGTTGGTGTGCAGAATTCAAGGATGATGGGATAGGTCATTACTGGATAGGGCCAAGGAGGGGCCAGACCTGTGACCAGGAACAGATGAGGGAACTGAGGTCTAGGGGAGTTAAATGAGTCTCTGGGGACATGAGGCAGAGAAGTGATGGGCCTTAGTTTTGTTTTTAAGAGATCCTTGCCTTGAACTGCTCATGGCTTCGAAGAGAGGAAAAGGTGCCTGCCCAAACAGCCTGTCTTCAGAAGGCTGAAGCTATGGGTCCACTCCCCAGGGCCTCTTGGAGCTCCCCTGCTATGCTGCTGAGGCAGAGGTCCCAAGTCCCCCCACCATCCCGTATCTGTCCCCACATCCTGGGAGATAGGGGAGGTGGGGCTGCTGAGTGACAGCAGGACACAGCTTCTCAGCTGGCCTTGCCCTTGGCCACGACAACGCACAGCTCTGGAAATATCCACCTTCCCCACCCCCAAGTCTCATGCTTGGGTGGTTTCCCCTTCCTACTTCTCCATTCCAAGGCAGGGCGGCGGTGGGAGGGGTACCCTGGCGATAGGGCTGAAGAAGGAGGAAGCAGGGCTTCAGACTGACAGACGGACACCTTGTTTCAGGCTGTGGGAGGAGGGCACCTCCTGCTTCCTCGGCAGCCAGCCCGCGGGAGGGTTTGCGGCCGTCCTGCCCACTCCGCCTGTCCCCCATGGCTCCCTGCCCAGAATCGTGCCCAGCGATCACAAACGGGGCTTTGTGTGCCTGAGACAAAGAACACGCTCCTCACGCCCAACCTGGGCCAGGACTGGCCTGCCTTGCCCCCACCTCGGCCGCAGAAGGGATGGTGCCACTTTCCAGGGAGGGGAACGGAGGCCCAGAGGCAGACGGGCCTGTGGAGCCAGAAGAGGGGCTCCACCTGCTTGGGGGGTGGAGGTGTAGCAGAGAGGTGCTAAGCTGGCAGTGACTACGCTGCCACCCCAGGTACTGTGGGGACAGAGGAAGTAACAAATAATACGACCATTATCACACGAGAGGCCAGCTTCCAGCCCTGGAGGGGAACAGAGTTCTGTTTAACCCCGCGAGTGTGTTTTGAGTCTCATTCTTATGTGCCAAGCGGTGTGGGAGGTGCGGCATGAATCAGACATTGTCCCTGACATTTAAGAGATACGACGAGCGTGTAAAATACCACAAAACAAGAGAACAGGAGACCAAGGTCACAGAATGGTGCCAACAGGCAGGGGTGGGGGGGTGGGGGGCGGTGATCGTGGCTGCCTCCCCAGGCGTCTTCCAGGGCTCCCCGGAGGCTGTGGGCCATCAACAAAGCCCGGGAGGTGGTGCTTGCAGAAAGGCAGCTCGAAGTATTTTCTGATGATGAAAGAAGCACACGTCATTATGCGTAGGGAAGCCTGCAGCCCCTGCCCCACTCTGATGCCTGCTTTATCGGCTGCGCATCACTCCCTGCTTCCTACCAAGAGTGTATTCTTCAGCTGCCTGCTACTTTTGCCAGTTCCCCACGCCACCGAGAGCCCTGGGAGAGCCAGGCTGGGCTGTCTCATACCTCCCTGTATCCCCACGCCTGGGACACAGTAGGCACTCAACACAGATCTGTTGAATAGAAGGAATATTCATGCAAAGAACATCCATATAATACTTTGTGGCAACAGGATCATGCTGTGTAAATGGTTGTGCTTTCCTCATTACCTGTGTTTCTTTTTTAGCATTTTTACCATTTTTCCGTCATTCAAAGTCTTTGAATATATCCTTTTTAACAGCTACATAGTATTCCATGACATTTGTCTATGCTTTGTTAGCCCCACCACTCCTAATCTTTCTTCAGTTGTATGGTTAGGACAGCAACAAGGAACCAGGTACAAAAAGGGGTGGAGGAAGGGCTTTCCTGATGGCAGGCAGGATAGGGCAAGGGCACTGTGGGCACGGCAGGCGGGGGGATGCAAGTAAAATCTTAAGAGTATTGAGCTCAGGAGTGGTGTCTAGAAGGCTATGTGGTCGGGGCATCTGGTGCCCAGTGGTGTGCTGTTAAACTGACCCTCCAACTCCCCCTTGCCCGCATGGTAGCATTTGCCAGTTTCCATGGGGGTAAATTCTCCTGCCATGAACGGTTTCAGGTTCCCACAGTGGCATTGCTGAACATCGAGTTGCAAAGCCATGGGCACAGCTGGCCCTCTGGAACAGGCAGTAGTGCCCATCCCTGGTTCTTGCTCTGAGACGAGGTGCTCCCTCTACTCTGTGTCTGGAGCTCTCCCTGCGTCCCAGGCCCAGCCTCTCAGGTGAAGTGGCAGGGGACTCAGCAAACTCTGGGCAGTAGGGCCCATCAGGGTACAAGAGCCTGACCTGGGGATCTCCCAATCAGATTTCTCAGCTGAGATGCAAGGCTCCAGATTCCTTCTGCTCAGCAGCCTGGAGCCACGCTGGCTACTGAGGCGTGGTTGCTCCATCCATCCCTGGAATTTGGGGTGAGGCCGGGTGTTCCACCTAGAGGAGGTCAGTGTCAGGCACAGCAGTGGGTTCAGGATGTCCTACTATGGCCGTGACACTGAACCTGGCTAGGTGCCCGGCTGTGCTAAACATCTGACTTCTTTTCATCCCATCCTCACACCCACACGATGAGGTGGGTGCTATTATTATCTCCAATACACAGATACGGAAACCAAGGCACCCAGAGGGTGCCCAAGAATACCCAGCTCATAAGTGTAGGTGCCATGATTCCATCCCGGGTTGGCTTGGCTGGATGCTAAAACCTCTGCTCTTAATTCCTGAGCTCAGCATCTCCTGCCACTTCAGGTTTTATGCAGCACTTGCTGTGCGCATCCCAGAGGTGCTAGACTACGTAGAGAGTTGGCAAGAAGATGACTATAGGTTTGTCTTTAAGGGCTTAGGGGAAGGGGGGGGAGGCTAACTATTCCTTGAGCACCTACTTTGTGCCAGGAATGCTGCTGGGTGCCTTACACTGCCTCTTGATCAACTCTCACAACAAGCCCTGGGAAAGGTGAAACCCTTCCCACATGACAGCCCAGCTTGGGTGCTCATAAGCCCACCCTCCCCTCTCTGAGCTGGGTAGCCTCCAGCAGGTCACACTCCTTCTCTCGCCCCCCTTCCCCCTTTGGTCCCTTGACAGGAGCTGCCCTGCGAGACCTCAAACCCTCTGCCAGTTTCAAGTCAAAGCTTCTCAGAACAACAGGAAGTGGCCAAGCCATTCGGAAAGTTTGAGGACTGTGGCCACAGCCCCAGGCGCGTTTCAGGGTCTAATGCCAGTTATTGGACAGGTGACAGAGCTAGCCCCCTGGAAGCCTGGCTGGCACATTCCATAGCCCTCATAACCTCCCTGGGGGCCTGGGGAGGGGGGTCTGGGAATGTGACTTCCTGCTCAGCTCTGCAAGACTGGCTGAGTTGGCTGGTGGCAGTTTGGCTGGCATCCCAGGTGGCCCCAGGACCAAGGCCCTCAGGTTCCATCAGGGGTCCCTGGGGGCTGGACAGCCTATCTGAGATCTCTGCAGGATCTCAGAAGAAAAGAGGTTAGCCAAAAGCTCTCATCTGGGTTGGGGTGGAAAATGGACAGAGTGCTTGTCTTGAATAGCAAGCACTATCATTTTCCCCTGGGAAGGATCTGGAGTGACTAGTAAGGCACCTGAAGGGGACTACTGGTATTTAACACTCCCTTGGGGTTACTGGGGTTCTGGATCTGACCCTGGATCATCTCTTGTACCCTGATGAAGGATGCTGCAATACTTCTAAGCCTTGGGATCCCTGGGTGGCGCAGCGGTTTGGCGCCTGCCTTTGGCCCAGGGCACGATCCCGGAGACCCGGGATCGAATCCCACATCGGGCTCCCGGTGCATGGAGCCTGCTTCTCCCTCCGCCTGTATCTCTGCCTCTCTCTCTCTCTCTGATGACTATCATAAATAAATAAAAATTAAAAAAAAATACTTCTAAGCCTTGGGGCCAGACCTACTAGACCCATATCCCAGATGGGGTAACTGAGGCCCAGTCTTTGGAAGTTGGAGGACTCAGCAGACAGTGGCCAGCTGGGGAAAGAACTCCAGGGATTGAATCCCTTACCAGCTTGGCAGGATTGCTGGGTGGGAAGTCAAGGAGGGAGCTTGGGAGGCAGACCACTGGCTACTCCAGTGGCTGG
The DNA here is from genome assembly GCF_053574225.1 of Canis aureus. Taxonomy (NCBI): domain Eukaryota; kingdom Metazoa; phylum Chordata; class Mammalia; order Carnivora; family Canidae; genus Canis; species Canis aureus. The sequence continues at coordinate 14,083,381 of NC_135637.1, read as the reverse complement.
GCCACAGGCCCTCCTGGTCCCACCTGTCTGGGCGTGGGCTGCTGTAGTCATTCTGCTGGGGCCTTCTCATTGGTGCCCAGCCCTGGGCTGACCCAGGTGAGTAAGGCTTGGTGCCAGCTCTTCCAAGAACTCTTAGGCAGGTAAACAACAAACTCATGGGGGAGAAATAGAGTAAGTACCTCCCCTGGGACAGGCTCTTCCTGTCACATTGTTTCAACTGTGTTTTTCAGACTACAAGTTTTGAAACTTGCTGAGCTGAGGAGCAGCAAAAAAAAGAAGAAAAACTCTGTCTGGGTTGGAAGGGCATCTTGGAAGTCTTCCTAGAAGAGGTGACATTTGAGTTATGCCTGGAAGGGCAATAGTAATGATAAAGATAGCAAATGCTTTCCATAAGCTTCTTATGTGCCTGTGACTGTGCTGAGCACTGTATCTGCTCCTCTCATACCTGCTTTAACACATGGAATTCTCTCAAAACCCTGTGAGCAAAATAGTTATTCCTATTGAACAGATGAGGAAAGCAAGCAGGGCACAGAGAGGAGGTTCAGTGACTTGCTCAAGGCCACACAGCCAGCAAGTGGTGGAGTCAGGATTCAAATCCAGGACAGCCGGCCGATCCCTGCCTGCCACCTTCCCGGGGCCATCTAATCCCTCTGAACCCGTTTCTTTGCCCGTAGGATGGGGGCGATGGTGCAACAGGCCTTAGCGCGGAGAATACAGGTGGGGACTGAGCCGCTCAGAACGGTGCCCGGCGCGGTAAGGGTTGGGCCAGTCGCAGAGGACTTGGGTCTCCGCGGTCCTGGCGGTCCTCGGGGCCCCCGCCCCTCCCCCTCCGGCCGCGGCCGCCGCCCCCGCCCCCGCCCCCGCGGAGCCAGCCCGTGACGCGCGAGCCGTCGCCGTTCCCACAGTCCGGGTTTAATTGGAAACGAAGCGAGAGCGAAGGGGATGCGCGAGGCCCCTCCCCTGCCTCGGGACCGGCGCTCTTCCCGCGCAGCGCCCCCCCCGCCCCGGCCCCCGCCGCAGGTGCGACTCCCTCGTTAGCGACGCCTCCCGGCCCCCGCGGGGACTGCTCGCAGGCGGGCGCGGAGCGGGGCCGGCAGGCGGCGCCGGGCGGGGGGGCGGGGGGGCGGGGCGCGCTGTGTCTCTGAGCCCCGCGCCGCGTGGCGGGGTCCGCCCCCTCCCGGGTCTCCGCCGCCGGTGTGCGCGGGCGCGCTGGGCTGGGGTGCCGGCAGGGGGCGCGCGGGGGGCCCGGGGACGGGCGGGAGGCACGCGGGAGGCGGGGTTGGGGGGAGGGCCCTGGGTCGCCCCTCCCGCCCCCTGCCCGCCCACCCGGAGCTCCAGACCGCGAGGCAGGAGCCGCGGTGCCCCCCGCGCCCTGCCGGCTCCGCGCGCACCTCCTACCTGTGGAGTGCGAGGGGCTCCCTCTCGCTGGACACCCGCTCCTGCTCCCCGGAGAGCTCCCGCCCGGCTCCTCGCGGCGCGCAGAGGCGGCGCTGGGACCCGGGACAGCAGCTGGTGACATGTAGACGCCCCCTTCGCGGAGCAGCCTCGGCACCTGGGCACCCCCCGGCGCTTAAAGTTTGGGGCTGGGCGCCATGGCCAAGAGCAGCTCCCTGAATGTCCGCGTGGTGGAGGGTCGGGCGCTGCCCGCCAAGGACGTGTGAGTACCCCGGGTCGAGTCCCGGGTGAGGGGCGCACCGCACGTGGGGAGGGAGGGCCGCGTGCCAGGGAGGGCCCGTGAGGTGGGCGGGGGGGGGGGGGCTCTTGTCTAAGACCCAGTATTGGGGCAGGTCCGCCCTCACGGGGCTAGAGGCCCCATGCCCATCGTGAAACCTAGTGCAGAGGGGCGCCCAGACTTAGCAGATGCACCACTCTGCCCCCAGGAAGTGGGGTGTCTTTGTTCCTGGGCTGTACTAAAGGGGATTAGAAGGTCGAATTTTGTTGGAGCTGCGGAGAGTATTGGAGCGCGGCGGGGTGGGGAGGGGGTGTCGTCTCTTCCTTAGTTGAGGCAGGTGCCGGAGGTGGGGCTTCTCCAGACCACGGTGGGTGCCTATCAAAAGAACCCTGGGAAGAAGGCCCAGAGTGCCGGGTGGTCCCAGGATTCCTCCGTGTGCATCTGGTGTTTAGGTTCGCAGATAGTCATCAGGTGGCCCACCAGCCAGGGTGGGGATGGGGAGTGGGGGGGACACCAATCTGGAGTCCTCTCTATCTAGAGCCCTGTGCTCCCCAGCTAGGAACTCCCTGTGTGGGCCTTCCCTGGATGCTGAGCTGCTTGGAGAGCCACCCCACCTCCACCGTAGCACCCTCCCCAGCCAGGTGTGATGGAGCTGGAGGACCCTTGGGCTCCCCTTGGTACCAGGCCTTGGCTCTGCTTCCTCCAGGGCTGAGTCAGCAGTTGCCGAATCAGCAGAATGGCGGGAGGGATCCCCCTCCTGCTTGGCCTGGAGCCCAGAAGGGGTGCTGAGGTGTCAGCACCTGGGACAGGTGTGGGATCCTTGGCAGGGCATCAGCTGTGTGACCTTGAACCTGGTCCTCTTGGGTCTCAATTTCCTGCCTGGACAATGGGAGCTCTGGACAGGAGCCACCCAGCCCCCCACCGCTATGGAGATGGAGACCCTGTTAGGATTTACCCCATGGCCAAGGTGAGCAGAAATCTGGACTCTGAGCCTTTACCTGAGTGGAGATTAGGGCTTAGCTATGCCCTGACTCCCCCCCAGCTGTGGGTCCCCAGTGAAGGGTCCCCTGCCTCTGATTTCATGAACCTTGCCCCTCCCCAGCTCTGGGCTGCTGAGAGCAGTCTTAGCTTCCCCTCATCCTCGTCAGCTACCCCAAATAAATATGCATATTTATTGGGATAAAAGCAGAGCACTTGCTGTGTGAATGCAGCTTTTGGACAAGCCCCTGCTTCCCTCTTTCTGGGACACCCTCTCAGAGCCTCTGAGAATGACATTCTGGAACTTTTGTGACAGTGAGGCCAGGAATGGGGGCCTGGGAACTGCCGCACGGCTGAAGGGGGGGCCCCTGGAGAAATCAGGTTTCCATCTCATGATCCTGGGTGAGGGCCGTGAGGGAGTGGCAGGTGGTGCCCCTGGCCCTGAACACGGCTCCCGGGGCTCCTTCTGCCTCTCCTGCAGAGGGAGTTGACTCATCTGGTTCCTGCATCTCTTGGCCACCCCTCTTCCCCCAAGTTCCAGGGCCCAGATGAGCCCCAGAGCAAGGGTGGGAAGGAGTCACTAACCCTAGTGGAGGATACAGTCACCCTGCCTCAGTTTCTCTAGCTGCTGGCTCTCTTCTTCAAGAGGGGCCGTCCTCAGAGCATGCCGAGATCTCCATGCCCATGGAGACTCTTGGATGGGGGTGTGTTCTCTCTCTGGTCTCCTATGGGAAAGGGCCCAGACTTGTTCCGAAGCCTCGAAGCCTTGTCAGGTTTGAGGGCGGGGCCTGACCTGACTCTGGAGGAGGCCTCAACTGACAATTTGTGAGTAGTAGTATTAGTAATAATAGCAGCTGTAAGTTGTCCAGGGCTTCCTCTGGGCCGGGTTCTGTGTTCAACACTTCCTGTGGCCCTATTAGCATTTCTGTTTCTAAATGGGGGACACTGAAGCCCAGAGAGGCAAAGTCACTTGCCTGAGGTCACACAGCTGGGATCTGAGCTCTGACTACTCCAGTGTGTAAACCACACTGGGCAGGCGGTGGCCGAGGAGCCTTCTTTCCCACATTTGAGTTGGGGCAGGGGCCGTGGGAGAGGCCAAGGGTCTGGAGAGATCGAGGGTCTGGAAGGCGCACGCCTCCTGCCACTGCTGCCTCCTACCTGATGGGAGCCTGATAAGGCCCTCGTGCGTCAGTGCTGTGGAGCTGACTAGCCAGCTTGGCTCCCAAGAGGGGCCCCAGGGTCAGGCCTGGGTGACGGAAGGGGACATGTCGGATCCCGGCCAATCTTCCCATGTCTGCAGCTGGGGAAAGTGAGGAATGGGACCATATCTAAAAGAGGCTCAGGGATAGAGGACCCCAGCCAGAAAAATGAGATATAGGGATTACCCAGCCATAGGCAACCCCCAGGGAGAGCCAGATTAGGAAACTGAGGCTGCCAGGGTTACTCAGCCCAATGGGTTTGAAATAGATTCAGAAGGGGAAACTGAGGCTTAGGGCACTACTCAGAAGGGGGCTCAAGGGTAGAACCCAGAAAAGAATGCAGGGACACAGGCCACCACCCAGCCTGAGGTGTTCTGAGATGAGGCCAGATGGGGAAGTGGAGGCATGGTGGCACCCACACAGAGGGAGCTGAGGCCTAAGGAAGGACTCGTCCAGCAGACAAGGCTCAGATCACAGCTGGCTCCTGGCACCAACAGCCCCCTCCCTGAAATCCTGTGGCATCTCTGGGTTGGAAGTGGCAGAGAGAGAGGGTGGGGGCTCCCCCAGAAGTTTGAGGAAGCAAGGAAGACAAGTAAACACAGAGAAAAACGGGGAACAAGATGCCTTCAGAAGGATCGGAGTCAGTTTTACAAATGATAGAGGGGGCTGGGAGTGGTCTCTCTGGTGAAGTGATTTTTGGACTGAGTCAGCCAGGATAAGATCAGGGACAGGGTATCTTAGATGCAACAGCAAGCGCAGAGGCCCTGAGGCTGGACTGAGGTTGGTGGAAGATAAAGGAGGCCTGTGTGATGGGACAGAGGGGACATGAGGACCCTAGGGGCAGCTTGGGAGGGGGCTGGTAACTCTTATTATGAAAGGGGGATGGAGCTGGCTTTGGTTGGCTTGTGGCTCATGCCTACTCAAGGGGATGCAGCACATCTGTGCTGCTATTGGTTGAGTTTTGAGATCTGGGTGCCCTGGTCTTTGCCAGCAGAGGTGCATCCCCAGTGGGCCAAGCACTGGGAGCCCCCCTCCCCAGGGAAAGTTCCATGGAAATGAAAAGCTGGGATGGGCAATGCTTTCTCCAGAGGGTAGCGCTGAGGCTCCTGGGGGAGAGCTCTGGGGCCAGCCCGTGATGCATCCCCCACCCCATGCATTACCTCCTTTAGTTCCTCCAGCCCACCCAAGAGATGTGTGTTAACATTAGAGAGAGGGAAAGCTGGCACCCACAGACAGAGAGGAGGAGCCTTACCGGGTTCGGCAGCTAGCAGGTGGCAAAGCCAGGATGCCTCTCCAGCACATGCTGTTGGCCACAGCTCCGGGCTGCCTAGGACCAGCACTGGGAACTTTCTGGCCTCATGCCTCAGTGTTCTGTTTCTCTGGGTGGAAGCCCAGAGAGCCCATGCATGGTGGGTCAGGCTTGCAGTGGGTGGGCTGTGCACCCATGACATCTCCAGCTGGTCCCCTGAGGTTCTGCCTCTTAGCCCGACTCGCTGTGTGACCCTGGGCCAGTACCCTGCCCTCTCTGGGCTGCAGTTGCCCCTATCCGTACGTATAATGTGGGTGGATTGGGACTTCCACTCGTGGCTGCCCTCTCAACCTCCCTCCTGAACGTCCTCCTTCTGCAGGTCTGGGAGCAGTGACCCCTACTGCATCGTGAAGGTGGATGACGAGGTGGTGGCCAGGTGAGGAGTGGAGAGGCCAGGCCTGGGGAAAGAGGAACAGGGCAGGGGATGGAGGAGGAGCTCCTCCTAGACCTGGGGGGTCCAGGCACAAGACTGCGTGTTGAAAAGAGGAGTGGGGCAAGGACAAGGCTTACGCCGAGGGTGGACATGTGGGGCTGATGGTGGACGCCATGTGCTTTGGCCCCTCTGGGGACAGACAGCTGGGACTGCCAGCTCCTCCTGCCGTCCTGCCCCACCGCCTGGCCGATGCGGTCCCCCTGGACCAGATGATGTCCCTGCCGCTGTCCTGAGGCTGACTCAGCGGCTGCCAGCCTGTGTCTCCCACAGTGGCCTCCCCGGAGGCGGGCATCTCACGCTTGGCTGGGCTGGCTGGTTCCGGGCCTGCTGGGTGCTGCGGGCACCAGGGTGTGTGTGTGTGTGTGTGTGTGTGTGTGTGTGTGTGTGTGTGCACGCACGCATGCGTAACCAGCTGGGCCTGCTTTTGAGTGTGGGGGTGGGTGTTGGAGGGCTGGCGTGAATGCCTGCGACCACATGTGCATGTCCCTGGGGGTATGCAGCTCACAGGCTCACATTGTGTACAGTCTGTGGTGTGTGTGTGTGTGTGTGTGTGTAGCTGAGTGTGTGCACACACATGGTCTGCCCTGCATACACATGTGAGCACCAGTGTCTGCTTGTTTGGGTACACACGTCAGGACGGGAGGGGATTGATGCATGAGTGCGTTTTGGGTGGGGGTGGAGGGAGGTGGGTCTGGGCGTAGTTGGTCCCCACCCCCGCAGGTCTGGGGACAGCTCTCAGGCCCCGCAGGCCTGAGGGGCGTGGGTGGGCAGGTGGGCGGCTGGCTGAAGCCTGGGTTCCTATGGAGACAGCAGGATTCAGGATGCCTTTGGTGCTGGTTCTGGTCCAGATGGTCTGGGAGCTGGGGGTGGGGAAGCCCTTCTGGGGAGGGGTGTCAGCCTGCAGCATCCCAGCTGACCCCTGTCCATTGTTCGCTATGCGCATGCTCCCCCCTCACCACATGCTGTGATACCAAACCCCCCAAACAGACAGATAGAATTTTCTGTGTGATCCCAGGCTGCCATCTCCCCATGTGTGCTCTGGGGGAGACTTCCAGCTGGGAAAAGACCAGGACAGGAGGAACAGGGTGTTTGGGAAGAAGGGACCTGTGATGGTGGTGCCCTGGGCTGGGGTAGAGGGCACAGTGTGCATCTGCGCATACATGCATGTGTACATGTTCACACTTTGTTGGGGAAGAGTGTGGGGAAAGGGAAGAAAGGAGTGGCCAGTGTATGACCAAATTCTGCAGCAATAGATTTGAGTGTGTCTTCACTGGGCAAAGTAGGTTCTTTGTTCCCTGCTGGGTAAAGGGAAGTGTCGGGTGAAGATGCTCTCTGTGTGTGTCTGTTTTAGGCTTGTCTTGGTCCCTAACCCTCCTGTGGTTCCCTCTTGCTTCCTGAGTGCTCTGGCTCCTGCTGACTTCATGGGCTCTTGGCCCCCCACACTTCCCCATTTCTCAGCCCGCACCTTCCTGTTCCTTAGACTCAACAAGCTCACCCCTGCCTCAGGGCCTTTGCACGTGCTGTTCCAACCATCTTGTCCTCATCTTCTCTGCCTCCTTTGCCTGACTAGCTCCTGCAAGAAGCCTTTTCTGACTCCTCCTACCCACATCCCCAGACCAAGCCAGGTGCCACTGAGCTAACCTAAATCACAGGACTTCTCTTGCTGTCGTGTGTCACAAGAGCTCAGGAGGGAGCACTTGCCCACTGAGGAGGGCCTCTGTGGGGGCAGGGACCTTGGCACCTCTTCCTCTGATTCTCCATCGCCCACAAGGCTTGGCATGCAGTCACGGTGTCTATGGAGTGAAGGAATGAATGAATGGAGTTTGTGCGTTGTCAGTTACTATGCTCTGGGATTCTGTGTGTGTGTACCTGCCACCCATCACTGTATGCATGTCAGTGTGTGTCTGTGGGTTTCTGTGTATCTCTATGTGCTGAGCATTTTCCTTTTGATCTATGTGTCTGTGTGAATGTGTCTGTTTTCTCTGTGTGTATCTGCGTGTATCCATATGTAGAAACACATAGATGTGCATTTCTAGAAATTTCTGAGGATGCTTATGTGTATCTGTGCATACAGGAATGTGTCTCTGGCTTTCTTGGTATATCTGTGTCTGTCTTTCAGGGTGTATCCTGGTGTGAGTGTGTGTGTGTGTGTGTGTGTGTGTGTGTGTGTGTGTATGTAGGTCTCAGGGTATATGGATGTTGGGGTTTCTGTGTGTATTTGTGTTTTGTTTTTAAGTAGGCTCCACACCTAGCATGGAGCCCTACAGGGGGCTTGAACTCATGACCCTGAGATCAGGACCTGAGCTGAGATCAAGTTCAGATGCTTACCAGACTGAGCCACCCAGGCACCCCTCCTTGTGTGCATTTGTGTATATATCTATGCACATCATGGATGTGTGTGGGTATGTGTGGGGGTCCCCAGATGTCTTCCACCTGTGTGGCCCAAGGGTCCCCAGCCCCCTGTGCCCTCTTTTTGTAGGACAGCAACTGTATGGCGGAGCCTGAGCCCCTTCTGGGGGGAGGAGTATACCGTACACCTGCCCCTGGATTTCCATCATCTGGCCTTCTATGTTCTGGACGAAGATACAGTGGGGTGTGTGCCCTGGGGACCTATGCTTGGGCACCTGGGGGAAGGCGGGGTGCCCCGAAGCAAAGTATCCACCCAGCCCTTACTGCCTGCTTTCACTGCTTAATGACTTACACTGTCACCTGCTCGCCTTTCCACAGGCACGATGACATCATTGGCAAGATCTCGCTGAGCAGGGAAGCAATCACAGCCGACCCCCGAGGTGGGCGAGGGGCAGCAGACTTCAGCTGGGTGGAGGGAGCAGGGGTGGCCATGACCAGGTTTGCAAGCACCTTAGCAAGTGGCATGGGGAAGCACAGAGTCTTCAGTGGAAAATTACTTCAGTTGTTGATTTTTATTTATTTAAAAAAATTTTTTTGGAAGAGCGAGAACACACATGCACAAGTTGGATGAGGGAGGGACAGAGAAAGGGAGAGAGAGAATCCCAAGCAGGCAACATGCCCAGCATAGAGGCTGACACCAGGCTCAATCTCATGACCCTGAGATCATGACCGAGCTGAAACCAAGAGTCAGATGCTTAACCGATTAAGCCACCCAGGTGCCCCATCAGTTGTTGATTTAAATTTTTTAAAATTTAGTTTATTTATTGAGTAGTTTAATTAATTTACATAGTTCAGTATTCAAAAAATATAATTAGTGGTGAAACTGTTCGTCTTAATCTAGCTATTCCATTTTCATTTTCAAGGTTGTCAGTTTCTTGTATGTCCTTCTAGAGATATTTTATTTTATTTTATTTTATTTTATTATTTTATTTTATGTTAAGGATTTTATTTGAGAGAGAGAGAGAGAGAGCAAGAGTTGGTGAGGGGCAGAGGGAGAAGCAGACTCTCTGCTGAGCAGAGATCCCCATACAGGGCTCAATCCCAGGATCCTGAGGTCATGACCCGAGCTGAAGGCAGACACCCCACTGACTGAGCCAACCAGGTGTTCCTAAAGATATTTCAAATAGGTTTCTTAATTCTAAGTGCTCTTTACATGAATCAACTCATTTAATTATCATAATAGCCCTGTGAAGTAGGTACTCTTATGATGCCCACTCCAGAGGTGAACATCCTGAAGCACATGGGATTGATTATATGGCTTGCACCAGATCACAAAGTTATTAGGTGAATGGCCAGGATTTGAACCAAGATTGTCTACCTCCAGTCTGTGCTATTAACACAGCATCATATGTGTTTTTTCTCTGCTCATAGGAATGGCAGCCTGATATACTCACTGTTCTGTACCTTGCCTTTTTTTTTTTTTAAGATTTTGTTTATTTATTCATGAGAGGTAGAGAGAGAGAGAGAGAGGCACAGACATAGGCAAAAGGAGCAGCAGGCTCCTCACAGGGAGCCCGATGTGGGACTTGATCCCAGGACCCTCGGATCACGCCCTGGGCCAAAGACAGACACTTAACCGCTGAGCCATCCAGGCACCCCTGTGCCTTGCCTTTCACTTCACCATGTACCTTGGAGACCTTTCCATATAAGTTCCCCAAATCTTCAACATTCTTTGATCTTTGACTTCATGGCACTCCATTGTATGGATATGCCATAATTTATTTGGCTGGTTCCCTATTGATGGGCACTTGGGTTGTTTACTGTCTCTCCCTAGTTCACACAATACAGCCTTGAATAGCCTTGTACAAATGTGATTTCACACATGTGCAAGTTATGTCAATCAGCCTGATAAGTCCCTAGAAGTGGATTTGCTTGGTCATAGAGTATCCACATTAGCATATTAGAGACTTATTGCTAAGTTGCCTTCTATGGAGGAGATAACAAATTGCCCCCCTGTACTTTTGCCAGCAATTACCAAACTTTTTGATCTTGTATCTTACAGGTAAAAAGTTGCCTCTTCATTTAGGTTATTTTGTATTTCTCTATGAATGAGATTGATAGCCTTGTTATATATTTAAGAGTTGCCTTATTTCCTTTTCTGTTTGTTATTTATTTACATTTTTTGTGCATTTCCCCCCACTGGGTTGTTTGGCTTTTCTTATTGATTTGTAGGAACTCTTTACATATTAGGCAAATTTAACTCTATCATATTAGCTGCAAATATTTTTTCTTCCTTTGTCCCTTGTGTTTTTGCTTATCATTTTGTTCTATGTATAAACTTTATTTATTTTTCTCTAGTTAATTTTATCTTTTTTTTATGGATCTTGATTTTCTGTGATACCTAAAAAGGACTTCCCAACTCTAAGAGAAGATAAGTTTTTTTTACCATGATTCCTTCTCAAAACAATTTGTTTTCCTTTTGTACATTCACATCTTTGATCTATTTGGAATTTATCCAGATTCAAGGTATGGAGAGGGATTGAACTATATTGCTTTTTCTCTAGATGACTACTAATTGTCTCAACATCAGTAACTGAATAATGTATTTTTTCATTGGGGGAATTAGTTGAAAACTTATGTGCTAATAATCATAACCATTGCTCTTATTTAATGAGGGCTTACTATTATTAATATAACTATATTTAGTCTTCACAACAGTAAGTGAAGTGTGCACTAGAATAATCTTGAATTTATGGCTGATGGAAAATGAGGTTTGGAGAGGTGAGGGCACTTGCCCTTCCTAGAAGTTTCACAGCTGGGAGTTGAGTCCAGGCTGTCCTTCTTCCAAAGTCTATGCTTTCAACCTGTCTGCTGAACTGTTCCTGTAATGCCTCAAACATCCACCCAAGGGGGTGGAATTAGATGAATAAAGTATGAGTCCAGGCTTCAAGGAGCTTGTGGACCAGATAGAAGGAGAAAACAGAACATGTTCACACAGAACAAGGAACAAGAAAAAAAGGGGAACTGTCCATGTGTGTGCTTCTTATTTTTTAAGCAGGATAGGAATGTAGGGGTGGAGGCATATGGAATATTACTGGCATGACAGTGGATGAGGATAAGAGGGCTAGTGTAGTCAAGAAAGGTTTCCTGGATGAAGGGGAATGAGTTGGTTCTTAAAGGTGCTTTGGCAAAGACACTAAGATATGTCTCTATAAATTCTCTTCTAGGGTTGGGCATAGGCCAGGCCAGATGGAGTCCTCAGTGGGTCTCGATTGGAGAAGGCCATAGGTGACAGGCTAGAGTCTGGGCTTTCTTCTAGAGGCACTAGGGAGCCATTGATGGTCCTTTAGCAAGACAGCAAAGAGAGTAGAGCCATATTATCAGAGGATGGAGTGATAGGAGAGATTAGATACATTTTCAGAAGATCTCTGTGCTACTTTGTGGATATTGGATCACAGTGGGACAAGAGTACATATGAGAGATCAATTAGGAGTCTGTTGCAGTAATCAAGTGACAGGAAGCTGATGGCACCTTGGATTTGTGGGTAACAGTAAAGATAGAGGTGAGGGGGGACTAAACTCCCAGTAGTGTGTGGCACTAGATCCTCCTGCAGCATAACAGTGAGATCCTGAATTAGACAGGATACCTAATACGTTTTAGGACTTGCTGTAAAGAAGAAAAAAATCTCACTATTCTCTAGTCCCCCCACTGCCACCCTCCTCCCACCACTTATGAGCGAAAACCTGACAGGGGGTGGGGAATAATAAGCAAAGGAGTAAGGAAAGATTTCCCTGAAAGTAAATGTCAGCATCACATCTCATCAACAAAGAGACTAAATCTTGGGCCAGGGTAAGGCAGATGCTACTGGACCCAAGAGTTCCCATTTGATGAAGAACCTTAAAGTGTCCTAGAATAAGAAACCACCATTCCTCTCCAGGGATAAGCATCCTCATGTTAAGTTTCCCACAGAGTCAGCTCAAACAGACATGACTTTGTAATCAGAGCTCACCATATGCATGAGGAAGTGGGCCACCATGAGCAAGAGTCAGCAGACACAATAACCACCAGATGTGAACTTGCAAAGATGTTAGATTTTATCATTATGATACACAGGATTTTAAAAGGAATAAACTATCTATCTATCTAACTATCTATTTTAAAATATTTTGTTTATTTATTCATGAGAGACAAACACAGAGAGACAGAGACACAGGCAGAGGGAGAAGCAGGCTCCATTCAGGGAGCCTGATGTGAGACTTGATCCCAGGACCCCAGGATCATGCCCTGGGCCAAAGGCAGATGCTCAACCACTGAGCCACCCAGGCGTCCCAGGAATATACTATTTAAATAAATAGAAATGTAATCCCCAGAAAGAGCCAATCATAATCATAATAAGTTGGAGCAATACATTAAAAAATAGACTTGGAAAAAAAACCAAAGCAAACTTGTAGAGATCAAAAGTAGTCACTGAAATTGAAAACTGAGTGGCCGAGTTCAACAGCAGATCATTCAGAGATGATGAGAGAATTAATGAGCTGGAAGAGAGATATGAAGAAATTGTTTAGACATTGGCCCAGAGAAACAAGAAGGAAAATATAAAAGAGAAGTTCAGAGACATAGGAAATTACTGAGAAGGTCTAACATCCATTGAATTGGAGTCCTAGGAGGAAAGAAGAGAAAAAATTAGGGAGAAGAAGTGACTAGAAAAAAATTGATGACCTGGAATCTTCCAGAACTCAAGAAAGGAAGGACATGATTCCTTAAGTAGAAACAATACAACCCCCAGTAACCAGGATAATAAAATTCTTACCTGCCTATGCAGTGAAATTGGAGAACATCAAACACATAGTCCTTAAATTTAAAGAGAAAAGGTAGATCATTGACACAAGGTCAGTTATGAAGCTGAAATGACTTCTCAACAGCTACAATGGAAGCTAGAAGTTAGTGGATGATATCTTCAGAGTGGAGAGAGAGAGAGAGAGAGAGAGAGGTTGAAATTGACTTGACTGTTTTGGGCAGAGAGAACTGCCTGGATGGAGGGTCAGAGGTAGGAATGCCCAAGATTTTTGTGAAGGGGGAGTATGTTGGAACTAAACAATGAAGTGTTTTGTACAGCAGGTGAAGAGTGTGATAGTACCGGGTGAAGGGCATTGGACTCACTGCCCGCATTCAGTGCCCAGCTCTGACACTTAGTAACTGTAGGATCATGGGCAAAGCTTTTCCTTCACTGTGCCTCATTTTCCTCATCAGGAAGGTGGATGATTGATTACAGCACCTATATCAAAGGTGAACACGAGAGGTCCATGACTTAATACATGTGTAATGTTAATTGAATTGTTAACACAATGCCAGTGTCCAGTAAGTGCTTAATAGATGTTAGCACTTGTGCCCTCCAGGAATTGATAGCTGGATCAACCTGAGCCGTGTCGACCCAGATGCAGAGGTGCAGGGTGAGATCTGCTTGGATGTGCAGATGCTGGAGGACACGCGGGGCCGTTGTCTTCGCTGTCACGTGCTCCAGGCCAGGTATAGTCATGATGGAGGCTGGTGTGGGGTTGGTCTGACAATGAGCAAGAGTTTGCTGGATGCCCCCAGCTGTCTTGGCTTTTGAGACTGCATCACTCTGGGAAATTTCTGGGCTCACAACCAGGATCACTTGTAGACAAACAGTCCAAGTTCACCAGGTTTGCAGACTCCTGGGGTCAGAGCACAAGCAAAATCTTTGCTGGGTCTTCAGGTGCCAGCAACCAAAGGTCAGACACTCAGGATGGCCAGAAAAAGCATGGAGGTGTATTAATCAAATTGTAAGTGATAGATACCCAATTCCTACTAGCTTAAGCAGATTGGCTTATATGAATGACATGCAGCTTCAGGCATGGCTGGATTCAGGTGCTCAAACAGTGAGATCAGGAATCTATAGACATAGACTTTTCAGCTGTCTTTTGTATTAGGTTCATTCTCAGGCAGTCTGTCACCAGGTGTGGGCAACGATGACCCCAGCAGGATGGCATCCTGCCAACTTGGCAAGTCTAATCGAAAAAGAAATTTCCTTCGTCATTTCCAACAAATGTCCTGAGACTGATTCTTACTGGCCCAATCTGAGGCACATACCTATCTCTGAACCAATTACATGGACTCTGATTGGATGGGCCTGAGTCCCACACCCACTCCTGGAGTGAGAGAGGGATCAGCCTATCTAAGTTACGTGAGCTGAGAGTGAGAGAGGGACAGGTCCTGTCCCAAAGAAACAGGAGAAGGAAGATGAATGCAGGACCAGTGAAACCCACAGATGACCCTCCAGGGGCACCAGCTCATCTGATATCCGTCTTTCTGCCTGCCTTTTATCACTCTGCAATCCCCTCCTTTCTTCCTCAGCTCCCCCATCATTCTGCTTCCTTAAATACTCCCATCCCTCTTCCCCACTCATCTCTTGTCTTTCTGCCTTGTTTTCACACCTTACTCCCCCAACCCTCACTTTTAGACCAGTCCTCAGTCAGGTTGGGGAGGACCTTTATTTCTGGTTTGCTGTGTGGCCTTAAAGTCTTTCCTTGCCCTCTCTGTGCCTCTCTCACCATCTCCAGATTTCTGTCTCCAGCCAGGGTTCCCTGGCGTCTGGATGGAGTACCAGGGTGGCAGAGGACGGGCAAAAGGACTGAGCATGGGACAGTGGGCTCCTCATCTGCTTTGTGCCAGTGGTTCCTCCTCAGCCACAAGGCTGTGCAGGATCCTTGCAAGCAGGAGAGGACTGATTGCTGTCGCTTAGCAACTGGGCTGGCTCCTAGGAAACCGAAGAAGGCTTTGGATGCCAAGCAGGGGTGGGAGAGGCACAGCAGGAGGAAGCCAGCAGCCCCTGGTGAGGGGCTGTATTGGATTTGGGGGATCTCAGGAGGGAGGGATTGGGAAAACTGACTGAGGTGAGACTTTGGGGTTGTCGTGGCAACCGGAGACAGGAGGTCCTTGCCTCAAGCCTTTTCTTGGGTCCCAGGCAGGGTGGAGGCATGAATGTTTGTTAAATGAATGAATGAATGAATGGGTGCTCACATCCTGCCATCTGCTGTGCTCAGTCTTTTATACACATCATGTCCTTTAAGCCTCGGCCCTGTGAGGTTGGTCCATTATTATTTCCATTTTCCAGATGAGGAAACTGAGGCTCATGGCAGTGAAGTGACTTTCCCTAGTGTCCCCCAGCCAAAGGGTGGTAGGGCCAGGCTTTGAACCCTGGTGTCTGGTCTCCTATCTAGGGGTTCCAGAGAAACTGAGGCTCTCTTCCCACTCCCCACTGCACCTTCACCTCTTGGGCCTTGTGATTCAGGATTTGACCTTTTGGTGCTTCAGTTCCCTTATCTGGAAGATAGGGCCATACTAGGGCCTCCTCATAGGGTCACACTGGTCCACAGGAAGATACTGGGCTTGGACAGGCAGGGTGAGGGGTACTCCTTATTGGGTCCCCACAGTAGAGGCCAGAGGCATTTGAATAGTCCACCCTGAACCCCTTTTTCAAGGTCTAGCTTGGGACCTGGTCCTCAGAGGTCCTGCATCCCTCACTCCTTTCCTCATCTGTCCACAGGGACCTGGCCCCCCGAGACATCACCGGCACATCTGACCCATTCGCTCGTGTGTTCTGGGGCAGCCAGAGCCTGGAGACTTCAGTGAGTGGTATCATGGATCCGGGGAGGGGTGGGCATGGAGGCGGGCCCTCCTCAGCTCTCGCTGTCTCTCCGCCTTCCCCAGACTATCAAGAAGACCCGTTTCCCACACTGGGATGAAGTGCTGGAGCTGCGGGAGATGCCAGGTGCCCCAGCCCCGCTGCGGGTGGAGCTCTGGGACTGGGACATGGTGGGCAAGAATGACTTCTTAGGCATGGTAAGCACCCCCTCCCCAACACCCTTCATGGCTCCCCAACTACCCCCACGAGGGAAGGAGAGGGGAGATGGACTGTGCATCCTGGGATCTGGAAGGATTGATGTGAAGGCTGTCTCAACTAGCTCCTTGGCCCGGCCCGGGCGATGGAGTGCCACTGCCCCATTGTACAGGTGAGGAGACAGAGGCTCTCCAAGGGGCAGGAACCTGCCCAAGGTCACAGGATGGGCCCAGATCCTCATTCTGGGGTGAGGCTACTCAGAATGACCATGTGCTAAGTGCTTCTCCAGCAAGATCTCACTTATGTACTCCTCATGACCGCCCTTTGAGGCTGGGGCTGTTGTCTGCATTTTATAGATGGGAAAACCGAGGTTCATTCAGAGAAGCTGGGTGACTTTCCCAAGGCTATACAACTAAGAAATGGCAGAGCCAGGATCTGAGTTCAGGTTTCTCTGACTCCAGAATTTCAGTGCTTAACCCCTACCCCCTGGAAGCACTGGGCTCAAGGTCTCTCTTGGAACCTCAGTTTGCACATTTGTAAAATGGATGCAACTGCCCGTGCCTCTCAGTGGTAGTGGATGTATAGTCAGGGCTGACAGTTTTTATTTTTTTAAATTTATTTTTAATTTATTTACTTCTAAATGTTTTTTTTTAAAAGATTTTATTTATTTATTCATGAGAGACACAGAGAGAGGCAGAGACACAGGCAGAGGGAGAAGCAGGCTCCCCTCAAGGAGCCCGATGCGGGACCCGATCCTGGATCCCGGGATCACACCCCAAGCCGAAGGGAGACCCTCAACTACTGAGCCACCCAGGGGTCCTGGGGCTGATGGTTTTTAAAAGGAGGCAAGATTCGAGCAAGTTTCGGGGAGACTAGGTTATGCACAGCCAGTGGCGGTGAGAGGATGGATGTGTAAATAGTGCAGCAGCTGTGGGAAACAGCCTGGCTGTCCCTCCGATGGTTAAAAAGCATCACCACGTGCCCTGGCAATTCTACCTCTAGGTTTGCACCAAGAAAAATGAAAACACATGTCTGCACAAAAGCTTGTACATGAATGTTCACAGCAGCATTGTCCATGAGAGCCAAGAGTGGAGGCAACGCAAATGTCCCTCCGCAGCTGAATGAATACATACAGCAGGTGTATCCGTACAATGGAGTGTTCCTCGGCCATAAGAGGGAATGAGGTCGTGGAACCTGGGTGAACCCGGAAGACATGCTAAGGGACAGAAGCCAGTCCCAAACCCCCACATATGATACAATTTCATTTACATGAGATGTCTGGTGTAGGTGAACATGTGAAGAGAGACAGTGAATCAGTGGTGGCCAGGGGCTGGGGGTGCGGGTGGGAGCTGAACAGTGACACCTAATGAGCACAGGAGTTTGGGGGCGCTGACAGTAAATGTTCTGAAATTAGTGGTGATGGTTTCGCATAGCTCTGTGAGTAGACTGAAAACCACTGAATTACACTTGTTAAATACATGAATTGTATGTGATGCAAGTGACATCTTCATAAAGTTGTTTTGAAAGAGAGAAAGGGTGGGGCTCAGGGGCCTTATGGACTGTCTTTCAGCTTTTGGACAGATACGATTTGTGTCAGCCAAACAGCTGACGATGGCCTCAGTCCAGTTATGTGGTCTCTAGAAGCTGTGTGACCTTGGGCAAGTCACTCCATCTCTCCAGGCCTCAGTTTCCCCGAATGTGAATCAAGGGTCCCCTGGAGGCCCTAAGTGTCCTGACAGGAGCTAGTAAATTGGAACCAGGGGAGGGAGTGTGGCTGCTGTTGTGTCGATGGGGCACAGTAGGAGAAAGGAGGTGGGCACCGGCAGTAAATGCCTCCCCCCTCCTCGTAGGGGGGCAGCCCAAGCTCTTCTAGGCCCAGGTGAGGCCTTGGGCCTGGCAAGGTGGAGCTCACCTGAGGGTCTTCGTGTCCCCACTGCAGGTGGAATTCCCCCCGCAGGTCCTGCAGCAGAACGCACCCAGTGGTTGGTTCCGTCTCCTACCCTTTCCCAGAGCCGAGGAGGATTCTGGGTAAATGTGGGTGGGGAGGGGGGTGGCCAGGCTGAACCCGTGCTGAGTGCCATCTTCAGCTTGCGGGCAGGTCCTCGTGGGTGCCTATGTCCGCCCACAAGCTGTCACCATGTCACTTCATTCACTCACTTCACAAAAGTCTTATAATGGGTGTTTCCGTATGT
Organism: Canis aureus; assembly: GCF_053574225.1. Lineage (NCBI taxonomy): Eukaryota > Metazoa > Chordata > Mammalia > Carnivora > Canidae > Canis > Canis aureus. Next base: position 14,065,388 of record NC_135637.1, on the reverse strand, counting down.
CCAAATGAGTTCACCCTGTACCCATCCGCCTGTTTGCATGCGAGTGTGTCAGTTCACACTAGTCGATGTGGGTTCAAAACCCTGGGTCCTTCCACACCTCCCCATGCCTGTTCACACTGTCCGTTCTTGTACACCTCATACCGGCCACACTGTTTACATTGACTTTCCCTGTCATTCCTGTTTATCCTTGTCAACATCTGTTCACTATACCCACACCTGTCCACACCTGCCCACACTTGTCTGCATCTGACTATACTATTCACACCTCTCCACGTTGTCCCTTCACGGTGTATACATTTGTTTACACTGGCCACATCATTCCACACCAGCCATATCTGTTGACTCTGTGCTCGGCCGTTCCTGTTTATCCCCGTCAATATCTGCTCACACCTGTTCACACCTGCCCACCCTGGCCACACCTGTTCACATCTGCCCACGTCTGCCTCGTTTTGCTAATATCCATGCTCCATATCTGTGTTTGTGCCTGCCTATCTTGGCCATCCACACCTGCACATACATACTTACTGCTCTCTCCTCTGCGGTCTGATCCCCATCAGGGGAACCCTGGGTGCCCTGCGGCTGAAGGTGCGCCTCAGCGAGGACCGAATCCTGCCCTCCGGGTATTACCAGCCGCTCACGGAGCTGCTCATGGCGTCTGTGCTGGAGCCAGCAGAGGTGAGTGCATCAGTTCTGCTGGGGATCTGGATTATGGCCTCCCCCTGCTTTAGGGATCCCTCCCGGGGCTCTTTTGCTTTGGGGCCTCAGGGCCCTGGGCCACCTCTCCTGCCTCTCATCCTTACCCAGGAGGATGCTGCTAGTCCGCTGGCTGTGCTGGAGGAGCTGACCTTGGGGGACTGCCGCCAGGACCTTGCCACCAAGCTGGTGAAGCTCTTTCTTGGCAAAGGCCTGGCTGGACCCTTTCTGGACTATCTCACCCGGCGTGAGGTTATGCGGACCAGTGAGTTGCCTACGTGAGCCCCAGACATCACATCCCAGGGATGGGTCCGCATAGGGTCTCTGAGGGAGAAACAGGGGTGGGGTGTCAGGCAGAGGCCGGGCCTCCTATGTGGGGACTGTGTGTGTGTGGGGGGTTCCTACGTTGTGCACCACTAGCCAGCTGGGGATGCAGTGTTGGATTCAGGTGCTGGCTGTGCTACTCTTGAGCTGTGTGACCTTAGGCAGCTCATTGAACCATTCTGGGCCCCTGGACTGTGGATGGAGTTGATGTTGCAGCTCTACCTGATTCCTGAGGCTGGAAGAATCACGATTCCCACCCTGGGTGGATGGGGTGAGGTGGATCCAGCCCCCAAATCTCAGCAAACACTTCCCTCTGTCCTCCCAGCTGACCCCAACACCCTCTTCCGTTCTAACTCCCTGGCATCCAAGGCAATGGAACAATTTATGAAGGTGAGCAGGCAAAGGTCTGGTGGGGCCCAGAGCTTGGTTGGTCTCAACTGGCTCAGGGTAGCTGGGTCAGGGTACTGGTGGCTGGTGCCTGGCCTTTCCCTGAGATGCACCTGCATAGTGCCCCCTACTCCCGCTCGTGGGCATGCCACAGCCTCGCTCTAAGGCTCTCCCTGCACAGTCCCCCTGCCCCTGGCTCTTGGGCACGCCCCGGCCTCACCCTCAGCCCTCAGTCCCATGGGGTGCTCCTGCCCTCAGCTCGTGGGCATGCCTTACCTGCACGAGGTCCTGAAGCCGGTGATTACCCGCGTCTTCGAGGAAAAGAAGTACATGGAGCTGGACCCGTGCAAGATGGACCTGGGCCGCACCAGGTGAGCAAAGCCTCAGGGGAGAACCCTGACCCCCTGGCAATCCCCTTGTCTGCCCAGAGCTTTATCAGGCTGGGGCTGTGCCAGTAGCCACCACTCCCTCTGGCACAGTTGCTCGGGAGCTCTGCAATTCCAGCATAAAGCCTCACCGGGAGCACCGAGATCCTTAGGCTGTGTAGGGTAGTGGTGATGGGCAGGACTCCGAAACAGCTCCTGGGTTCAAATCCCAACTCTGAGGTGGGCAAGACAGACCTTACACCTATATGGAAACAAGAAAGAAGGGATGAAAATACTGCAGGTACAAAAGCGTTATGCCATCACACACCCAACAGAACAATCATCGAGAACCTACTATGTGCCAGTCTCTGGCTGAACTGAACACTGGTCCGCAGTAGGGAATAGGTGGATGCAAATCCACCTCTCAGGGGGAGGCAGATAGTCAACTAAAGAAGGCTATTGAAGCTGCTCAGTGGAATGGAGGGAGAGAGAGTGGGGGAAGGGTTGTGGGAAGTGCCAGGAGCAGGGCAGGGGCTTGCAGTACTCCACAGGGTGCTCAGTAGGACAGCCTCACAGAGAAGGGGACCTTTCAGCAAAGACTTGAAGGAGATGAGGGAGGTAGGGAGGCAGAGATTTGGTGGAAGAGTGTCTCCCGGGCAGAGGGCAGAGCAAGTGCAAAGGTGGGAGCATGTGTCCAGCATGTCCCTGCTGACAATGCCCTGAACCAGAGTTGGTGACGATGTGTGATGCGGAAGGGATGGCCTCTTTGAGGAGGGGTCATTTGAGTTAATGGGTGCAAGAGTGTCTCAGGCAGAGGGAGCAGCATGTGCAAGGCTCCGAGACAGGAATAAGCTCAGCATGCTTAAGCAGCAGCAGGAGCCTGGTGGGGATGGTAGGAGGGGAGGTTGTGGAGGTGGGACAGGAAGGTGGGTACTCTCAGCTCGGCTGGGGAGGTTGCTGGTGGAGGGTTCTGAGCAGACAGATGCTGGGCTCCGAGGCACAGCCACTCTGTTTCCCCAGGAGAATCTCCTTCAAGGGCACGCCCTCCGAGGAGCACGTGCGGGACGCCAGCCTGGGGCTGCTGACGGGCTACCTGGGGCCCATCGTGGACGCCATCGTGGGCTCTGTGGGGCGCTGCCCACCTGCCATGCGCCTTGCTTTCAAGCAGCTGCACCAGTGCGTGGAGAAGCATTTCCCCCAGGCGGAGCACGAGGTGGGCCACGTGTTTCCATGGAGCAGATGGGGAGACTGAGGCTGGGGAAGGGCAGCAGCTCGTCCAGGGTCACACGGAGAGGTAGGGCAGACATGGGACAGAACTGTGTGTATGGTGTGTCCTGGCACAAGTGAAGATGGCATTCCTGGCGGGTTCTGGGATCCAGACGTGGTGGGAATAACAGTAATTGTAGTAACAGGTGCCAACGCTTACCAGGGCTCGGACCTACTTTGATGTATTCCTTACCTTAGCTCGTCTTCATATCCACCTTATGGGGTGGGTACCAGTATGCTCCCATTTCACAGAGGAGGAAACAGAGGCCCAGAGAGACTAAGTCACATGGTCCTGGGATGGGCACCTATCTAGGTGGGCTGGCTTCTGAGTCTGCACTCAAAACCACCAAATAATAAAGTCTGGCACAAAGTAAGTGCTTCTAAAATTCAGCTATCAGAGTGAGTGAGAGAGAGCACGCAAGAACGAGTAAGCACGCTGGCTCACAGTGGGTGCTCAGTAGCGGATGCCCCAAAATAGCCTAAGTATAAAGCCCCACATGTGCTAGTGTTTTGTCAATATTGATATCAAAGTTGAGAGCTCAGCAGCACCTGGGTGGCTCAGTGGTTGAGCCTTTGGCTCAGGGCATGATCCCGGGGTCCTAGGATCGAGTTCCACATCGGGCTCCCTGCATGGAGCCTGCTTCTCCCTCTGCCTATGTCTCTGCCTCTCTCTGTGTGTCTCACATGAATAAATAAATAAAATCTTGGGATCCCTGGGTGGTGCAGCGGTTTGGTGCCTGCCTTTGGCCCAGGGCGCGATCCTGGAGACCGAGGATCGAATCCCACGTCGGGCTCCCGGTGCATGGAGCCTGCTTCTCCCTCTGCCTATGTCTCTGCCTCTCTCTCTCTCTCTCTGTGTGACTATCATAAATAAATAAAAATTTTTTAAAAAATCTAAAAATAAATAAATTAATTAATTAAATAAAATCTTTAAAAAAAATTGAGAGCCCAGGTGCTGCTGCAGGTGAGATAAATGAACAAAGTGGTTGCAGTGTGGGTCAGCAGAGAATGGTAGGGACTGTGGCAAACTGGAGCTCCCACAGCTTGTCTTCAGGGGGCAGCTCCAGACAATCAGTTATTGTCATGTTGGAATGGGGACCCAGTATTGCCAGATCCTGAGAGTTCATTTTCTGAAGCCAACACTCTGGATTTTATGTGAGGTCTCTCATTTTTAAAATGTTGGCACTAATTCACCTAACAACAACTACAAAACAACTCCACTTTGAGCCAGTTATTACACATTTGCAGCTGGACTGGCCCGTGGGTTACCAGTCTGAGCGCCCCCAGTTTAATGGTCAGCATCCCTTCCAGGTGGCTGTTGTTGTCCTATCTTACAAATGGCCTCACATCAGGCTCTTAGGTTGTGCTGAGGTAATAGAAATGTGGACTGGGGGTTCAGTTTGTAGAAGAATGTAAGATCTGGGGGATCCCTGGGTGGCTCAGCGGTTTGGCGCCTGCCTTTGGCCCAGGGCGCGATCCTGGAGTCCCGGGATCGAGTCCCACGTCGGGCTCCCGGCATGGAGCCTGCTTCTCTCTCCTCCTGTGTCTCTGCCTCTCTCTCTCTCTGTCTAAAATAAATAAATAAATAAATAAATAAATAAATAAATAAATAAATAATAAATAAATAAAATCTAAGATCTGCTAAATGGTGGAGAGGTAATGGCCTAGTCCCTAAGAACTTGAATTAAGAGCTTTTGATTATGCCACACCTCTCCCCACATTCTTTTTACAGAGGCCCAGAGAGGTCAAGAGCCTTGGCTGAGGGTTGTGGACTTCAAGCGAGGCCTCTACTCTCCCAGTGGGGTCTTCCCTTCTCCCCTTTGGCCCCGCTGAGGAGTGAGCTCTGGGCCTCCAAACTGTGACGTGACTTGATTTACGCCCCACTTTGCCAGGCTCTCGCCTGGGCTGGAGGTGCTAAGTGGGACACAGCTGTGGCAGGGAAGTGGAGAGGCCAGCTCCCTAGACAGTCTGGCCCTTGTGGGGGACCCAGTATCAGTGACACCCAAGTGTCCTCTTGTTCTCAGCTCCCACAGTTAGCAGAGGCCACGGGCAAGGAGCAGGGACGTTCTCAGACCCGTGAGGGTGGATGGGGTCATGGAAACCCAGGGGAACCCCTTTTTCTGCCGCTCTGACACCTGTTCCTCCTTCTTAAGAGAGGAAGTCGAAGAGCTCATATCAAAGACTCACATTACTCTGGAATATGGCAGGCGAGGGGGCGGTGGCCTTGGGGGCAGCTCAGGGTCCCAGATGAGTGGGAGTGGGGCCAGAGACCCTCCCTCTGGACAGTGTTAAGCACCCAGCTTTTGGCAGGGCTCCCTGTGAATGCAGAGGTACCGCAGGAAGCTGGCACGCACCCAGGGAAGGTATTGTCTCAAGTGTGAATACAACCCCTAAATAAATACTGGAGCACATTCTTGGGCTAAATATAGCTAGGCAAGTGTGAAAGGTGGGTGGGGAGTGATTTGGGGAGAGCCAGATGCACCCAGGATAAAGGCACACCCTCTCTCTCAGTTCCCTCTGCTGGCGCTGGGGGAACCAGTCTCTCTTGCAGGTAGGTGGCCCAGGCCTGGCACTCACACAGAGGGGCACTGCACTCTACAGGTTGTAGGAGGCAGGGGCTGGGGCTAGGGGGCGCACACAGGACAGGCTCAGGAGCCAGCTGGACTGGGTTCACTCCTGAGCCTGTTTCCTCATCCAGAAAATGAGGGAAATAATACGTATGCCGTACGCTGTACGCCGTGGGATTGTTAGTTCAGGCTGGTTCCTGACGCTCAGCAAGTGGTCCACGGGAGAGTGCGATGCAGGGAGAGTGCGATGAAGAGCTGAGAGTTCCAATCCTACCTGGGTTCAGGTCTTGGCTCTGCCATTTACAGCTGTGTGGCCTTGGGCAAGTGGCCTCTCTTTGGGCTTCAGTTGCCTTCTCTGTAAAACGGAGATAGAACCCCTCCCAGGGTGAGTACTAAATAAATGGATGCAGAGGTATCTGGTGTGGTGCTGATAATGCAATAAATCATAGACCAGGATTGAATTCTGCCTCTAGTCACCAACTGTGTCACCTTGGGCAAGTCGCCTGGCATCTCTGAATTTCTGCTTCCTCATCTGTAAAAGGGGAATATGATGCTGCTTCGTCTATAGGGCTGTGCCCTTCGCACGGTGCTTGGCACAAGGCAGACTCTGAGGATGTTGGGCTCAAGCTGATTGTGCAGGATTGGTATTGTCACTTTATTTTCCAGGTGGAGAAACTGAGGTCCAGAGAGAAAAAGCCATCTTGGCAGACCAGTATGGTCTCCTGGCCCATCTCCCATCCCACTTCCCCTTGCACCACCCACCTATAGTCTGTGCTGCCTCAGTTTCCCCATCTGGGCAGTGGGTTCCTGGGGGCTCCTCTCACCCGCTGCTCCTCTTGGCAGGATGTGAAGTACCTGGCCATAAGTGGCTTTCTCTTCCTGCGATTCTTTGCACCTGCCATCCTCACCCCGAAGCTGTTTGACCTCCGGGACCAGCACGCGGATCCCCAGACCAGTCGCTCACTGCTACTCCTCGCCAAGGTGCCGAAAGTGGTGTCCCACATCCTGGGGGTTCTGAGCCAGGGAAAAGCATAGGCATAGAGCTGGAAGGCCAAACTTGCAGAAGACCCAAATGAGACTCAGAGAAAGCAGTCTGAAACACCCATTAGCCCTCCATCCTGAATGGGAAGGCATTCATTCATATGTTCTCCAATTTCTTCTCTTGAAAAGAAAACCCAAGCCTTCCAGGAGGAAAGCAGGAAGCGGGCTAGTAGTCATTTATACCTTAGTATGAATTAGACCATCTTTGCCAAGTGGCCATATTTTGAGGTTCCGATGGGCTCCAAAGTATGCATGATAGGATCAGGAGTCCTGGGGAGGGGAATCGGGCTCCAGAGGGAACAGAATAAGGGCACTGGGGGTGCATATCTGTCCACAGGGAGGGGTAGGTACTGCTCAAAGCAGATGCTGCCACGAGTCTTCTTTCATTGAGCACTGATTTGAGAATCAGGGGCTCTGTTCTGGGTTCACAGAAGGCCCTTCCCCTGCAGTGACCTCGGCCCTGGCATCCCCTGCTTCTTTGCTCCAGGCTGTGCAAAGCATCGGAAACCTGGGCCAGCAACTGGGCCAGGGCAAGGAGCTGTGGATGGCCCCCCTCCACCCTTTCCTGCTACAGAGTATCTCACGTGTGAGACACTTCCTGGACCAGCTGGTGGATGTGGATGGGGAGGAGGGTGAGTCCCTTGTTCCTGCCACATCTGGCTTGTCACTCTATGGACCCTCGGGACCTGCCTCTCCCCACCCCACCCCCAGAACTGAGACTGTGGACCAGTGGGTCAGCTACTCAGTCAACTAACATCTCCTGGCCCCTACTGTGCTAGGTCCCAGAGATGAACAGAGCTCAGGCCCTGTCCTCCAGGCCATCTCAGCCAATGTGGAGATGTGTCTGAGTGCTGTTGCATGCTGTGCAAGCAATCAAAAAATATCTATTAAGTGCTTACAAGACACTTCCAGGTGCTGGGGAAACAGCAGCAGACAAGACAGAAGAAATCCTGCTCTCAAAGCAGGGACCACAGGCTATAAACAAGATGAGTTAGCATATAATGTAGTATGTCCAGGAATGACAGCATAAGGAGAAAAAAGAGGGAAGAGAATGTTGGGATGGGGGTGGCAGGTCCGACTTTTAGGTAGGGTGGACAGAAATGACCTTTGTAGGGTGTTCTTGGAGCAAAGACCTAAAGGAGGACAGAGAGTAAGCCATGAAGATCCCGGGGAAGAGAATTCCAGGCTGGGAACCGCATGTGCAAAGGCCCTGGGGTGTAGCAACAAGGAGGAGCCAATGCAGAAGAGTGAATGAGGGAGCACAAAGGAGAGGTAGGGGCCAGATTGTGTGGGGCTTTGTAGGCGGCTGGGCTTTGCTGTGCAGTGAAATGGAACGTGGGACAGTTTTAAGCAGAAGAGTTGGGGCTAAGTCTGTATCACAGTGTGGGGCCCACGGCATGAGATAGTTGGATGCAAGTCACATAGGAGGAACCTGTCCAGATGTGAAACCCTGGTTGTGGCATAGCAGGGTCCCCATGGTTGGCATTGGGGAGGGACTCCCCAGGGTGGCTAGTTGACAGGTATTCCCTGGACTGACTTCATGAGGCATGCCACCCTGCGGGCTGCCTGCACCACTGTCTACAGAGCTTCAGGAGAGGGACTGTTGTGGCCTACTTTGTGCTCCTCACCCCACCTCCAGTGATACCTGGAGGAGTGTAGCACAAGGCTGTCCTGTCCATCGTCCTGCCTCATGCTCAGCCATAGAAGCCCAGGGTACAGGGGCAGGGCAGGTTGGGCCTGGATATGAGGGGTTCACTGTCCCCCTCCCCATTTCCCAGAGGCTGGGAGCCCAGCCAGGGCCCTGGTGGCCCCCTCGGTGATTGTTCGGGAAGGTTACCTGCTGAAGCGCAAGGAGGAGCCCGCCGGCCTGGCCACACGCTTTGCCTTCAAGAAGCGTTACTTCTGGCTCAGCGGGGAGACCCTCTCCTACTCCAAGAGTCCTGAGTGGCAGGTGGGGCTCCAGCCCACAGTGGAGGGGTTTCCAGTGGTGGTTGCCCTCGTAGAACTGCCTCTCTGTAACCAGGGGGAAACTGAGGACAGGATGGGGGAAGGACGTAGCCAATCCAGAGTCTCAGGCCAGGCTCTGCTCACGCCTTTGGGCCAGTGTGGGCACAGGACAGGCACAGGTACTACCTACATTCACCATCAGACATCCTTCAGAATGTGCACCTGTAGTGGCCTGCACACCACCCCCCAGGTGTGGACATGCCCAGGACACGGACAATGGTAGCTGCCCTCAGGTGCTCCCACCCAGCTCTATGCCCACGCGCTATCCTACTCCCATAAAATTGAATCTGCTAGCTCAGACGTCTCCGCCTGGCTGTGTAGGTACACGCAGGCTGGCATTGGTTCGCTCACTCATTCATCAAACGTTTTTTGAGTGCCTACTATATACTATGCAGTGTTCTAGGCGCTGGACATACAGCAGTAAAGAAGACATAAAATCCCTGTTCTCCTGAGCTTGCCATTGAAATCCACAGCAACTCAGGCACCTGCTGGCACGTTCGCATTTCTGTGTCTGCCCACCCGTGAATAGTAGCTAAGGCTGGACAGGGGTGTGGTTGCTTATTATTCCCACTTCGTCAGCAAAGCAGATATTCTAGAGTTCCAGTCCCCGGTTTCCAACCCCAGCTCCACTAGCTGAGTGACCTCGGGAGGGTCAGGTAGCCTGCTGCGCCTCAGTTTGCTCGTCTGCACATAGACTCAGCCCCAGAAATGTGTGTAGGTTGATAAATGTGGAGTGCCGGGAAGCACATCCCCTCTGCCGAGCCCGCGGTGGCTATGCCGATGGGTGATGGTGATGGAAGCTGGTGCCGGGGGAAGTTGTCGCTGCCTTGCAGTGATGGGGCGGAGCCGGGGACTCGCGGCCTGAGACAGTGGTAGTGCACCCGGATTACAGAGAACACAGGCTCTGAGTGTCCCACTCCGGGGTGGGGGGCGGGGAGCGTGGCGGGGACATCCCCTGATGCACGTCCCCAAAGGAAAGCTGTCCCTGGGCCCCGCCGCTCCGGCCCCCAGCCCACCCGGCAGCGACAGGCCTGTCTCCCAGATGCGCTCCTCCATCCCGGTGTCGCACATCCGCGCCGTGGAGCGCGTGGACGAGGGCGCCTTCCAGCTGCCGCACGTGATGCAGGTGGTAACGCAGGCCGGCGCGGGGGCGCCGCACACCACCTACCTCCAGTGCAAGGTGAGGCGCCCAGGATGGGGCGGAGGGCGTCCCTCGGGTCCCACCCCAGCCCTGACCGCCCCTCCATCCCTGCAGAATGTGAACGAGCTCAACCAGTGGCTGTCGGCCCTGCGGAAGGCCAGTGCCCCCAACCCGGACAAGCTGGCCGCCTGCCACCCCGGTGCCTTCCGCAGCTCGCGCTGGACCTGCTGCCTCCGGGCTGAGCGCTCAGGTGAGGGGGCAGGGCGGGCTCAGGTTCCTCCCTCCTTGCCTGTCAATCAGCGGTGTCCCACCTCCGCCTGGGCTGGCTGTGCAACCTGGGGCAAGTTCCTCAACCTCTCTGTGCCTCAGGCTCCTCAAGCATGAAATGGGGTTAATGAAAGTATCTGCTTTCTTAGGTTGTTTCGAGGATGGAGTGGGTTTATAACACACAAAGCACTTAGAACACTGCCCAGCACATAGTGCTCATTACATGTGAAGTATTTTTTAAGCACCTACTATGCCAGGCATCTAGTGGTACACAGGCGTGAGGCTTGCTCTGGAGGCAGACAAGTGAATGACCAGACAATTGTAATAGTCTTAATGAGTACCAAGGTGAGGCTTTTGAGGCTCTAGGGAATGCCTCTGACCCAGCCCCAGAGTTGGAGATCAAGGAGGGCTTACTGGAGGAGGTGCTGTTTAGCTGTGACCTGAGAAGAGTAGGCATTAAGCAGTGAAGTTGGTGACAAGGATGGGGTAAGGAAGTGTTGTAAGTGGAGTAGAGAGCATGAGCAAAGGCCCGGTGGTGGCCCAGGAAGAGCTGAAAGATTGAAAAGGGTCTGTGTGGCTGGAGCCTGGACTGTGGGAGGAGCCTGGAGGGGGAGTGAGGCCACTGCTCTGCTGGGCGGGAGTGGAGGCAGTGGAGCTTGCTGAAAGTAGTAGGTTGGGAGAATGATTTTAGAGGCAGAAGGGTCGGGGCTTGGCGACCATCTGCCACGGTTGGGGGGGCGCTTCTGGAGGGGCGAGGGGAGGTGGTACTGATGGTGCCATGTTCCCCTCAGCTGCTGGTTGTAGCCGCACACACTCGGCCGTCACCCTGGGGGACTGGAGTGACCCACTGGATCCTGACGCTGAGATCCAGATGGTGTATCGGCAGCTGCTCCTGGGACGGGACCAGCTCAGGTGGGAGCCCCCAACAGGCCCACTTCCCCCGCTATGACCAGCCAGGCCAGCTGCCCCACATGGCCTGCCGTGTTCATTTATTCATTCTCTCCGTACGCTTCAGCTGAGCTCCCGGATGCGGGGTGTGCAGGCTCAAGGGGAGAACTGGGAGGCATCCTCAGGCAGGCCCCAATGCAGAAGTGGATCTTGGATCTTTTAATAGTCGGGACTCCTGAGACATGGGCACAGGCCTGGGATGTGTTCCTGTTCCTTCTTGGTGGGTTTCCCCACTATTCTAGAGTTTTGTTCCAACTCCTCCTCGAGTGGGTTCTGAAGCTGCCCTGCCAGGCTTCGAATTCTGGGCTAGCCACTTACTGGCTGTATGATCTTGGGCATGTTGCTTATCCTCTCTGTACCTCCGTTTCCTCATCGGGAAAGGACGGATAAGAATAGTATCTTCCTCATTGGGTTGTCCTGAGGGTCAAATGAGCTAATACAGGTGAAGCGTTTTGTAGATGCCTGGTCACAGCTTTCAGTAAGTGGTAACAGTTATTATGCTGTGCAACCTCGGGCAAGTTACTTTACCTCTCTGTGTCTCAGTGGACTGTATAATGGAGCCACAAGTAAGTACGTACCTCAGATACATTTTTTTTTGTTATAATTAAATGAGTTAATACACGTGAAGGGCTAATAATAGTGTCTGGCACTCTAAGTATTTGCTGTGATGATGGGGGGGGGGTGGTGGCGGTGGTGGTGACTGAAGGGAACCTGTGGTGTCTCCCGCAACCAGCAGAGAATCTCTGGGGTGGTGAACAAGATTGGGAGTCAGGGACCAACCTTATCTTTCTCCCTTTCAACTGCCAGGATAAAATTCCAGGAAGATCCCAGCATAGATTCAAGTCCGGAGGCAGACACAGAGAAGGGCTCCAGGGCCATGGAAGGTAAGAAGCTAAGGAGGTCCCCTTTCTTTGCCTTCTCTGCCACTCCCACAACTTGCCAAGCACACTCCTGTGTCCTTCCCCATGAGTGTCCCATTTGCAGTTCACCAGCAGGTGTGGTGAGTGATGGGATGGAGTATGGGGGCTCTCAGGGCTAGGGCCAGTCTGGAGCCTGAGCAAGCCATTGGGTCTGGGTTATAGCCACCCGTCCGGCCTGGCTGACCCCCCGTGGTTCCCTGTCTCCCTCGTAGGGGTCTGTCCTGATGCCCTGGCCCAGCAGAGAGCGGCAGCTGCCCGCCTGCTGGAGGTGCTCGCAGATCTGGACCGAGCCCACGAGGAGTTCCAGCAGCGGGAGCAGCAGAAGGTGGCCCTGGGCCCCCTTGGGCACTGAGGAGATGCCAGAACCAACCCGGAAGGAGGAGGAAGGAGCCAGCGGGTCCTTCTCAGCACACCCTGGCCCCTTGGGGCTGTCCTGTACCTCGTTGACACTGTAGCGTGGAGGCTTCCAGAGATCTCCTAGTCTCAGTGCCCTAAGTCCAGAGCCCTTAGCATGGAAGCCCTCTGGCAGGGAGCTGGCCTCGTACTGAATGAATCTCAGTTTCTGGGCTGAGGCAGATGGGAGTGGGGACTCATTTGGCTCACCAGACTGGGCTCTTCCCACACCAACCAGGCCAGCCTGGTCCTGAGCTGCTGCATACAACTGTACCTGAATCCCTGACACCTATGTGGCCTGGTTGCCCCAGTCAGGCACTAAAGAGACTCAGCCCTTCCTGTTTTCACGTCTGCCAATCCGTTAAACCTCATTGATCCTCCTGAGCCCTGCCGTAGCCAAGAGTCTTAGCCACAAGCTTCCAGAATCAAGTTCCCCTCAGGAATAATGGAGGCTTGGAGCCCAATGTCCCAGACTCAGACCCTTGGAGCCTGGGAAACCTTGGGCTAGGCTTTCATCCCATCTTTTGGCCTCATTTCATGCTGTATAAAATGAGGAGCGTCTAGATGTGTGGTTGTCAAACTGAGGTCCACGGAGCTGGCTTGGGAGCCAGGGAGGGCTTTCTTAGACCGTGGTCCAAAGCTCACTCCCTAGGTTGTCTTCTAGCAATGTGGATTCTAGGACCCCACCCAGACTTTCTGAATCAGAATCCGAGGGAGTGTGGAGGCAGGGATCAGGATTTTTAACAAGGTCCCCCTGGTGATAAAAATAACATGAGATTTGATGATCACGGGGCTGGGCAATGTTGTATATTAGGGTTTGAGGTGAGATTTTGTTTGAGAATGAATCATAGAGCGTAAAATGTTTGGGAACACCCAACTGACAGAACTGGAAGGGCCTCCAAGGACTCATTTCTGGTTTTGTGTGACTAGAGGGTGGGACAGAAACCAAAGCTGATCTGGAGGTAAAGGGGACCTGGAAAGATGCGGCGCGATCCCAAGGATGGTCAGCAGGGGTCGCCTGGAGCTGCAGCCACCCAGCATCCTGGGATGCTGCTGAGCTGATGGGAAGCTTGTTGCAGATCCTGGATCTGTTCCTAGACAGACTGGGTCCTCCTTCTTTAGGGCAGGGGCTGGGGTCGAAGCAGCCGATCACGGTGTCCCCTAGCTCCTTCATGTCTTCCCGGAGGCTCTCAGCTCCCAGCGCAGGACCCTCGTTCCCAGTACTGTATCGGGGGCAGCTGCGTGCACTGTCTTGTGCCGTGCTTCAGAACAGCACCTTCAGCCCTGCCCTCTTGGGGACTAGGACTGGGAGGGTCTGCCTCTGTCACCCTCACACTCCTCCCTGCCTACCCCAAGAGAATTCTGGGGACCCCTCCATCTCCAGCTGCCCACTGCTGAGAGGGCCAATGGTCCTGGGGTCATATTTTGTTGCAAGCTCCTGGATGAGGTGGACCAGAGGCCCCCAGGAACAGAGTCACCCACCCACCCCCCTTTGGCAGGAAAAGACTGAGTGAGGAGGAGAAAGACCATTTATTTCTCCACCCACAGTGGGACTGGTAGGTTTTCAAAAGAGCAATCGCTGGCGTCCCTTTAAATCTTGGCTGTCTTCCACCGTGGCAGCCAATCAACAGAGGCGGAGCTGGTGAGTTGCCTGGGCAACAGGCCCCTGGTTGGCCAAGACCATCAGCCACCCCACTGCCCACTCCCAAGGAAAGGGAAATGGACTCTTTGCTGTCCGGTCTGCTTCTCAGCCCTGCTGGCCTAAGCTAGGCCTCCTCGTCTTACTCCTGAAGCCAGAAGCTCCAGCCTTTGGATCTCGATGTTGGGAGTGATTTGATGGAGAGGATGGGGTGGGGAGGAAAGGAGAACAGTGTCTTTATCTGGGACAGACATAAGGCCCGGGGATGGGAAGGCAGAGGAAGGACGTCAGAATCCCAGAAGGATGAAGAGACACAAGCACAAAATAAGATCCCTCTGGTCCCCCTGCCTCTGGCCCGCTCCTCTGCAGAACTGCTCTGATTTGGGGCTCCTACCCCATAGGCCCTACAACTGCCCATTGGTGGGTGGCATAAGTGGGAGGAGGCTGAGCTTCCCAAGGGCCCCTTTCCCCCCTAACCCTAGCGGGCCCGCAGGTGTATGACCTGAATCCTGCTTGCTGACAAGCCTGTACAGATGTGATAGAGACACAGATGGGAATCCGGATGGAGTATCACAGGGGTCTTCTGTCTCTTCCCCCCCAGTTTGGGGGTAAGTAGAGGCACGTGGGTGTGCGTGCATGTGTTCAATAGGACACGTGTGTTTGCGTGAGGGGGTGGGGCTCTGTCTTTTTGGTAGGGAAGCTGCTGTGGTTCCTGGTACTCTCTTGGCCACCCTCTCAGGGAGCTACAAGTCGGAGCTGGCTGGCCTGCCATCCTCCTATCATTCCAACTCCCACCAGCCAAATCCCCAGAATGCTTCTGGCTATCACAGGCTCCTCCCCAGCCCTGAACTGGGGCCACCAGGACACACCTGGCGGAGGGAGGCAAGTGCCAGACCAGGGGCCAAGCAAGAGGGAAGGCGGGCAGCCTTGGGCCTCAGGCCTTGGCTGCAGCCTCGGATACACCCTGGGCTGTGAGCTCAGCCAGCACGTTGTCTAGGTAGCTAGCATCCGGGTAGCCATGGCCTGTGAGGTTGGATCCAAACTCGGTCTTGTGGTGGATCTCATTCCACACCACGGTGTCTGACTCGCCCGTGGTGCTGGAAGTACCGATGGTGAAGATAAGTCTCCGCTCCCAGGCGGTGATGAGCAGCCTCAGCACCTGGCGGGTGGGCACCAGGATGGGCATGTGGGTGAGTGGCCCGAGCCCCTCCAGCCTAGTCTCCCTCCTTCCCTGGCCACGCTGTGGCTCCCTCAGCTGCCCTCTGTGCCCTGCAGCGTTCCCAGTGGCCGCCCAGCTTGGCCGTTTCCTTAGATGGACTCCCAGTAATAGCTCTTTGCAGATCATCTGCCTCTCTCATCTGGGTCTCCACTTGAAGACCCTCAGCTGTGTTTGGTTCACTAGATAGCCATTTGGTGACTTCTTAGGCAATATTCAAAAATCTGGAGATGTCACATGAAAATCAGAACGCCTGGCTTCTCTTGAAAAACAAAAAGTGAAGCGGACAAGCCAGAGTGTGATGGTGAAGAGCGTGGATGGACTGCCTGGGTTGAAATCCAGTCTCTCCCACTTACTAGCCGTGTGACCTTGGGCAGGTTACTTGCCCTGTCTGAGGCTTCTCAGGGGTCAAGACCTTGACCTCACCAAGCTGGAAATGAAATGTGTATGAAGCAACCAGCAGGGCTGGACAAGCCCTGGGAGGTAGTGATCGATGCTGGTGCAGGGAGGAAACAGGGATTGCGGGTTAGGGGGACCCTGGCCTGCTCCCGCACCCCTGCACCCTCAGGGCACCCACCTTCCGGCCCTTCTCGTTGTTGGGCAGATAGCAGTGGCGCGGGAAGCCTCTCGCGGTGAACTTCTTGCCTGGGTTGGGGTGCTCAGGGCCCTGTGGGGAGGGCGGTGGGGGCTTGAACCATGGACAGGTGTGAGGGGCCTCTGCAGGGTTCAGAGAAGTTGAGGTCAGGGGTGGGGGGTGGCATGCGGGGGTGGGGTGCCCACCTGGATGCCTGTGGGGATGTCGTAGACAATGCGGATGGTCTGGGTGTCAGCGAAGCCCGGCAGCGAGTGGGGGATGAGATGGAACTCCATCTTCCCGGGCGGCTGAGTGCCTGTCTTCTCTCCGTAGATGGCCTTGCAGGTGGGGCACTGCAGGCTGCCATCCTGGCGCAGGGAGGCTGGCGGTGAGGCCCCCAGGCATCCTGGCCCCGCCCCTCTGCCTGTGCTCCCCACCCCCCGCTGCCCACCCCCCAGCTCCACCCACCTTGTTGCCATTGGAGTACATGGCCACGAGGCACAGCAGGTGGTACATGTGGCCGCAGCGGCCCAGGCGGCCCACGAGCTCGGGCCGCACACCCTTGTGCCGAAGCACGCCCTCGTAGCCCGATGCTGTGGCCAGGCGCTCCATGCAGATGGTGCAGTCCTGCGGGGGCACAGGGGAGACTGAGGACTGGCCAGGGCAGGACGCCCTCGGGTCAGCGCTGCCCCTGGGCGGGGCTGGGCCCCCAGGCCCCCAGTGGAGGCAGGCTGCCCCACCTCCTGGGCGCACTTGGCTAAGGGAGAGGACAGCCCCCTGGGCCAGTGCAGATGCATGGCAGAGGAAGACGGGGCTGCCTCACACCCCTCCAGAGGGATTCAACGCTTAACCATCAGAGGCAGAACTTAAACATTGCATGGAAAATATGGGTGAAAATCGGATGCAAAAACTGTCCATCGTCAGAAGACTGATAGGCTTCTATGAACTTGAGGCATTTCCGTTTATCAGAAGACCTTGCGTAAGGGAGAAAAAGCAAGCCCAGGACTGGGAGGAGAGGCTGTAACACACAGGCCCGGGGGGGGTGGGGGGGAGAGGATGGGAGGTCAGGGGCTGGGGAGGCGAGGCTCACGCCCTCTGCCCAGGCCGCAGGCCCCAGGGCCCTCCAGTGGGGGCTCACCTCATCGGGTGGGTTCTTCACCTTCTGTATGTACCTTCGAACCACATCCTCGGGGTTCTTACCTGCAAGGACACAGCGGGGTGTGCTCGAGGGTGCCCAGAGTCTCCCCCTCAGGGCGCGGCTCAGGATGGGGTCAGGAGTCAGAGTGGGGTTGGCAGGAGTCACCTGTCAGCGGTTGCTGCAATCGGAGTTGGTGGCAGAGGGGATCAGGGGAAAGGGAGCTGAGACCAGGAGGTGGAGGTGGAGTTCTAAGTCCTAAGAACAAGCTGGAGTTGAGGGGTTGAGAGGCTGGGGTCAGGGTTAGGTCAGTGGGGTCAGGGTCGGCGCGGAGGGCGTACTCTTCTTGAGGTGCTTTTTCTTGGTCTTGCGGCACACCCCGGGCACGCCGGGCACGGGCTTGACGTCGCTCTTGCTCACGGGCGGCGGGTGCAGAATGGGCTTGGGGGCTCGCGTGAGGCACACGGGCAAGCCGGCCGCGCACAGCAGGATTCCGGTCATCCCTGAGGGGGCGGCGGGGCGGCAGGGCCGTCAGGGGCGGGGCGTCCTCCAGGCCCCGGCCCCGCCCCCCGGGCCTCCCGCCAATGGGCGGGCGCCGGAGGCCTCGTCCCAAGCCCCGCCCCCCGCTCGGCCCCGGGTGGGCGGGCGGGGCCGCCGAGAGGCGTGTCTCCCGCGGGCCCCGCCCACCGGCCCCGCCCAGGGGCGGAGCCACGGGCTACAGGTGGGGCCGCCTCCCCGCGGGCCCCGCCTTCCGTCCCTCAGGGCTGGCTCTCACCTGCCAGGGCCGGGTGGACCGGCCCGGTACCATTCAAGTTCTTCACCGGGAGCGCGGGGACCCTGAGGGGAGAAGAGAGGCCGCGGCTGGACTCAGCCCCACACACACATCAGGGGATCCTGCCTTCCTTCTGGCTCCTGGACATACTCGGCCGTCCTTGTGGCCTGTCCCCGGCACTTGGAATGATCACCGGTGACACAGACATCCTTCTATCATGGGGTAGGGTGTGACAGGGACCTCTGCCCCAGTTATGACGTAATGGACCCCTGGACTCGGTACAGACTCTTCCCCACCCCTCAGCTGGCCTCTCTTTGAGAGCTTGCCGGCCAACCGCCCCCTTTCGCTGGCCACTGTGCCTGAAGCCCAGCTATTAGTAATGCAGCCATTTCAGCATTTCTCCCAAGTTTGCTATATGGAGCCCTCGTCCCCATAAATGGTTGTGGGAAAGAGGCACTCAGGGATCAAGTAAGGTATGAAACACTTCACTGTCTCCTTGAAAATTCACAACATCTACGAGTACACGGAAGGCTCTGATAAGTCTTGCATAAGGAAATGTGATTAGCAATGATAAATCCAGGTTTTCCAAATCCAGGTTTTCTCACCTGGGAGAGGAAACCATGAAAGTATTACCGACAAGCTTGTGCAAGTCACTTCACCTCTGTGACCCTCGATTCCCTCACCTGTGAAATGGGGATAATATAATACCTCACCCACAGGGCTGCTGGAAGGGCTGAATGAGAAGGTCTGTGGCCATCTGTACACTGTGCCTGCCTGAGTCCTCATGACTTCAGCGCTTGGTTACGTAGGTGATAAGGTCTGGCTGTTGACGGGCATGGAGGGCTGGATGGATATGTCTCGATGAAGAGGAGTGTTCTCAAAGCCAGGGGGACCAGAAGGGCTTGGGGGATGTGCCAGGAGGGGGTGCAGGAAGGGATGGGGGCAGGGACAGCTGGAGAAGTTGCTGCCACAATCCCGTCTGCCCGCCTGAGGTCTGAGCCCGGCCAGTGCTGCCTGGTCACCTGCCCCTGGCAGGCACAGTCGCTACTGGGCAGCCGGCTGGGAAGCATCTTTAAAGCAAACGGTATGCTTGGCAGGCTTGGGTGCAGCTGCAGTGGATACACACACACACACACACACACACACACACACTCCAGGGGAACAGGTGCTATATCTCCATACACACACAAGTACACAGAGACAGATACATACGACGTGGAGAACAGTGAGCAAACAGGCACCTCCCCACATTACACACACAGACACACAGACATACCACCCCAGATACATGCACACACATATCTCAGGAAGCTCATTCTCCATACACAGATACAGAATACATGCACTTGGGGAACATGCCACACACATTTGCACGCAGACACACAAGCACACAAACACATCAGCACACTAGGGAACACATACCATACATATATACAGAGATACACACAGAAGCATCTCAGGGAACACAGTCATGAACATACAGAAATTCAGACAGACACACACACACACATACACGCACTTCTGCATGGAAAACACCATATAAACACATCCACACACACATCGGGGAACACACCACACACAGGTACACCCATGCACACACTGTAAGGGCATCTGCTTGGAGCAGGGAAGCCAGCTCATGCAGCCACCCACTGCACATGGGGACACATGCAGATGTTCGCACCGTACATGGGACACACAGACACGCTGTGACCCACACTCCCACACTCCCACACACCGACAGATGCTTGGCTGGGGAGGTCCACACTTTGCATAGAGTCATATGCACACATGCACTGCACACAACCTCTCCGCTCTGACTGCTTGGCAACACAGGCCTAATGTGGGTCTACTGCAGCACTCCTCCCAGACCCCTCCAAGAGTGTGGGGAGTGTCTGGAGCAGATGTCAGGCTCATTGAACACTTCAGTGACCTGAGCCACTGAACTGAGGGAGGTGCTACTGGCGGGCAGGCCCCCGGCACCTGGTCAGTTGAGGTGTGTGTGGGGAAAGATGCTGTGCCTCACTTTCCCCATCTGTAATGGGGATAAAGCCTTGTGAGGGTTCAGTGAGTTGAAACATACAAAAGTTTGGTGCAGGGGTGTGAGTGGAGAAGGATTTTCTCCTTCTAGCAGCCTGCTGGGACCCAAGAGATGGGGCTGAGTTTCCATCTGACCTCTCGGGGTCTATCATAATCCTCCAGGACCTTCCTGTGGGGTATCACCTAACCCCATCCCTTCCCATACTCTTATAGGAAAGCAAAGGGGCATGTAACTCAAGCTTCTCCTCTTCCCTACCCTGTTCTTCAAAAGAGTTCTAGTATAGACACACTGCTGAGGCTCTCAATACTTCTAGATGTCCCCCAACTCCTTCCTTCCCCTCTGTATCATGGGGAAAAAAAATCCTTCCTTTTCTCCAGAGCCATCTGTAAAATGGATGGCAAGAACAATATTTAGCGTGCAAATCACTACTTCTTGTTGCCTACCTGTGGCAGACATTACTAATCCATCACAGCACTGTCGAGCTGAACAGAATCCTCAGGACAGCCTCTACCAATCAGTGAGGACAGTTGGCCACCCCAGGTCTCTCTAATGCCCAGCATCTGGTCCAGCTCATGGCCGCAGTCTTGCTGAGTCTTTGGCCTGGGATGTAGGCAGGGGGGCACCTCAGAAGGGAGGTTTCTAAATCTCAGCTGCCCTACAATTTCTGGCAGCCCTTAAAAACCACAGAGCCCGATTTACAAAAATTAGTCTTGCTCCTGGGAAGGTTGTGGATAGGGTGTGACAGTGGGGCTGTTTTTTATTTACTCATCATGAGCTGGGAACAGTCTGAAGGCAACCCCCAGCCTCTCTCAGTCTGCAAGCCCCCTGAGAGAACCCAGGGTAGCAGGGTTCCCACGATGCCCGAGCGTGGGAGCCACCCGGGGCCCCCTTTTGATGTGGGATGCGCTGTTTCCTCCGAGTCAGCGAGAACATCCTCCTGCCCTGGACAGGAGTCTGCTGCCCGCAGGCCTCCCGGAAGGGGGGCCGGCCTGCACTCTCTGCTCCACCCTCTTGGGGCCCAGCCTGGCAACGGGTAGGAGGAAGCCATCAGGCCCCCTTGAGATCTGCTCTGACCAGAAGCCAGGCCTGGCTACCCCAGGGTGGAGATGGGTCCCACTGCCACACTGGTTTTCCTGCTGCCTTTCCCACCTCTGCTTCGAGTCCTGTTCTTCCTCTGCCCTCAACCCCACACAGATACTACTACCTTGCTCAGGGTAAAATCCAACTTCCTTACCCTATATGAGATAGCCAGTATCTATCCCTTGAACTCCATTTCCTTGTGCTCACCCCTCACTCATTCTATTACAGCCTCCCTGATCTTTGTGCTATTCCTTGAACACGCCAGCCATATTCCCACCCCAGGGCCTTTGCACTTGCTGATCTCTCCCAGAATGCTCTTTCCCAGATGTCTTCATACTTTGATCCCTCACTTAACACAGATTTCTGCTCAAATGTCACTTTATCAGAGACCTTCCCTACCATTTTACTCCAGAGAAATCTTTGTTTTTTCATTACCTTATCAATTGATTGATTGTCTTAGCACTGACCATGACCTGATTATAAAGTCTTTGGTCTGACCAGGCCCTTCCTGCCTCTGTGACCTCATATCCTACCCCCTCCATCTCTCTCCTCTGGACACATCTGCTGTGGCTCTAACCCACTGAGCATGGTCCCCTGTCAAGGCCTTTGTAGCTGCTGTACCCTCTACCTGAAGGCTTTCCCTCCAGATGCTGAATGGCTCACCTAGGTCTCTGTTGCAAATGCCACCTCATCAGAGAGACCTTCCTTGACCATCTGGCTTCAACCCTATTTATAGCACATAGCAGGTGTTTGATAAACACTTGTTGCATGTATGAAGGAAGCCTGAATATCGTGAAAACATTCTGAGCAGATGACTCCCATGCACATGCTCAGGCACACTCTCCCCATGTGTTCTTTGCACATTTGAAGTGAGCCTTGAAGCAGCGGTCCCAGAGAAACACTGTCTGCAGCCTTTAGTGCCCTGGAGCTTCTCTGCCAGCACTCACGCTAAGTCGGCATCCTGCGCAACAACCCATGCAAACTTTCCCTGAGAAATTCCAGAAATGCTCCACATCCCACTTGGGGCAGAGGTTCCATGGTGAGGTTTTGGGCAACCCAGGCATTGCACACAACTGTCTTAGTAAATGTGCCACATATAGAGTGGGGTGTTCTCCGTGGTCAAATATTCCAGGCACTCACCATGAGCCCAACGCTGCTGTCATGCTTCACTCCCTCATCTAATCATTCCCCAAAGTCTGTGACATCTCATCAAAGAGGTGAAGTGATTGTTCAGTGGTAGAGCCAGGGCTCCAGCCCAGGCTGTCAGACTCCAAAGTCTGTGCTCTTAGCCATGCTACACCAACTAAGTTCCCTCACCATGGCTTAGAGGACCATATAGGAGGCTGTGTCTGAGAGAAAAACCCCTGGGACTAGTCTGGGAAAAAAGGATGGGGCGTTTGGCTTTCCTTCTTGCCAAGAAAAAGCAGAGATGCTTCATGTCTGCACCGGCTGGAAGGCAATGTTCAAAGGCAGGATGAGATAATGCAAGATTTTCCAAGCTGCTGTTCCTCACACTGTTCCCTACTCTTTCCCTGCCTGGGCACCTCTGCCACACTGTTCCTCCTATCCATACTGTCTATTTCTAATTCACATCTATCCTTTGAAGACAGGTTCAAAGGCCACTGTCTTCATGAGGACATTTCTGATCTACCTTAAGTGGATTCATAGCCACCCCCTTTTAGTTCCCAAGGGACAATCTTTCTTTTCTTTTTCTTTCTTTCTTTCTTTCTTTTTTTTTTTTTTAGGATACAGACATCATATCTTGCTTTCTGATTGTGTGGTTCCACTTCTATCTCTTCTGCCAGATTGTGAGCTTCTAGAAATGTGTCTGAACCAGCCCTATGACCCCAGGATTGTGGCTGAAACTCCACGCAAATGGGTTCTCAGGAAGTACTGAATGGAGGATGGAACCAAAGGAGAAATTGGCCTGCTAGCTCTGTGGTCCCTTCAGAGGACCCATGGTGCCCTTAGAAACTGCAGTTCTAATACCAAATGTCCCCCCAGAGACAAGGTTGAAGCAGGAATAGCAAATACATGGCATACATAGTACTATTGCCAATCCTCCACCCATGGCAGGCATCGCCAATCAATCCCAGCACTCCTTTCTACTGAGCCAAAAATGCAACTTCAGACTCCTCCTCAAGAGCGCTCCAGGAAGATGTAACCATTCAAGCAGAGATGGTGCATGAGATGGAATCTGTTTGTCGTTTGTTATATGGATGATGGGACTACGGCCAAGAAAAGGGAAGTGACTTCACAAAGGTCACCCAGCTGGTTAGTGGTGCAGTTGGCACTGGTTCCCGGAGTTTCTGAGTCAGAGGCCAGGGCTGACCCCATCAGGCTGATCTGTGGGGCACCTGGAGTTGAGCAAGCTTTCCGAGCCCACTGTACCCTACAGGTAGGCTGAAGTTTTTGACCTGGACCCTGAAGTTGGCTCAGGCCCAGGCTGTATGAGAAGCTATGCAAGTGGACCCATCTGCCTGCTCTGGCTGCCTCTCTCTATCCCAGGTATAAAGGGAAGTTCAGGACCCCGGGGAAGAAGGAAGACACATGGACATTCCCTTTAGGCCAGCTGAGTTTCCATCTCTCTGCCCACATCTGGCTTTCCTTTCCACCCCTACCAGACATGTCACATTCTCTGATGATGGGTTCCAGGTCCCTCGATTGGCCTCAAGGGTCCTCCGGACACCTGACACTTACCCTGTGGTCCTCTGGAGGCCCTTGGGAGGCTCCAGCCTCAGTCAGTTGGGTCCAAGTGGGTGAGGAGAGGGCAGTAGTGAGAGTGCCACGTCAGGGGAGAGGCCCAAGGAACAGCACCTGGAGAGGCTCCATGTTCCTTGGGTCTGCGCCCCTCCCCCACCCCCATTCAGTGCCCCCTGCACCCGTACCTGACCCCCTGACCCCCACAGTCCTGGGGCCAGCCAAGTCCCCACTCCTACTCTCTCCCAGGGCTTGCAGGCCAAGGACTTCACGGTGAGCTCCAGGGTGCCCCAGGGGCCCGGCAAAACCTACAGGCCAATCACAGCCACTGTGTGGAGGCCTTTGCTCATTCCCCCTTTCTGCCTGGACAAACCGCTGAGCCTCTATGGGTCTCAGTTTCCCCTCTGTCAAATGGGACCTCTCATCCCTGCCCCTGTCCACTCCTAGGGAATAAAGGGTGCAAAAGTCCCCTACAGACACTTTTTGAGGGGTGGTGGCCACTTAGGGCCAGATGTATCCAGAGGCCTGGGGGCTCAGCCTCACTCTCCTTCAACCCCCTGGGCTCCCAACCCCCCAGAGCAGTGCTCTCTCAGGGGAACCCTGGCAGGGGAGGGCCAGGCTGGCGGTTCCCACGGCCCAGGGCAGCCACATGCAGACAGGAGTGTGTGGTTTGGCCTCCCAGGGAGCAGGGCAGGAAGTGCTTCAGGTCTGGGGCCGTGGTGGTGTTTGGTTTGACCTTGTGGTGAGGCGCCTGGGGGAGGGAGCAGAGACTGCACCCCAGTGAAGCCAGGAAAAGGGGGAGGGTGGACAGGCAACAGGCCCACGGGGACACGGTGAGGTGAGGTGACTGACGGTGAGACTTGTCATGTTGTACTGTTCAGTACTTTGTTGTTTTCGCAGCATTGAAACGTAATGTCTATTAAAGCACTGGAGAACAGAATATGAATTCTTTAAAATAAAAACGTACAATCATTGGTGGTGGAAAGTAAAAAAAAATGGGAGGAAAACACCCAAATACACCTACCACATCAAAGCCCACCCCAAGATGGGTTTCTGCCTCCTGCTTTGGCCTCACCTGCGGCATATTCTCAATATCCAGAGGGGACCTGTTACAGCAGAATCACACTAGTCTCTCTCCAGCTGACAACCTTGCTGGCTTCCATTTCACTGGGAATAAAAGCCAAAGTCCCCCCGCAGCCTCAGGGCCCTAGAGGACTGGCCCCATTTCATCTCTGACCACCCCCCCCCCCACCTACTACATACCCTCTGCAGCCTCTCCACCCATACTGACCTCCTCAAACATACCAGGTCTGCTCCTGCCTCAGGGCCTTTGCACAAGCTGTTCCCTCTGTCTGGAATGCTCCTTCCCCAGTTCTCTGCATGGCTTACTTCTTAACCTCCTTTAGTCTTTGCTCAAACGTTTGATTCTCAGTGAAGTAACCTCTTCTGACCTCTTTATTTAAAATTACATCACTCTCATCAGCCCTTATGTGTCTTTCACTCTTTATTTTCCCTCTGCAGCAGTTACTCCTCTCTGGACCACATTCCAGGATTTATTTATTTAGGTTATTATTCATCTCTCACTAGACTGTGGTTCCAAGAGGGTAGGGATTATCTACTTTGTTCATCATTGCATCTCTAGGGCCCCAGACAAGGCCTGGCACACAGTAGTTGCTCAATATATATGGGTTAATTCATTTAAAAACAGATAAGCTATAGAGAAGGTCAAAAGAAATAGCAAACTGTGACAGATAAAAAGATGACAGCTAAAGGGTTAATGCCCCTAATGCATAAGGAATGTGTACAAATCAATAAGGAAGCAATAAATAGCCCAAGAGAAGGACAAACAAAAGGAATAAACAGGTAATTGGCAAAAGAAGGAACCACAGCAGCCAGCAAATGGGAAGAGGTTCTCAGGCTCACTGAGAACCAGAGGTAGGGAAATGCCACTCAGGGCACCTCTGTGGCACCACTCAGGTTGGTGTGGGGTGCGAGTCTGCTAGGGATGGAAGGAGAAGAACCCCTTCCCACTGCTGACGGGTGATGCAGATGGTGCGTGCAGGCTTGAGAACACCGGCACTGTGACATCTGGCCTCGTGCTGGACAGTAGCCCCGCCTCATGGGTGCAGAAGCCAGGGGCCAGAGAGGGCCATGAGTTCACTAGGGTCACACAGTGAGCGGAGAGGCTGAAGTTGGGCCCATCCACTCCCCCCGGGTCTCCATGACACCCTGTGGCATCAGGGCCCGGTCTCTGGGACCCTGGGGTGGACAGGCAGGGGAGGGGAGGGCACCCCCAATACCCTTGCCGACTGAGGATTTTGGATCACACTCCCAACTGGGGGACCCTGAGCAAGTGGCAGCCTTTTGGAGCCCCGTTACTCCCCCTGAAGAGTGGGGAAAATCGGACTGGCCAAGTGGGGTTTCTGTGGGCACAAAGACAGGCAGCGCATGTAAAAGCTGTGAGATGAAGCCTGGGACAAAGCACGGGCTCAGTAAATGGAAACAGGCCTGCAGCTGTCCCCTCGCTCCCTTCCACCACGTGGGGTGGAAACTCTGAGTCTGCCCCACAGCTGCGTTCCAAAGTGCTGGACGCTGCCCTCTCAGGAGACAGGGCGGATCTTCCCCACCCCTGCGTGGCCCCCCGGGCCCAGATTGCCAGCTGGCTCCCTGCCCTGTCATAGGGGCAGTGGAAAAATACCCAGGCCAGGAGGACACTCCAGCCCCATTGGCTGTGTGACCTTGGGCAAGTCGCTGCCCCTCTCTGGGCCTCCTGTCCTGCTCCCCACCCAGGGCTGAGATGTGATCATACTTCGGGGCGGGCAGTTTTAAAGCTTTGCGTGCCATGGACCCCGCTGAGCTGGCACACGTGAGTGGTAGTGGTCTTAGCTGCTCCATTTGGCCGATAGGGAAACAGGCTAGGGAGGTGAAGCCATGCACCCAAGGTCACCCAACCAGGAAAGGCCTGGACTCGGGGTCTGTGTTAGTCTTGTGGGGCAGAAGGAAGTACCGAGAAGGGAGCAGGGAGGAAGAGGAAAGGTGGAGGGATGCAATAACAGACAGATGGACAGAGACACAGAGAGCCAGACACAGGGACCCTGTTATCAGCTGAATTGTGTCCTCCTAGAACTCCGATGTTGAGGTCCTTACTCCCAGTCCCTCCTTTGGAGACAGGGTTCCTGCAAAGGGGACTGGAATGAAGTCTAATGACATTGTGTGTGGGAGCCTAGCCTATGACCAGTGTCCTCACAAAGGAAACTGGACACATGAACACAGAGCCTAAGAGACCGTGAGGAGGGCCATGAGGGCTCTGGGGTACGGGGGGACCAGGGTGAGGCCTGGGGGGCTGGCTGCAGGGCTCCTTGGAGACCCCCATCCCTCTCCCCCCATAGGCTGTGCCCTGGCAACAGCTGCTTCAGCCGGGAGGAACCCGACCCGCCCCTCATTCCGAGGCAGCTCCATGGGTCCTGTGCCCACACATCCCCCTGCCCACCACCCCGCTCTGAGCCACACAGCATATTCTCAGCTGGGCTTCCTTGGGGAAGAGGGTCAGGAGCCTTGACACAGGCTTGTCTGGCTGGGCAGGGTCTGCCTGGGTGGGGAGGGATGAGAAAGCCCTTGACGGTTCCAACCTCCCCCCTTGCCAGGCCAATGTCAGTTCTTAGGGTAACAAGAGGCTCCCAGGGGGCAGAGGAGGGGAAGCAGCACAGACTGGGCGGGGGCACATGGCTGGGGAGAACAGAGTTCCAGCAGGTCACAGGAGGACGTGTTCAATGATCAGTACAGCACCTCCAAGGAGAAATTCTTCTCCCCACAGCCCTCTTGAGCTCAAGCACACTCTATAGCTCCCCAATGTTGGCAGCACCAAGCCCAGGCTCCCCTAAGTCCCCACACAATCCGGCTCTGTACCCCATTTGGGAAAAATCTCAGCCCCTACTGTTCCAGCAGGAAACCTCCATCCTTGTATGGTTTCCAGAACCTGCTGGACACATTCTCTCCTCCACCTCTTTGCACCTGCAGTGCCACTGCCTGACTAGTCCTTCTGACCAGCACCGCACACCCCTAGCCCTTCCCTGAATGTGCCATGTTCTCCAAGCCTCGCTGAATTGCCTCTACCTGGAACAGCCTTTTTTCAGATCTGGTTACCTCCTCAGAGGGGTCCTCCCTGACCTGCTCACTCCCTCTCGGCCACACCACCCCAGCACTTCCCTCTCCAGCCACTGTGTTCATTTAGCTCATTTACTTGCCGTATGTCTGTCTCCCCGTCTCTCTGGGCCCAGTGTGTCTTGTTCAATTCTGTGAACACACACCCACGATACATACTTGGAGAATTAATATTGAGCAATAAAAGCTGAGTAATTCCCAGCCTCCACTGAAAGACTGGATTGCATAAAGTCCATCAGCGACTAAGAAATCCAGTTCACCTGGAAACCCACTGAACATACGGAGAAGGGGTGTAAAAGGTTCCTGGTACAATTCTTATGATCACTTTGTAGGATACATGCGAGTATTTTCTATTCTACTCTACTTTATTCTATTCCATTCCATTCCATTCCATTCCATTCCATTCCATTCCATTCCATTCCAAGAGAAATCTGGTTACAACCTTTTGATTTCATAACGCACCAGTGGGTTCCATCAATACAGCTCCAGAGAGAAGATTCTCAAATTTTTGCTGAACTTCCCTGGTCCTGCCCCCTCCCACACCCACTTGGGCTTGTTGACTACTCTTGCTGTCATTCCGGGGCCTGCCAGACCCCCCTTCTCACAATAGATCCAAGCAGCTACCCACAAGGAACACTCCAGTCCCATGACCCCAAGTGGATGAGTCCCTCCTGCAACATCTCCCCAAGAGGACATCCTGACCTCCACAGGGCCCCTCTCTGTTGGCACAGGGCCTGCCTGAGGCTGGGGCCACATGGGGTGCACCTCTGCTTGCACCCCTCCTCTCCTCCTGGAGGAAGGACCTGGGGGGAAGATGCAGGGAAGAATGACAAGGCTGCTGTAGTCCACCTGAGGAATCATGAGTCATCTGCCCACTCAGAGCCCTGGCGGTGGCTCCCTTGCCCCCACACCGACCTTCTCCCTGGACGCTAAGAGTCCTAAGTGCCACTGCGGCAGTATTGCGAGGAGTAGACACGGTGTTCAGGTACATCGTGTCCCCACACAATGGACACCCTGCCTCCCTTTTCCAGGTGAAGAGGCTGAGGCTCAATGATGGGGAAGGACGCTCCTTCCCCAGACAACACAACTCACAAGTGCCTGAGAGGGGATCTAAACCAAAGTAGTCACTTTCAAAGGTACAGAAGCCAGACAAGGTGGCCAGCTTTAGGGTCCCTTCCCTTCTGCAGCCTGGACGTGGTGACCTCAAAGGTTATATCCAGGGCCGACCTTTGCTGGTCTTCCCTGGATCATGCCACAGCGATATAAGCAGAGCTGGCTTTTGGTGCCTGCCTGGGGCCTGAGACAACCCACACCCCACTTGGTCATTTCCCTTCTGGTCTGTCCCAAGGTCAAGGGCTTTGCTCCTCCTCCTCACTCCCACTCCCTCAAGCTGAGACTGATGGGAGTCAGGGCTCCAGGGCAGGCAGCGGACAGACTAGCTGGGTCCCTATCCTGGAGCCTGGAAATGCTCTCACCCGGGGATTTCCACCCTCTCACTATGATCGTAGGACGCATGACGGGGTTCCCTTCCTCAGTGAAATCGTGCGGGGAAAGCCGATTCACAGGAGATTCCTAAAAGGGCTGCTCTGGCTAGAACAAGAGCAGGGAGGCTGGCTCCTGTGTGCCTGACTTCTTATCCACCACCCCCTGCTGCCACTACCCCAGGTGACTCGGGAGTCTCAGCAGCGGGTTGAAAACCACAGTATTAGCCCAAAGTCCCGGCGATACTTCAGGTGCGGCCTAGGGAGGAAATATTCTCAACAACGGGTCAGTGCTGGTTGGAGCCTCCGCAGGAGGTGGCCAGAGGCTGGGGAGGGGAGGGGTGGAAACCCTCTGAAACTTCCAAGACAACACAACACCCGCTCTGCAATCCTCGTCCTCTGAATTCCAATCCCTGCTCTCCAGCTGGGGGACTGTCAGAAGGTAACACACCCCTCCCAGCCGGGGCCTCCCCACCTGCAACGGTCACGATAGAACCGTGTTGGGGGGGGAGGGCAGGTAATAAATGAGGCGCGGCAGACAGTTTAGCCAGTGATACACGTGGAGCTCACTCCATACTCCATTTCTGTCGCTTTGACACCCCACCCCACCCCCGCTTGTGAATTGTGTGCTCCTGGGGGTGTATGTACCAACCCTCCAGTGCTTGGTTTCCTCGCCTGTAAACTGGGGGTGATGCCGGGACCTACCTCGTACCGAGTCCCCGCGCATGTTGGGAAACCAGCGAGAGCACGTTAGGGGGCTTAATGAAGGCTTGGCACAACGCGGGTACCTGCTAGACAGGCCCGCGACTGTTGGGGTCGCTGCGATGGATCGCGCGCCCCTAGCCCTGGGGGGCAGCCACCCTGCGCCCCCGGGGCCCGTCTTACCCCGGCGGGATGGAGGCGCGTGCGCTCGCGCTGGCGGCGCGCTGGGGCCCGGGCCGGTTGAGGTTGTTCTGCCCCGGGGTGGGCGCGCCGCCGGGGGCGCTGGGGCTCCGCGGGGGCGCCCCGGGGGGCGGCGCCGGCTCGGCGGGGCCCGCGGCGGGCGCGGCCCAGAGCGCGGCGCCCGCGAAGGTGGCGCTGGGGCGCACGGCCAGCGCGCCCGGCGGCCCTCCCGGAGGCCCTCCCGGCGGCGGCGGCGGCGGCTGCGGGGGCGCGGGGGGCGCCTTGCGGCGCTGCGAGGCCAGGATGGCGTTGGAGGCGGCGCGCGTGCTGTTGACCAGCAGGCACTGCTGGCACGAGCAGGGCTGGCCCGAGCTGGCGCCCACGGGCCACGACTGCGACTTGGGGATGGAGCCGACGGTGAGCGGGTAGGCCAGGTCCAGGCGGCGGCGCAGGCGGCGGCGGCGGCGCGTCTGGCGGTTCATCTGCGACATGCTGTTGAAGTAGATGAGGTAGCAGAAGCCGAGCGACGAGAGGTCGAGCCACGGGTGCTGCTTCTCGTAGGCGTTCTGGATGGTGATGCAGATGTCCATGTCGTAGGCCGTCCACGCGCCGCCGTCGTTCTCCCACTCCCACACGATGCCCTTGCCCGGCGCCGACGACGGGTCGTAGAAGTTGCGCCGCACGGGCCGCATGGTGCCTGCGCTCACAAGGGGAGGGCGGTCAGAGCGCGCGGCCGGGGTGCGGGCCGGGAAGGGGCGGGGCGGGCCACGCCGGCCTCCTGCTCGCCCCTCCCCTCCCTCCTGGGGCTTCAATTCAAGCCCCAGGCCCGAATTCATCTCTTCCCCAACCACTCCCCCACTGGCTCGCTCCTCCCTCCCTCCCTCCCTTCCTTCCTTCCTTCCTTCCTTCCTTCCTTCCTTCCTTCCTTCCTTCCTTCCTTCCTCCCTCCCTCCCTCCCTTCCTCCTTCCTTCCTCCCTCCCTTCTTCCTTCCTTCCTTCCTTCCTTCCTTCCTTCCTTCCTTTCTTCCTTCCTCCCTCCCTCCCTTCCTCCTTCCTTCCTCCCTCCCTCCCTTCTTCCTTCCTTCCTTCCTTCTTCCTTCCTTCTTTCCTTCCTTCCTTCCTTCCTTCCTCCTTCCCTCCCTCCCTCCCTCCCTTCTTCCTTCCTTCCTCCTTCCTTCCTTCCCACCTTAGTTCCTGCATTCATATCTTCCTGGGTTTCCTTCATTCAATAATTCTTTCATTGGATCTTCACCCATGCCCGCAGTCATCCCTTCTGCTCCTCCCTGATGCATGTCTTCTCACTCCCTAATTTAATTCATGCATTCAGCCATTCTCTCACTTACTGCCACCCTGTTTAAAAATGTGCCACCCCTCCACATACTTCCTTTCCTCTCTCTCCATCCCTGCTTGGTTTTCTCCATCTGGCATAAGTTCTATTTTACAGATTTATCTTGTTTTCTGTCTCCTCTCGCTAGAATGTCACCAAGGCAGGGACTTCGCGTTCCTCACTGCTGCTGTATCCCCGGCACCTGCACACAGTAGGTGCTCAGTGGAGAGTTGCTGAATGTCTGGATGCATTCAGTAGTTCAGACTCGGATCGTCTTTGAGTTTGGTCACTCTTGTGTTCCTTCCATCCCTCCATCTGTCCATCCCCCTTCGCCCACCAATTCCTTTGTTTTTTATTCATCTGTTTGTTCACGTGTGCCTTCCTTGAACAGATATTTGCTGACCGCTCTTTGGGGGGGGCTCCACGCCAAGTGTACATTCAGAATGCACACAATCACCTGATAAACCCCAGTCAGGTGAGCATTCTCACCCCCATTTAAAAAAAAAAAGTTTTGCTCCCAACCACAACTTCATGTTTCCCAAAGCTCTAGGTGCTGAGAGTGAGGCTCCCTGGAACCCTGCATGAAAACAGAGATAAGGCAAGGCCCTGGCTGCAGGACTTCTCAGACGCTTTAGCCCGCTCTGTGCCTTGGGACCACTGTGGAGGGATTGCTTTGCTGGGTTCATTTGGCACACCTGACTGCTCCTCAACTGTGGGTAAGTCCCTTCAGTCTCCCTTAGTCTCGGAGCCTCATCTCAAAAATGAAGGTGATGCCAGCCCATGACGCTCCCCTCTCCCTGGCACAGAGCTGCGGGGAGGATTGGGTGGGAATGGCCAGAGAGCCCAAGGGCTGGGCTGGGCACCAGGGGAGGGAGGCAGGCAGACTTCAAGTCCCACTGCCCAACTTGCCAGCTCTGTGCCTGTGGTGTGGTGACTCAACATCCCTGAGCTTCAGCTTTCTCATCTCTAAAATGGGCACAAGCCACCAACCCCACAACCCCCTTGTGGGGCTGTGAAAAGGATCACTGATGATTCCAAATTCCATCATTTCCAGACCCACCCTCTCCCTCTGAGAGCCAAACTTGCCAGCTGCCTCCTCAGCACGTTGCTGAGGAGGCCCATCAGGCATCTCAAACTACCCCCTGCGAAAAGATCTGCTCTGATCTTTCCCCACCCTAAACCTGTTCCTCCTGAGGTGCTCCTCATTGTGATTGCTGGCAGCTCTATCCTTCCAGCTGCTTGGGCCCCAGTACCACCCCTGCCCCCAAACTTGGATTCATCCCTGACTTATCTCATACCTTATATCCAGTCTATTAGTAGAGACAGTCACCTCTACCTTCAAATACACTCTAGACCTGACCACTTCTCACTGCATTGATTCCACCTGGTCTAACCACTGTCTCTCTCCTGCCTGGACTGTTGCAGTAGACTGATGACTATTCTCTGCTTCTGCCTGTACCATCTGTAGTCTGTTTCCCACATGGCAGCCAGAGGGACCTTTTTTTAAGGCAAATCAGATTACATCTTTCTTCTGCTCAAAACTCTCCCATGGCTCCCCTCTCACTTGCAGTAAAAGTCAAAGTCCTCACTCTGACCTACGAGGCCCCCATTGTCTACAAAGCTCCTACCAAGTCCCATGAGTCTACAGAATCCCGTCTTCCTCTCTGCCTTATTACCTACCGCCTCTCTCTGGCTCACTCCACTCCAGCTACCATGGTCTCCTTGTGGTTCCTCCAACACTCCAAGCACTGTCCAGCCTTGGGGTTTTGCAACTGCTATTCCCTCCACCTGGAATATGACTTAGTGGACCCTAGATGTTCTCATGGTTTCCTGCCTCCATTCTTTCGGGGCTCTGCTCAAGTGTCACCTCTTCAGAAAGACTTTCCCAGACCACCTTTCTAACACAGCTGTCCCGGTTGTCCTCCTCTTACCTGGCTTTCTTTTTCTTCCTGGCACTCAGCACTACCTGATACGATATATTAATCTGCATACTTCCTTTATTCGCTGTCTCTTCCCATTAGGCTGTCAGCCCAAGAGGTCAGGGATCTTGACTGCTTTGCTCACTGCTGTATCCCCAGGGCCAAGCACAGAGCCTGGCAGGCAGGAGACCCTCACAACGTGGAGGGCATTACTGCTATTAACTGGCACAACCCCAAGGTGCCTGGCTGAGGGATCTGCAGCCAGATGGGTGGGGACCCACCATGAACCTTCCTGAAGACCCCTGCCTCCCCCCCGCCTCGCTCAGGCTTCTCTCCCGAGCATAGACTCTCCTTGACCTTCACTTGGATCCCTACCCAGGGCTGAAACAGCTTGTGCTCTGCTCTCCTGGATTCTGTCAGAATCCCAAGGGCTATGGACTACCCCTGCCTCCTGTCAACTGCCCAGACTCCAAGAGCTGGGAAAATCAAGGCGGAGAGCTGTAGTCATGGATGCGAGAGAGACATGTGAGGGTGGAGTCCCTGGACTCCTATATTGTTCAAGCCAATCATATGAACACCCCTCCGCCCCGCTCTGCTGCCCTGTCTCCCGGGCTGCCTCATTCTGATGCCTGATTTATCATTTTAATTGAGTGTGTGCATATTGATTTTTTTCCTTGACAATGCTGTTCCTCCAGGGCAGGCCTGAGAGGGGATTAGAGGCAACATTTCTGAATTCTGTTCCTTCTCTGCTCCTGAGTGCTGGTCTTCTCTCCCCAGAGCCTGTGTGCCCATCTGCAAAATGAGGGCTCGTGATAGATGGTCTTCAGGTCTGACATGTGTCAAGTACGACCATTAGCCTCCTAGTGAGGGTTAAGGCACCTTGTTACCTGAAAGGCGTAACCCCTGGATGGTAAGGGAAAGGATGGGAACTTGCTTTACTTAACCACCTCTGTGTGTCAAGTTTTGAGCTGGGCAGGGCAGGGTCAGAGGTGGGAGGTGCACAGTGAAGTGGTTTAGAGAAACAACTCAGAAGTCTCACAGGCCATGTGCAAATCCTGGCTGCACACAAAGCCTCAGTGTCTTCATCTGTAAAATGGGGGTATGAATAAAAACCCCAAAGAAGTACTATAGGACAAAACAAGACGATGCTTGTCATAGGTGCCCAGCAGAGTGCTTGGTCCCCGTAAGTGCTCAATGAATGCTAACTAGGACAGTTGATATTACACACATTACCCACATGCCCCCTCTCCCCATCCTTATGCACTTGGTGAACTCCTATTCATCCAACAAAACCCTCCACGTGTCCATCTCTTCCTGGACTTGCTTTTCTGTTTCTGCTGCTATGGCCGGCATGTGCAGCTTTACACTGTACAACTGTCCTTGCATTGTCATGATTCATTTTTGTTCTTAATCTCCCTCACTGGTTGATGACTTTCAGGAGGACAAGAACCAGGTCGGACCCATGCCTGCATTCCCAGCACCAGGCACAGAGCCTGGCGCAAAGGAGGTGTCTGCAACGGAAACAGGCAAGCTACTTGGCACAGGTTGGGGCTCGGAGGGAGTGGAAAGGAGGAGGAGAGGCTGATGTCAATGGAGAGGGAGCAGAGACTGCAGCGGGAGCCAAAGCGCACACAGGTCCCCGGGGAAGGGGGGACAGGGCTCCAGAGGCCAGTGTTGGCCAGCTCCGTGACAAAGGACTCCGAACCCCTCCCAGCAGGTCAGGCCCAGCCAGCCCAGGCGTCCCTCTCTCCAGGGCTCTATTTACCACGTATCGATTTTCCTGCCTGTTTACTGGTAGTTATTAAAGGCTGCGTCCCTGGAGTCCTTTTGAAACGAGATTGGAACCTGGAGAGCTGGAGTAATTAGGGCAGCTGCTGTGCTCCCTGCTGGGCCCTGCACCCTGCAATGCCTGCTGCTGCCCGCCTGCCCCTCCATCCACCTTGGGGCTCCGGCTGGCCGGGGACCAGGCCGAGGGGGGTCGGCTGGTTCCCCCGGGGACATGCCTGGGCTGTGATCTTTAGATTTCTAGGGGAGCAGGAGCACTTCTCCTCCCCAGTGGCTTTGGCCTAGATTTTTGGCAACAACAATGGGTCTAAGATGGGGCTGGAGGTTCTTCAGCCTGGGAAACTGGGGGCCTGGAGACACAGCTGGTCTTTCTCACCCACCCACTCTGCTGAGTGTCCCTGAGCAGGACCACTTCCCTCTCGGGCATCCAGGGTACCCAGCGCACGGACCACAGTGGTACGTACTCCTCCTGTGGCAGTTAGGAACCTGTGACAAGCACAGACCGCTTCTGGGCCTGTTTTTGTGTGTCTACTTTTGTTGTCTGTCCCCTAAACTCCCCTTTGTTTCTTAAGAATGTTTGGTTGAAAAATTTCAATCTTGTTCCAGCTGAACCGAGGCAAAAGGAGCTTTGGCCAAATGTCAGCTGGAAGATTTCAGGAGCTGGGCCCGCTGAGACCGGGCGTGGGGGTGGCCGCAGCCACTACAGCCAGTTGAGTGGTTCCCGCCTGGGGCAGAGACAAGGAGAGAGATGGAAACATGGTGGGGAGTGAGAGATAGGTAGAGAGGGGTGCAGAGAGACGCACAGGCACAGAGAGACTGCCAAAGGGAAGCCAAGATCAAAATGGGAGATGTTGTGGCAGGTACCAGGAGAGCTGGGGGCAGCACGGGGAGCACGTGGGAGAGACACGAAGAAACAAAGCCCAGACCTAGAGACTGACATAGTCACGGAGAGTCAGAGAGAACAGGAGGTGAAGCCAAGAGACAAGGTAGAGCCGGGAGGAGAGACGAGGGGGCAGACAGTAGCTACAGCGAGCATTTACTGAGCACCCACTGTGTGCCAGATGCTGTGCTTGGCACTTTTCTTTACTAACTCATTTCTCCTTGCACACAGTTCCTTCCAGGGAGGGACCAGAATTATTCCTGTCTTACAGATGAGGCAACTGAGGCCCAGTGAAGTGAAACCTTGGGACAGCTGGGACTGATGCTCCATTCGTGGAGTAAAGGAAAGGCCATGTGGTACCAGTTCTCAGGGTTTCAACCCAGCTAAGCGGCAGCCTCGCCTAGGATACCTCCAGCGACGAGGAAGTCACTACCTAAGCTTTGCTCTCTGTGTTTAGCTGTAAGAGGTTTGTGCCCTGAGAATGTGGTGCTGATCTGACCCCCTTCCTGGAGGTGGGCTGTGTGGTGTCTAAGCACCCAGGTTTTGGCATTAAGAAGAAGTTGACTATAGAGAAGAGAGGGCCCCATGCCCTCCTGCCTGCCCCTCAGCCTCCAAAAGGCTCCTCCCCCTGGACTGAGCCAGCCCCAATGGCCAGCAAGGAAGCACTCCCTCTGGGGGTGGCTTCCTGCCGGGAAGTGATCTCAGTTTGGGGGGCACCCAGACCCCAATGGGAAGGAGGGCCCCGTGGGAGGTGGTCATGGGACTTCCTGTCAGGTGGAGGGAGTCCTGCTGCAGGCTGAGGCCTGTGACCGGACACTGGGCAGTGGATTGAGCATGAGCCGAGCACCCACTAGATGCCGGGCCTCAGTGAGGGACTTTAGGGTAGCTGACTCCTCCACCAACCCAGAAGTAATCATAACACCACCAGCTCCCAGAGAACACACTTCTTGGCTTAGGTTCATGTAAACTCCTGTAATCCTCATGACAGCCTAATGAGATAGGGAAATTATTACCCTATTTTAGGGGCAAGGAAACGGAGACAGACAGTGGTTTAGGAACATGTCCAAGGTTACATGTGAGCAAGTGGTCTAGCCAGACCCCATGACTGGTTGCCTGGCTCCCATCGCTGTCCCCTTCACCGCTCTGCTCTACTCCCACTAGACCATTTTCCGGAGGAGGACACCGAGGCATGGAGGTCGGGCAAGGCACACGGCTGAGGCTCCAGCCTATTTGACCTTCCAGAATAGAAGTTCTCTCCCTTAATCCCCAGTGCCTGTCTGCATGGCTGGCCAACGCCCTCTGACAGCAGCAGCAACAGCAACAGCTACAACCATCTCGATTTATCGACTGCTCCTGTGCTCGACCCCCAGCACAGGAGCACCCCCAGCACAGGGTCAGGGGTTTATGTGTGCCACCCAGTCTCCACATCGCCTTACAGGTACTAGCCCCATTTGGAAGATGGGGCAAGTCAGGCTCCTTGAGGAGATGAGGAAGTGTGGCTAAGGCAGGGGCCTGGCTGGGATTTGACTGGCAGGCTGTGGCCCCCAGGGCACGTCCCCCCCCCGCCCTGTGATCAATAATCCCGCAGCATTCTGTTTGCCTTCAAACTCTCCCAGGGGACTCGTCAGGCAGAGCCGTGGCCCATTAGTGGTTTCTGCACATTTGAAGCTGGCCCAGGCTCCCCAGGGTCGGCTGGCAGCCAGGCCAGGACAGTGGGGAGGGTGGGGAGGGGAGGGCCGGGCCGGGCTGGGCTGAGGGGCTGCGTGGTGCTGGATAGGCTACTGCCTTTAAATGGGTTTTGAAAGGCCCTCGCCCCAGAGGCTCCTGGCAGCTGGCAGCTGGCTGTGCCCACTTTATGGGCTGCGTGTGGGGCTTCTCGGTCACCTGGTTTCTGGCACACTTGGGTTCTGCCCCCCTGGCACAGCAGTGACAGCTACAAGTGGGAAATGAGGGGGTAGGGAATAGAAAAAACAGACAGTCTCCGTCTCCTGTGTGGCCCTGGGCGGCTGACCTGGCTGCTCTGAGCCTCTCTTTCCTCATCTCTGAAATACCCTTAATGATAGTAGTAAATGCCCACAGAGGACCTACTACGCACCAGAGTCTGTTCTAAGTGCTTCTCATATGCCAACTCTCAGTCCCCACAATGCTCTACAGAATGGTACGTTAGCATCATTGCATGGTCCAAATGCTGTAGCACAAAGAGGTGACATGACTTGCCCCAAATCACACAGCTACTAAGCTATTAAGCCAAGATATCACCCAGACGGATCTGAACTTCTACCCACTTCTACCGCCACCAGCCCGGTCCAAGCCACCGTTATTGCTGGCTTGACTACTGTAGTAGCCTCTGCCCTGTGTCCCAGCTTCCACCCTCTGCACCCTGCAGGGCATCCTCAGGTGGCAGCCAGAGCCAAACTCAAGTCTGACCACATCACTCCTGTGCCCAATACCCATCAGTAGCTCCCTAGTGCCCTTAGGAATCACAAGCTGTCTGTACAGCCTCACACTCTAACCACACCAAGCTTCTAGTTATTTTCTGAACACACTGCATGCCTATGCCTCTGTGTATTTGCACATGCCGCTCCCTGTGGCATTCCATCCACCTGCCCCATTCTCCTCCCTGCTGAGTTCCCAAGCAATCTCCCAGGTTCAGCTCAAGCACTGAGCTGAATTTTCTTTGCCATCCTTAGGGAGAATCACACCCTTCTTGGGGCTCCCATAGCACCTTGCACTTGCAGTATCCCCGTTAAAGCACACAGCTCACTAAAATATTGAGGCTGTGTTCCCTCCAGCCTGGGAGCCTCTCAAAAGTTGGTCTGGCTTTCAGCCACCTTAGCATCCCCTGACAGCCTGGATCACAGGGATTGGCACTTGGAGAATGCTGGCTGAATGAAGGAAAGAAGGACCAAATATATGAGTGAACCTAAGTGAGTGCTACAAATGACTAGCTTGGAGATGGCAAGTTAGTGGTGGAAGGGAGTTTGTTCTCATCTGCATGCTATATTACATTTTTAAAAATGACCAGCATTCAAAAACTGGAGTAGACTCACTCAAGTCTGGATTTCAAAAATCCCAAAATATCCAAAGATGTGGCTGCAGGCACTGGCCTCCTTGGCAACCGTTAGCAGAAACTGAGTCACGGCCACCACATGCACGATTTCAAGTATTTATTGAGCACCTACTGTGTACCAAGCACTAGAGAGCAGCAAGATGAAAACCTTTGCCTTCCCAGCCCCTGCACACACTTCTGTTAGCTGCTGAGGCTCTGTAGGCATCTGAATTTTCAGCCTCTGTCAAAATGGGGAAACTGGGCCCCAGAAAGAAAAAGGACGTGGCCCAAATCACATAGAAATTAGATGCAGGGCAGCCCAGGTGGCTAGGCGGTTTAGTGCCGCCTTCAGCCCAGGGCCTGATCCTAGAGACCAGGGATCGAGTCCCACGTCAGGCTCCCTGCATGGAGCCTGCTTCTCCCTCTGCCTGTGTCTGTGTGCACCGACCCCCCCCCCCCGTGTGTCTCTCATGAATAAATAAATAAAAATTAAAAAAAAAAGAAATTAGATGCAGATCTTGAACTCAACCCCTTCTGTTACTTCCACAGGACCAGGTGACTAGA
Source organism: Canis aureus (assembly GCF_053574225.1). Taxonomy (NCBI): domain Eukaryota; kingdom Metazoa; phylum Chordata; class Mammalia; order Carnivora; family Canidae; genus Canis; species Canis aureus. The sequence continues at coordinate 14,025,867 of NC_135637.1, read as the reverse complement.
CATTGGCATGAATGAACCTTCATTCTCCAGGAGAGAGGAGCCAAGGAGAGCCCCATAATGGTGTGATTTCAGGTAAATTGTATGCTTCCTCTGGTGTGTTCTGCTTGCAGTTGGAAGAAGAGGGGACAGAGGCTCAGCAGTGGTGGGGCACAGCCTGTCACCGGGAGGAGAGGTGGCTATGCTGCAGCTGCTGCCAGGACTGTCCTGGCCGCCAGCACTGCCTCCTTTGATTGTCTTGTCCTTTGTTCTGCATTTCAGGGCATTCAGCTCCAGGGCCAGGTGCCAGACTCCCTCCCATACCCCATCATCGGCCTGCTACTACTGCCAGGGCAGGTGGAGGTAGCAGCCTGGAGCAGCTCCAGAGGTACAAGGGGAGGAGCCCAGAGAGGGAGAGGAGCTTAGCCAGGGTAGCAGATCTGGGTGACAGCCACACAGGATCCAGAGGAAACTGAGTCCTCAACCTGGTAGCTCGTGGGGCCCCAAGGTCATGAATAGCCCCACACCCTGGGACCTCCTTGGTGCCTGGCCTCCTGGATCACACCAGATAAAAGGGCCCTGAGGGCAGGGGTTTGTCTGTCCTGTTCACTGCTGCAGCCTCAGAGCCTAGGACAGTGCCTGACACATAGCAGGTGCTCATGACATTCCTGCTGCATGAATGAAGGAATTAATACTAACTACAATCCCTCGAGATAGGTGCTGCTGTTGGGTCCACATTAGAGAGGAGGAAGGGAGGCTGGGGAGGGAGTGCTGTTTATTCAAAGCCACAGGCCTGCCCCTCCTCTCCTGACCTATAGGGAACCTGGAGCCTGGGCCTCACCAGCAACACTCCCTGAAGCAGCCAGTTCCAGGTTTTGGACCCCATGTCCTCAGTGGGTATTGGCCAGGGGCAGCCGGGGACCGGAGAGGGTATCAGTGTCAATCAGAGGCTGTGTGGGCTATGTAGTGGGGGGATGACTGTCTTGGGGCCTGGAGGCTGTCCTGGGAGAGGCTACCCTGGGGTGTGATGCAGGAGTTAGTGGGAGGAGGGAGGCCCCGGGAGACGTGGATGTTAGGGGAGGGGAGCTGGGGAAGCCCCAGGGCACCCTCCACACCCTGAGAACTCCACTACACTGGGGACGGGAACTAGGGACCCCACCACCCAGGGCCTGAGTGGGCACCACAGCTATGACCAGTCCCACCCCATCGCCTCCCCACCCTGACCCCTCCTCATTAGCCTCCAGTCATGTGTTCTATCACCTCCCCATCAGAACTCCCATGCCTTCTCCTTCACTCCTCATTATCTTCTTTCCACCCTCCACCCCTGACCCCCCATGGAACCCCTACTGTCCTCTGTCCCCACCACGACAGCCACTATGACTCTCCCCGACACTACCACACCACCGCCTGTATCACGCCCGGACTCCACCTTACTGTAATAGCAGATCAGTCCCCTGCCCCCACCACGGCACTCACCACGTCCCTCACCTCTGGGTCAGACTCCACAGCAACCTTAGGAGGAGGCTGGGAGGTTGGGTGAAAGCAGGGAAGGATAGAGAGGGGAGAAGGAGGGGCAGGGGACAGGAGAGGAGGGGGAAAGGGCTGGCTGTGAGGAGGATCTGACCCAGGATCCCCCCCACCACACCCCAAGCCCCTGCAGGTATGGGCGGGGCGCTGGCAGCGCTGTCCAAGGTGCTGGGGCTGCCAGGCCTGGCACTAGGTGGGTGCTGCAGACCTGGATCTGAACGTCCCACCTACCTCTTCGTAGCTCAGGTGGGTGCTCCCCACCCTCTGAGCCTCAGCTTTGCTGTGTGAAAAATGAGGTGATGCCTACTGGCTGGGCAGAGGGAGCCCGAAGGACGGTAAGGATGTGCCTGTGTCAGCCCCCACCCAGCCTGTTTCAGCTCTGGCCTCCAAGGGCCTGTGATTAACGAGGCTGGTCCTGCAGCATGGCTCTGGGTCCCCTGGGACCGTCCGCTAAAGGGCAGCAGCTGGCAGCCCTGTGATGGGACCCAAGACGCCTCCCTGACCCCCTCCTCTCTTCTGTCACAGCCTACCTCTTCTACCTGGGCCTGAGGTCTCATCCAGGACATGCTGATGCTGCTCCCTCCACCTGGAAGTGTTCCTCAAACAGAACTTGTCTCAAGGGAGTCCTCTCTCTCCGAGCCCCCAGGCTCACACTGCCCACTTCACCTTCACCTGGCTGAAGGCAACTTGCACCTCTCCTATGGAGCATTTCGATGTTTTTCCTAGTTGAGCACGAGTGATAACTATGTGCAAAGTAATAGCCTTCGTGCTTTTCCCTATATTATTTCATTTAATCCTCATGATACCCCTCTGGTAGGGACTATTGGACTATTGTCATTCCCACAGAGGAGAGGACTGAGGCTTCCGGAGGTTAGGGAGTTTGGCCATGGTCACACACAGCCAGCAAAAGGCCAAGCTGGAATTTGGCTCTCTGTCTGAGTCAGAGCGTTCAACTGCTATTCCCATACTACGTATCTGCCTTTGACTTTACCAGACTCTGAGATCAACCTGGCGAGGGTCGTGTTCCTCTCTCTGAGTCCCCAAGACCCGGCCCGGTGCCTGTCACTGAGTAGGAACCCCTGAACTGTCAAATAAAAGTGAAAATGAGTTTACGTTATCAGAAGAGGCTCTTGGAGCCAGAAAAGCAGCCAGAGGCCAAAAGTGGTGGAAATGTAGGCAGTGTAACAGGTGGTAGTGGGAGACAGCCATGAATGGATCAGTTGGACCTGTTGCCACCATGGGACAGACCCCTCCCTGCCCAAATACACATCATCCTTCTTGCCTCTGCTGGTAAGCCCAGCTGCAGGAGCCTTCCAGATTGGCTGGGAGAAGGTCCCAAGGGGTCCTGTAACTAGGGAGCTGGTCCCAGAGGCCTCTGGGGTTGCAGAGGCCGTTCCTGCCTTGGTAAAGACCCTGACAACAAGCCCCAACAGAGCACCCTTCTCTGGGAGAAGAGGGAGGAGACTCTCAGCCCAGTACCAAATGTCACCTTGTTCTCCATCCCTGAGACTTGTCTGAGAGGCCTGGATTCCAGCTGGGGACTGAATGGCTGTGTGACCTTTGGGCAAGTCACTATCCCTGGGCCTCAGTCTCTCTATCTGTAACAATGTCCTGCCTAGGGGTCTAAATTCTCACCAGAATTTAGATGCCTGGTGATGGCTGTGCCAGACAGGAAATTCCTATAAGGGCAGTGACCAGGGCCATGTGGAGCCCAAGCTACCTGGAGAATGAATGATGTAGGCTTGGGAGACACTAAAATTAGCCACCCCCTGTCACTCCAGCCCTGAGGTTTGGGAGTGCTGGTGCAGCCTGCTTCGAGCCTGGGGGACAGCAGTTGTGGATGGTCCCTGGCCTGGCCTCTCCTGGCCTCAGCTGTCCCATCTACAGAATGGGCTGCCCTAAGTCACTCTAGCAGCAGAGGGAGAAGTGAATGGGAGACACCAAGTCAGAAAGGTGGCCTGTCCCTCTATCCCCCGCCATGTGAGTCCAGGAGGAAAATCCAGGCTCGTGAGGCCCCAACAGCAGGATGGGAGGCAGTTATCTTCAGGGAAGTTATGGCCTTGCAAGGGAGGCAGAAAGTGGTTCCCAAATGATCTCCCCACTGCTAGTGGGAGCCACCTCCTCTCCCTGAAGGCCACCGTGGCTCCCAGGTCCAGCTCTGCCCCCAGTTGCTGCACCCACCCAGGCAAACCCATTGACCTTGGTTTCCCACTCGTGAAATCTTGACTTGCCTGTGGTAGGGGGAGCTCAAGCCCAAGGAAGATGAGGAAAGCTTTGGGGAAGCAGCAAGAAGCAGCTCATGATATTGCCGAGTACGCACCAGTGAAGGGGCACCTGACGTATCCCTCGCCTACCTCTGACTCTGGCTTCCAGCCCTATGCCTGGGACACCCCTGCGAGGGATCTCACATCATGTGGTTCCAGGGTCACGGCATTCCCCCTACACGTGGGCTCTGGGCCTGCAGAGCTTCAAAGGGAACCCCACCTTCCATGGGGAGAGATGAAAACAGTCCAGCAGGGAAGAGGTGAGCGGACACCAGCTGAACAAACAGAAGCCCCCATGGGACCGGGCCTGACCCCTCTCCTGTGGTCCGAGCCTGACACCTGGGCTTCCTTCCGCTGGATGTGTGACAGGCACAGAGATAGGGTATGCGTGTGTCCGTGGCATAC